>NC_086171.1:216100344-216405685 GCF_023053635.1 Elgaria multicarinata webbii | reverse complement strand
TGATCCATCATGAAAGCTGTGCAATACATTTTTAGGGTTCTGTGCTCCACAACCTGAAGAGCTTCCAAAGCAAAAGCTGAACCAGGAGGGTGGGGACCTGAACATAAGAAGAGCCTTGATGCTGGATCAGACCAAGGGTCCATCTAGTCCAGCACTCTGTTCACACAGCGGCATCTGTCAGGGATGCTTTAAGGTGGGTTCCTGCACTGAGCAGGGGGATGGACTCGATGGCCTTAGAGGCCCCTTCTTACTCTACTGTTCTGAGATTCTAAGTAGCCCCTGAATCATCCTAGTAAGCAGAAGAAAAAAGAAGAATTGGAGGCAGAGGAAGAAAAGTCCGGAAACAAAGAACTCCGTAGAACAAAAACCAAACTGTCAAGAATGCACATTTTCTTCCACACCATGATATGTTGACTATTCACATGTTGTAAAACTGAGGATGACATCCCCAAATGTCTATCATTAAAAGATACATTGGATCAATACTTTTTAATAAGAAATGGAAGAAATAGCTATGTTGAGAAGCTTACAGAAAGGATTAAAAAACATTTTCCCCCATGACCACATTACTTCCAGACATTTTACAACTCTATTCTTTCTATAAGTCTTCTTATCACGTTTTTTAGAAATCATTTGGGGGGCAGGTAAGTAAAGGTTTGGTAACATTATATGAATGCTTTGTCTTAAATTCTAAAAGAAAATATTTCACAATACAAAGCAGTTCAATTTTTCATAGAATTACAGAATCATAGAATAGTAGAGTTGGAAGGGTCCTACAAGGCTATCAAGTCCAACCCCCTGCTCAATGCAGGAATCCACCTAAAGCATTCCTGACAGATGGTTGTCCAGAAAAAAAAATGGTCCTGGGAGGGGGGGAACCCCATTTCCCCCAAAATTGTGTGGCACAGAGCGGTAAAGCAGCAGTTTCTGCAGCTTAAACTCTCCCCACGGCCTGAGTTCAATCCCAGCGGAAGCTGGTTTCAGGCAGCTGGCTCGGGTCGACTCAGCCTTCCATCCTCCTGAGGTCGGTAAAATGAGTACCCAGTTAGCTGGGGGAAAGGGAATAACGGCCGGGGAAGGCAACGGCAAACCACCCCGCTATAAGGCCTGCCAAGAAAACGTCAGCGAAAGCTGGCGTCCCTCCAAGAGTCAGTAATGACTCAGTGCTTGCACGAGAGGTTCCTTTCCTTTTTCCATATCACTAATCCTAGGTCCCAAAATACATTCCCATCCCACACAATCTTTCAGGAATCGTATTTCCATAGGATCCTGTAGTTGTTTGAAAATTTAACATATGAAATAGAGTAGAATCTGAGGGACAAGGATGGATCTAGGAGTACTCCCAAGCTACGCACCTGCTACTTCAGAGGGAGTGCAAACCCCTATCCAGGACAGGTCGCTTTCTCAATTCCCAAACCACCAATCCACAGAGCTTCTGCCTCAGCTTCAGTTTATTGGCCCTCATCTAGCCCATTGGTCCAGCACCTTCACCCGCCCCAGGTGACTCCAGCGACAAGGACAAGTAGAGCTGAGTTATCATCTGAATACTGATGGCACCCAACCCCGAAACCTCTAATGACATCACCCAACAGCTTTGTAAGTAAAGCTCTTGTGTACTCAGAAGGCGCTAAGGCATAAGGCGCTAAGACACCTACTTACCTAAGAGTAAGTCCCATTAAACTCAACGGGTCTTACTTGTTCTGAATAGAGTCTACTCAGTAGACACATCTAGTGTTGCGCTGTGTGTTTAGGATTGCATCTCAGCATCAGCCATGCCACCCCCACATTTGGTTGCTGCTTAGTTGTCATTTAAGGGCGCAATCCTATCTACGTTCAGATAGCTAGGGTGACCATATGAAAAGGAAGACAGGACTCCTGTTTCTTTAACAGTTGTATTGAAAAGGGAATTTCAGCAGGTGTCATTTGTATATAGGGAGAACCTGGTGAAATACCCTCTTCATCACCACAGTTAAAGCTGTAGGAGCCCTGCCCTCTTTTAAATCTGGTCACTCTAGTATAGCCCCTGCAGCTTTAACTGTGGTGATGAAGAGGGAATTTTACCAGGTTCTCCATATATAAGCAAGTCTCGTGTGGCGCAGAGAGGTAAAGCAGCAGTTTCTGCAGCTGAAACTCTCCCCAAGGCCTGAGTTCAATCCCAGCGGAAGCTGGTTTCAGGCAGCCGGCTCAGGTCGACTCAGCCTTCCGTCCTCCCGAGGTCGGTAAAATGAGTACCCAGCTAGCTGGGGGAAAGGGAATAATGGCCGGGGAAGGCAATGGCAAACCACCCCGCTATAAGGCCTGCCAAGAAAACGTCAGCGAAAGCTGGCGTCCCTCCAAGAGTCAGTAATGACTCAGTGCTTGCACGAGAGGTTCCTTTCCTTTCCTTTCTCCATATATACAAATGACACCTGCTGAAATTCCCTTTTCTATGCAACTGTTAAAGATTGCGATGAAGAGGGGCTTTCACCAGGTTCTCCATATATAAAAATGACACCTGCTGAAATTCCCTTTTCTATGCAACTGTTAAAGATACAGGAGCCCGGTCCTCCTTTTCATAGGGTCACCCTAAGATAGCAGAAAAGGTCCTACAACTCCCAGCTGGACATCAGGAAAAACTTCCTGACTATTAGAGCAGTATGACAATGGAATCAGTTCCCTAGGGAGGTTGTGGGCTCTCCCACACTAGAGGCCTTCAAGAGGCAGCTGGACAAGCATCTGTCAGGGATGCTTTAAGGTGGATTCCTGCATTGAGCAGGGGGTTGGACTCGATGGCCTTGTAGGTCCCTTCCAACTCTGCTATTCTATGCTCCAGCCAACATGGCTGACTGCGGAAATGCTGGGAGTTGTAGAACTTTTTTCCCTAGTCTAAACACGCATCTATTATTTAGGGTGGATTCCTGCATTGAGCAGGGGGGTTGGACTCGATGTCCTTATAGGCCCCTTCCAACTCTACTATTCTATGCTTTATTGCATTTGTGTATTATTTATTGCACTTGTATACCACCCTATAGCTGAAGCTCTCTGGACTCTGAAGCTTTATGCTCTCTAAAATTCAGAGACAGATAGCTCTCTGGACTCTGAAGCTGTGGGGCGGTATATAAATGTAATACAATAAATAAATAAATAAATATGCGCGCCCCCCCCCCCTGTGTTTCTGGCTGGTGGGTCTGAAAGGACCTGGCCCTCCTAGTTTAGTAATAAAAAGAATCCAGAAACAATTTTTTTAAAACAACAACAACCCGCCTTAATTTTAATCCTCTTCAAAATAAGATTTGGGGGTGGGAGAGGGGGAAGAAGGGCAGGAACAAAAATTGTGGGGAGGATTCAATGCGGGCCCTTGAGGGGGAAACAGAAGCGGGGGGGGGGGGGAGAGGGGCAAATCCTGATCAAGAAGCGCCTGTAGGGAGCGGAAAGAGGAGCGGCTGCGAGGAGGGAGGAGGAAAGAGGCAGCAGGGAGCGCGAGCGGAGGAAGATGCTGACTAGAGTCGAGGCCCTCGAGCCGGGGAAGAGGGGGAGAAGTGGGGCTCCCTCGCCGCGGCCTGCCCTGCCCTGCCCTGCCCTGCCCGCCTCACCCATGCAGGGGCAATAGAGCAGGTATCCGGCCGGGTCCCAGCCGCTGTCTCCGCCGCCCAGGTGAAGCAAGGCGGCCAGGAGCATCCGCAAGGCCACGCCGCCGCCAGAAGGAGCCATGCTGCCCTCCTAGGCAAGGAGAGAGAAGCAAGCGGCTAGGCTAGGCTAGGCCAAGCCAGGCCGGGCCCGTCTCCATGGAGACCAACCCCTCCCGGCATGCCCCGCGCGCAAGGGAGGGGGCGGCGGCGGCGGCGACTTCCGGTCTGGGCCGGATGTGGCGCCATGGAGGCCTTGAGGGGCGCGAGCGAGGAGCATAGAGGCGGCTGAGGCGGCTTCTAACCTGGCCGAAGTTTCCCTCGTTGCCGGAGCCTCCGGCCATGGGGCCTCCGCTGCCGCCGCCGCCCCCTCAGTCACCTCAGCGACGACAGGGCCCTCCTACACCTCCTGTGTATGAAGGCGCCAGGACGAGCCCGCGGAGGGGAGCGACTCGTGGGGCGGGGGGTGAGCGAGTGGAGGGGGCGCTGTGGGGGGGTCTGAGGGGGGGCCGGGCAGGCCTTGTCGGAAGTGCGCATGCGGGGGGGGGTGTCTGGTGAGGAGGGTCCCCCCTCGGAAATAGCCCCCCCACGGGGGGGTGTCTAATAAGGAGGGTCCCCCCTCGGAAATAGCCCCCCCATGGGGGGATCTCTGATGAGGAGGGTCCTCCATGGGGGGTGTCTAATAAGAAGGGTCCCCCCTCGGAAAAAGCCCCCCCATGGGGGGATCTCTGATGAGGAGGGTCCTCCATGGGGGGTGTCTAATAAGGAGGGTCCCCCCTCGGAAATAGCCCCCCCTATGGGGGGGTCTCTGATGAGGAGGGTCCTCCATGGGGGGTGTCTAATAAGGAGGGCCCCCCTAGGAAATAGCCCCCCCTATGGGGGGGTCTCTGATGAGGAGGGTCCTCCATGGGGGGTGTCTAATAAGGAGGGCCCCCCTCGGAAATAGCCCCCCCTATGGGGGGGTCTCTGATGAGGAGGGTCCTCCATGGGGGGTGTCTAATAAGGAGGGCCCCCCTCGGAAATAGCCCCCCCTATGGGGGGGTCTCTGATGAGGAGGGTCCTCCATGGGGGGTGTCTAATAAGGAGGCCCCCCCTCGGAAATAGCCCCCCCTATGGGGGGTATCTGGTGAGGAGGGTCCCCCATGGAAATCGCTTCCCTCTCAGTGTCCCCAATTGGAGGGTCGGGGGGGGGGTTCGCCCTCCCCCAGGTCATGATGGCAACAGTACCTCGTATTGATGCGTAGAGCCCATTTGCATAACCACCACAAAAAGGCAAGTTTCTGCCCCGAGGAGCTTCCAGTCTAAGGTCTGGCACAAAGAATGGCTGCAGAAGGCGGGCAGGGCAGCAGGTGGAGGCTGTGCACAAATTCCGTTCCATGGATGGAGGCCTTGTTTCTGCGGGAGAGAAGGGCTTACGAGGTGGTGGTGGGGTAACATTTCACAGAAGAAATGGGTTCTGAGCCGAGGTTTGAAGGAAGGAGAGTCATCAGGCTGCTCTGGGAGGAAGTTGCAGGCATAAGATAACCCGCCTTCCTGGCTTTGCGGGCAAGTGGGGGAGTTTCAAAAGAACTCCCTGCATTTCTTCTTCTTCTCCTTCTCCTCCTCCTCCTCCTCCTAGAAGGACCACAACTCCGTGGCAGAGCACATGTTGGGCAGGCAGAAGGTTCCAAGTCAGTCTTTGATATGACCAGTGAACAGGATCAGATCGCAGGTGATGGGAAAGATCTCTCCCCCACCCCATACTCTCTATCTCTCTCTGAGACCCAAGGAAGCTGCTGGCAGTCAAAGCTGGCAACCCTGGGCTGGATAGACAAGAGGCTTGACTTGATATAAGGTAGCTATATTCTGTTGCCAGAAGGAAGGATAAATAGGGAATTCCGTAGACACCTCTCCCCCAAAATCAGGAAGATGGACCTCTTTGGGTGTCGTCCCCCCCAAACTTGAAGAATTTGGGATTCCAGTCATAAAGAGTTGTCTGTGTTATCTTCCCTTTTGACAGCAGATGAGATATGATGCCATGACTCCTGCGTGTGTTTGGAGGGTTTTTTAATCTGTAGTTCTTCCATAGAACTAGATTATACACTGTTTGCAACTGTCTACTTATAGGGGATTCTCTGACTGCTATTCTACAGGAGGGCTTAGCTACATAACCAACATTTTAGCCAGTCAGATCCAACTGCAGCTCTTGACTGAGTGAGAGACGCCGTCTGTGAGTTTTGCAAGCTCGCTGTCCCAAGTGCTGATGGGCAGTTCAGTTTCTGCTGGGAGCAGGAAGGGCATGAGAGAAGAGAAGCACTGAAACGCTGGCTCTGTGCCCGTCTCCCTGAGGAGGTCATGTGGCCTTGTCCTGTTTGACCTACTTGGACAGAAACACTTGGCTCAGCTGAATGGCTGTTTGCCCTGTCATCTTGCCAGGTTCCTAGGGAGATGTGTAAGCACAAAAATCGTACTTAAAAACAATCCCTGACAGGTGATGCAAGCAGGAAATTCCACTTGGACAAAGATCAAGGGTGAGCTTTATGAATTATAAAAGTAGTGAAATGTAGCACTCTGACTTTTAGGCAGGCACGGGACTACAGTCAGAGCGTCGGAGCTCTGTATACGATGGGTACCTAAAAGACGATAATGGTTCCTAGTATTTTAAAATACGGGCTGGTTCCTCCACTTTGTGCATGTATGCATTTACTTTCCTTAAGTATGTTGTTGGTCCTTCTAGGTGGATATCTCTTCCTGTTGAAACTTTTGAAAAGTGTCTGTGGATGTGACCGTACCAGTGAGATGCCCGTGGGCAGGAGTTGTTCTTCATATGGCCCTCCTCTACTAGGCCTGCCATGACAGCATTCTTCACCAGCGTCCCCAACTGGATTCAAGATGCAAAGCAGGAGGAGGAGGAAGAGACGGGCTGGAAACTAGTGGCCAGACCCAAGGGCCGAGAGAGCGAGAGCCAAGGCAAATGCCTGTATGAGCTGTCGGGAGCTTCCTTCTCCAGCGTGGATAAGCTGAGAGCAAACCCGGAGCAGAGGCCTTACTGCTGCCCGCAACTGCACTGCGGCAAGGCCTTTGCCTCCAAGTACAAACTGTACAGGTATGTGGTGTAGTGATTAAAGTGTTGGGCTGGGATCTGCATTCAAAACCTTACTCAGCCATGTACTTGGCTGGTCACTATATTTCATCTCAACCTACTGTCACAGGGTTGGTCTGAGGACAGAGGTAGGTAGCAGAACCATGTGTACTACCTGTGGCGTTACACCCCACAAGTCAGTTCCCAAATGTATGTCTGCAGTTTGTAAGTCTGTGGGTTTTAGAATGTTGTCCTGAGTGGGCGGAGTTAGGAGAGGGATCTTAGGATATCTTAGGAGAGGGAGGAGTGATATATAAGGGAATGACTGAGGGGATTGTGGGGGAGACTTTTTAGGTACTCTTAGAGTCTTTAGTGCTCTCTGTGTTTAGAGTACTTAAGCTCTGGGAAATTTGAGGTTCAGGGTAGAGAGTGGTGTCTTTGGAGTGTGGTGTGCATGTAGTTGATATATATTAATCAGTACTGATAATAAAGAAAGTTCAAGATTGATTGTGTGAGAAAAAGGAAAGCGCATATGTGAATGAGTGAAAGGATTGGATGCAAGGTTTCAAAAAAGTTTTTAAATGTTTTATTTTGAAACAAAGCTTGTGAACGTTTTAAAATAAATTTCAATTATTTTGTTTTAAACTACCACAAAAATCCCACGTGTCTGTTTGGCATTTATCATCTGAAGTTTGCACATTTAGCACCCACTCTGTCAATAATTCACCTCAGCACATATAACTCACAGCGCATTATTTTATATATTGAAATCCTTCTCCGTTTTAAACCCCTTTCTCCACATAGTTTGGAGGAAGGTGGTTTTTATCCCTTGCCTCAGGCGTATCAAGCGGTGGTACTTGGCTTGAGCAGGGAGTAGCCACGGCCAGGCCTGGTGTTCAGAGCCTGTGTCGTGGCACTACCCCCTGAGTGACTTGGAGAAAGGCAGGCTAAATCAAATCAGTGACCAAATATGTCCATGTTCTGGCTCCCACCTGCCATGACAAGTCTCTGGCGGTCCTGTTAAGGAGAAGCAACAACTCGCCTCAGAATTGGTTGCTCTTGGGAGCCACTACGTGCCTTTGTGCTGGCTGCCATATTCTCTTAGGCAAGCTGTGCATGAGCAAGAAGCCACGGTGGCTGACAGTGGTGTTTGAGGAGGCATTGGGTGCAGCGTGCAGGGGTGTAACTTTTCTGGCCCTACTGAGGAATGGAGCCATCACACCTTCCAGTGCTTTAAATTATTCAGTCTAATCAGCCTTCTCTGCTAAGCCTCAGGGCAGATAATCTCTTTTGTCCTCACAATAGCCCTTTGTGGGATTCCCCCAGCCCCATAATGCAGATCAGAAACTGAGTCAGAAATAACGATTTACAAAGGCAGTGGCTGACTTTGCCTGGAAAATGGCTCTCTCAGGTCCTTGTCCGGCAGCACTCGTTAGCAACTGCACACTTAAGTATATGTGTGTGAGAAGAGAATGGCAGGAGGGAAAATATTGCCACTCTCCCTGGCACAAAGCTGTATGCTTCAGAAGAGCACACATGTCACCTGAATCCCCAACTTCCGCTAGACTGTGGTACTTCTCATTACATGGGAATAAGCATCTGCTAGATAGCCAGGAATGGAAGGAGGGAGCAGGATTGATTCCCGAAACGCATCCAAACGCAGCTTGGCTGCGACAATGGACTGGATGAGGGCTAATAAACTGAAACTCAATCCAGACAAGACTGAGATGCTGCTGGTGGGTGGTTCCTCTGATCGGATGGGGGACGTTCAACCGGTTCTGGATGGGGTTGCACTCCCCCTGAAGGAGCAGGTTCGTAGCTTGGGGGTTCTCCTAGAACCATCTTTGTCACTTGAGGCTCAGGTGGCCTCGGTGGCACGGAGTGCTTTCTACCAACTCCGGCTGGTGGCCCAGCTACGCCCCTATCTGGACAGGGATAACCTAGCTTCAGTTGTCCATACTTTGGTAACTTCCAAATTAGATTACTGCAATGCCCTCTACATGGGGCAGCCTTTGAAGACGGTCCGGAAGCTGCAGCTTGTGCAAAATGCGGCGGCCAGATTGATAGCTGGAACAGGAAGGTTTGAGCATATAACACCGATTCTGGCCCACTTGCATTGGCTGCCTATATGTTTCCGAGCCCAATTCAAGGTGCTGGTCTTAACCTATAAAGCCCTACATGGCTTGGGACCACAATACCTGACAGAACGCCTTTCCTGACATGAACCTACCCATATACTGCGCTCAACATCTAAGGTCCTCCTCCGAGTACCTACTCCGAGGGAAGCTCGGAGGGTGGCAACAAGGGAGAGGGCCTTCTCAGTGGTGGCCCCCCGACTGTGGAATGATCTCCCCGATGAGGCTCGCCTGGCGCCAACGTTGTTATCTTTCAGGCGCCAGGTCAACACTTTTCTCTTCTCCCAGGCATTTTAACAGCATTTAACAACATTAAGTTTGTTTTTAATGGACCCCAGAAATGTTGTTTTTAAATGGATACTGTTGGTTTTATACTGTTTTTATGTTTTTTAAATTTTTGTATACTTTTAATGTTTACTATTTTTAATTGTTGTAAACCGCCCAGAGAGCTTCGGCTGTGGGGCGGTATATAAATGTAATAAAATAAATAAATAAATAAATCATGTAGGAGGAGGGAGGGAGGCGTCTGTCCTGTCAACTGTCTCCTGCACCAGGACAGGAAAGCCTAAAATGTGAGTGTAGATAATAGGCTGCATCTCCTAGTGGTCAGCAAGCAGTTTGAATCATTCCTGGGAGTGTTTCTGCCAAAGGAAGTGAGGCAGGTGGCTACCAGGAGGAGCAGGGCCTTCTCTGCTGTGGCACCCCGGCTGTGGAATGAGCTCCCTTAGGAGGTTCACCTGGCACCTACATTATATGCTTTTAGACGCCAGGTGAAGACCTTTTTATTCTCCCAGCATTTTAACAGTCTATAGATAAATTTTAACTTGGTGTTTTAAATTTGTAATTTCGCATTGCTGCTGTTTTTATCTGGTTGAGCATTTATATTGTATTTTATATGATGGTTTTATACTGTTGTTTTATACTTTGAATGGTTTTAATTTTTGTGAACCGCCCAGAGAGCTCCGGCTATTGGGCGGTATAGAAATGCAATAAATAAATTAAATAAATAAACATATGGGAGAATGAATCAAAACGTTGGACATGTCCTACCGTCAAATCCAGTGCAAATGCAGCTTTAGTAACTAAATATGAATAGAAGTAGTTGGTGACATCCCTGAAATTCCTGGAGGAGAAAGGCTATCGATGGCTACTAGTCCTGATTGCTATAGGCTACCTACAGTGTTAGAGGCAGTAAGCCTGTGTGCACCAGTTGCTGGGGAACATGGGTAGGAGGGTGCTGTTGTGCTCATGTCCTGCTTGTGGGTTTTCCATGGGCCGCTGATGAACAGTATGAACGGAATGATGGACTGGATGGCCTTTGTCTGATCCAGCCTGGCTTTTGATGACTTTCACCTTGGGGCAATAGATCAAATGCATAACCATGACTGTGGGGGAAAGTTAGTAGCAGCCTTTGAAACAGCTGGTGAAATGCACCAGATTTCACCATGCCAGGTTTCATAGAATCATAGAATAGTAGAGTTGGAAGGGGCTTATAAGGCCATCAAGTCCAACCCCCTGCTCAATGCAGGGATCCACATTTCTGTACACACCGCCCTCAGTGGATCAGGAATTGCCAGTGCAAATCCGACATGCATCCCAACATAGCCCCTATTACATGTGAATTCCATGAAGGGCACCTGTGTGTTCAAAGGGGCAGCTGGGCAGTGACACTGGTTGCACCCTCAGAATGACCCGGCTTCCATGTGGATCATAGAATCATAGAATCATAGAATAGCAGAGTTGGAAGGGGCCTACAAGGCCATCGAGTCCAACCCCCTGCTCAATGCAGGAATCCACCCTAAAGCATCCCTGACAGATGGTTGTCTGAGCACCAAATCAGACGTCGGTGTATGAGCAGCAAATTATTTCTCTCTTCTTTTCTAACACACTTTCTAAAGCAGCTTGCATTTAAAAACAAAAGGCAAATATGTGAAACCGACAGCATAGCATTTCGTCGGTTTCATAGCATTCTCCTTGTGCCCCCATTACGATCTGGGTGGCCGTAGGCGGACATAGTGGTGGGTGCTTGTCTTGACCTAGACGTCCCTTTGGTGGCCTTCGGTGCCATAGCTCAGTAGCCCGCCGTCTGCCTCAGCCTTCTTGACTGGGGACATTCAATGTTTGTAACGGTTCTCTCCTCTTCTTCCGGCAAGGCACTTGGCCACCCACTCTGCCCAGAAGCCCCACCAATGCATGTACTGTGAGAAGATGTTCCACCGCAAGGATCACCTGCGCAACCACCTTCAGACGCACGACCCCAACAAGGAAGCCCTCCACTGCCCGGAGTGTGGCAAGAACTACAACACCAAGCTTGGCTACCGGCGGCATCTGGCCATGCACGCTGCTGCCAGCGGTGACCTCAGCTGCAAAGTGTGCCTGCAGATGTTTGAGAGCACCCAGGTCCTGCTAGAGCACCTCAAGGCCCACTCCCGGAGGCCGTCGGGCAGCGTGAAGGAGAAGAAGCACCCGTGCGACCATTGCGATCGGCGCTTCTACACCCGCAAAGATGTGCGGCGGCACCTGGTGGTGCACACGGGCCGGAAGGACTTCTTGTGCCAGTACTGTGCCCAGCGCTTTGGCCGCAAAGACCACCTGACCAGACACATGAAGAAGAGCCACTCCCAGGAACTGCTGAAGATCAAGACGGAACCGGTGGACATGCTGAGCCTTCTGAGCTGCAGTTCGACCGTGACGGTGAAGGAAGAGCTGAGCCCCGTCTTGTGCATGGCATCCCGGGATGTGATGAACAGCAAGAGTTTCCCTGGGATGCTGCCCATGGGCATGTATGGGGCACATGTCCCGCACATGCCCAGCTCAGGGATGCCCCATTCTTTAGTACCCAACCCTCTGCCGATGGGAATGAGCTACCCCCTGGAATCGTCCTCTCCGCCGCAACCCCCCACAAAGTACCAGCTTGGATCTACCTCATATTTGCCTGACAAAATACCCAAAACAGAGGTGGACAGCTGTTTGGCAGAGCTCCCTGGAGGCCTGTCTCTCATGCCTGGTGAGCCGTCCTCGTCCTCTCCTCAACAGGCCGCCCTGGAGGAGTCTCTGCTCTCCAAGAGTCCTGCTCTGCTTTCTGAAGCTCTCTGTGCTGCTAACATGGACTTCTCCCACCTCCTGGGCTTCCTCCCCTTGAACCTTCCTTCGTGCAACCCTCCTGTGTCGTCCGGGGGGCTGGTCATGGGTTATTCGCAGGGAGAGGCCCAGTCCCTCCTCACCACTCTGCCGCCCCCAGAGACGTCAGGGGCCGCGGCCTCCCTCGGCTTCGGAGCCCTTCATTCGTTGCCGTCGGTCTTCTCCCCTGGCTTGGGCGCAACCACCTTGCCACGTTTCCACCAAGCGTTCCAGTGAGGCAGCTGGAGAAAGCAGAGCTTCCTTGGGTGGGCGTGGAGAGGACACCGCCAAGGGGCCCAGATTTGTTGTCCTCTCTCCTGTGGGCTTGAGGGAGGAGTGATGGTGAACTGAAACTGCCCCCTATGCTCTTTGGTGCGTGCCCCAGTCCTGGGCAGTGAGTAGGTTGCAGGAATTAGAATTTCAGGTATTTCCCCCACCCCACCCCCAATACTTTTGTTCTTTGGTGAATCAGCAGCCCTGCTTCACGCTGAGCTTCACTGGTGCTCCCAGCCTCATTCCACTTCAGGAGGAGGTTGATCTGAGGACTGCCTCAAGTTAGGGCCCAGCATCTATTCTGCATTTCAGTATCTCAGTCCGCGGGGCAGTCTGAAACAGCCCGGCTTGCCTCGCCTCCCCGCTCCATCCTTTCTGGTGGCTGTCATCCCGTCACCCCCGGCCGGGTCTGTGTTGATCCAGCCTGTCTTCCTTCAGAGCCGCTTCGTTGAGACTCATTCCAGCAGAGCTACATTCACGCAACCACGGGTCCTTTTCCCCACCATTACAAATCAGGAAGTGCCGGGAACACCATCTTTGTTTCCGGCGTAGCTAGCGCACTGTTTACACAACGGAATCAGGCCACGCTGATTTCACTTCACTACTTCTCCCATTTCTTCCCCTGTGGGGAAAATAGACTGACTTTTGCTTGGCTTTTGCCAATTTCACTGACTGCTCTGTGGAAGTTTTTGCTCTTTGGTCTCAGCGCAGGCCAGAAGGGCCCGGCAACATTACAGGTTGAGCTTTGCCTTTGTGCTTGAGAGTGATGTTTCCCAAAGTGAGGGCTTGTTCTGTCCAGTAGTGAGGTTTGCCTTGGCGATCGCGTTTGAGTCTCAGCTGTACAAGCACAAACCAGCCTGCTGAGGGGTGGGGTTGTTACAGCCCAGGAGCCACACGGCACACGTCCTGAGAAGAGAGGCTGGCTTGTTTCTATCCTCCCTGTGCCTACAAGGTGCAGCTTGTTGGAGGAGCTGTGCTCTGAAATGGCCACACCCACCTCTGGGAAGCCCTGCCCACAGCACATAGCATGTTAACCTCATAGGAAGGGCAGGCAAAGCTTGGACAAAGCGGAACGGGGCCGCAGCCTCGCTCTTCCAGCGGCTCGGCACGATGGCTGCCTCGTGCCACTTCAGGGAAGTTCGATTCGTGGGTGGCAAACGTTACCCCACGGGGGTCTTTTCTGCAATATGTTCCTGCAACATTTGTTTGCTTCCCACAACCTCCAAAGCTCCTGTGCTTGTCCCCTGGCGCCCTTAGAGCCCCATCTACGTCACCCTAACCACTTCTGTCCCCTTGAGGGCTGCTTGGTTGAGTTTGCTGCAAAGAGCTAGATCCTGCATCCTTGCAAGAAGCCAAAGCCCAGGGGCGCAGCAAAGCGTGATGGCGGCAGGGGCCGGCGGCATGTCTTTGGCTGCACCAGGAGGCCGTCCCTGCCAGCATTGTCTTTCCTAGCAAGTTGATGATGTCAGGAGGGCATTGAGTTGGCTGGCGCTGCGCGAGAACGTGGGCTCTCCCGTGCTCATCACCCAGTTGCTCCCGAGTGCCTGTTTGCCGCTTCGCTTGGAGTGCGCGTCTTGTTCTCCTGCAGTTTCTAGCCCTCCTCCCGCCACTCACAGGGGGCTGTTCTGTCTGCCTGCCTGCCTGCCTGTGTCACAGTGAATACCTCATGATGTAGGGTCCCTACTTCCCCGTTCTGAAGAACTCACACATGGGTCACTTGGTGGCCTCATTTGGAGTCAGTCCGTCTGTGTTGCATTTCAGGGTATCTCCTCAAGCCCCAGATGTACATTTCTCCAATACCTCATATGCGGCAGGGGCAAAGCCAGAGGGGCCTGTTACAGCCCTCTTTTGCCTGCCCGGGTATTATAAGCCTACCTCTGCCCTGTTCATTCCGGTGCAGTCATTGGTCCCTCTGGATCCCCTCCTTCAGTCGATGCCTAGAGAGTTTTCCTACTAATTCCAGCTTGCTTTAAGGCAGCCTTCCTCAACCTGGGGCGCTCCAGATGTGTTGGACTACAACTCCCAGAATGCCCCAGCCAGCTCTGCTGGCTGGGGCATTCTGGGAGATGCAGTCCAACACATCTGGAGCGCCCCAGGTTGAGGAAGGCTGCTTTAAGGTCTAGCCTCTTTCCCTCGTTGCCGTCCAGTATTTTGAAAGATTGTGTGCAGGACCCCACCCCACCCTTCCTAAGGGACGCCTTGTTGGCTTAGCTAGCCTTTCTGAACTTGTCTTTTTTCATATCAGTTTAATATTTTGTATTACTACTTACTTACCTCAGCAATTGCATATGGCAGTGAGTTCCACAAGCCGTGCTTCCTGACCTGTTTTAAGACGTTGCCTTTCTAATTTCAGTGTGTGCCTTGCGCTGGGTAAATAAGAGAGGTCCTAGACTTCTCCTTATCATTCAGTATTTTTAGATACCTCAGTTGCATCTCCCGTTGCTCTCTTTTTCCAGAAATTGTTGCACAGTCTGTTCTTATGCAATCCTCACCACATCCCTACCTCAACACTTGCATGAGTTGCGTGGCTTTTCCAGCTTTTGGGAACTGACTCTTCTGTTGCCCTGCTTCCAGCTTTGTGTTAGCAAATGTTTGGCCCAGGATGGCTGTTTCAGGTTCTGGCCCCTATTCTTCTGAATGACTTGTGTCTCCGCATCATGAACCCGCCTAGGTTTTTTTAAAAAATAATTCAGAGCCATCGTGAACACAAAACTCATTATTCATATTTATACCAAAAATTAGAATCATAGAATCATAGAATAGCAGAGTTGGAAGGGGCCTACAAGGCCATCGAGTCCAACCCCCTGCTCAATGCAGGAATCCACCCTAAAGCATCCCTCACAGATGGCTGTCCAGCTGCCTCTTGAAGGCCTCTAGGGTGGGAGAGCCCACAACCTCCCTAGGGAACCGATTCCATTGTCGTACTGCTCTAACAGGAAGTTTTTCCTGATGTCCAGCCGGAATCTGGCTTCCTTTAACTTGAGCCCGTTATTCTGTGTCCTGCACTCTGGGAGGATCGAGAATCATAGAGTCATAGAATAGCAGAGTTGGAAGGGGCCTACAAGGCCATCGAGTCCAACCCCCTGCTCAATGCAGGAATCCACCCTGACAGATGGTGGTCCAGCTGCCTCTTGAATGCCTCTAGTGTGGAAAAGACCACAACCTCCCTAGGTAACTGGTTCCATTGTCATACTGCTTTTACAGTCAGAAAGTTTTTCCTGATGTCCAGCTGGAATCTGGCTTCGTTTAACTTGAGCCCGTTATTCCATGTCCTGCACACTGGGAGGATTGAGAAGTGATCCTGGCCCTCCTCTGTGTGACAACCTTTTAAGTATTTGAAGAGTGCTCTCATGTCTCCCCTCAATCTTCTCTTCTCCAGGTTAAACAGGCCCAGTTCTTTCAGTCTCTCTGCTAGAATTACTCTGCTAGCAATTGGGGGCGGAGAATATAAAGTTTAGTTATAAAGTTTTTTTAGTTATAAATGCAAAGTGGACACACAAACTATGTGTAACAGTTCAGACAATGGGTTAGTCCAGTCTGGTATTCTGGCAAGACCTTCGCTGCCGTTTGCTGAAAGTCTATAGCCGTGGGACGCCATTGTTCAGTTAGACGATGGTGCAGGCGGGTTGGTGGCTGACCATGCCTGGATTTGAAATCACAATTTTTCAGAATCAAAAAAAGGACTTGGGAGCGTTACGTTCCTGTCCGTTCTGAGAAGCCGAGCAATGTGATTGGAAGTGGGGAGTGAAGAGAAGGTCTCAAAAGGCCTCCACTACCTGTTCCAGGAAAGGGCAGTAGAAGCTGATAAGAATATGTTGTTTGCTCCAGCATTTTAAGGCTCTTCACAGTCAGTTGCTTTTCAAGAAGTTGGAGGAAGCTTTGTAGAGCGGTCGTCGCCTGCAATACATGCATTCTTTTTCCCCCTCAGTCACTTCATGCTCAGTGGGAAGGAAGCGTTTTTCATAGGATCATAGAATAGCAGAGTTGGAAGGGGCCTACAAGGCCATCGAGTCCAACCCCTGCTCAATGCAGGAATCCACTCTAAAGCATCCCTGACAGATAGTTGTCCAGCTGCCTCTTGAAGGTCTCTAGTGTTGGAGAGCCCACAACCTCCCTAGGTAACTGATTCCATTGTCGTACTGCTCTAACAGTCAGGAAGTTTTTCCTGATGTCCAGCCGGAATCTGGCTTCCTGTAACTTGAGCCCGTTATTCCGTGTCCTGCACTCTGGGAGGATCGAGGAGAGATCCTGGCCCTCCTTTGTGTGACAACCTTTTAAGTCTTTGAAGAGTGCTATCATGTCTCCCCTCAATCTTCTCTTCTCCAGGCTCAACATGCCCAGTTCTTTCAGTTTTTGTTTTGCTTTTGGAAGTATATAAAAGGGTGAGCTTTTACCCACATAGACACAACTGGCTTTTTAAAGAAGGGGAGAAAAAAGGTATAGGGCTACTTCCCTACAAGCCAAGACTGTATAGTTGCTTCAGCTTTACTTATAATGGGGCTCTGTGGGCTAAGAACTCCAGCAAACAAATCAGCATTCACCCAAAGAAAATTATCATGTTTAGTCTATAATATAAAGTTTGCCATCATGTTCTAGTATCCTTCAGCCAGGATGCAGTGGGGTGGGAGCAAGCACAGACATGTCCAATCTAAAGGAGTGTGTGTGTGTGTTCCAGAACCTTGAAAGTCTGGAATGGTAGTTCTCAATAGTGGGATAAAAGAAGGCTTTCAGCCCTGAACCAAGTTCTCTCTAGGTTTTAGGGGTTGGAAATGTTGCTGCTTCTTTTTAAAAGTTTTTCTTTGGAGTGAAATTGACTGGACCTGAAGCTGCTTGCCAAGTGGCCTAATCAATTTCACCACTGGGACTGTGGTCAGAAGCAATGCTTAAATTGGAATTAACAGATTCTTCCTACCACCACCACCTGAGCTAGGGTTAGTGCTGCAGTAGATTAGTTAAGGGGAACATAAGTCTCATTATTATTCAGAAACAGTAGTCTGCTCACAGCCTCGTGAGGCATTGTGGTGGACAGTCTAAGGATTCTGCCTAGGAGCTGTTGATACTCAGAGAGAATTACCTGATCCCTTGGGCAGGGTGGATGGGAAAAGGGGTTTGTATACTCTCACTATTCTTCTAGCCATTATTATGGTTGGTGGCGAACAATTTGGGGAAGGGGTTAAGAAACGTCCTTTGTGTTAAACTACTGTACGTTAATTTCATTGAGCCCGTGGCTACATGGAAAGGTAATTAACTGTCCCGTGCTCACCCTTCCCAAATGGGGTTTTCTCTCCTATCTTTGCTCTTGATCCTAAATTTATTATGTAGGAAAATATGGGATTAATTTCACATGATGTGTCTAATACTGTCGTGTCCATGAAGCGGAATGGGTCTTAGGGGCTGAAGGGCTTTTCTTCTTCCTTGCAGAGAAGTCAGCTTCACCAAGACCATCCCTTCACCTCCCCTGCCCCCATTTTCCCAGGGCTTATGATTGACCCACTAAGGGCACAATCCTGTGCATGTTTAGACAGAAAAAAAGGCCTACGTAGCTGGGGCATGATGGAAGTCGTAAGCCTTTTTTCTGTCTAAACATGCGTAGGATTGTGACTTAAGCCACAATGAGGTGATCTTGCCACATTCATGCGCTGGTGGAAGTTGTTTATATCCTTGCACGGTGTGGCCTGATTCTTGCCACCCTTGAATGATCTATTGAAGGCAAAGGTTGTCTGTCAACTCTTGCCACATGTGAACTGGTAAAATCACATAGAATCATAGAATAGCAGAGTTGGAAGGGGCCTACAAGGTCATTGAGTCCAACCCCCTGCTCAATGCAGGAATCCACCCTAAAGCATCCCTGACAGATAGTTGTCCAGCTGCCTCTTGAAGGCCAGGCTCTCCCACACTACAGGCCTTCAAGAGGCAGCTGGACAACCATCTGTCAGGGATGCCTTAGGGTGGATTCCTGCATTGAGCAGGGGGTTGGACTCGATGGCCTTGTAGGCCCCTTCCATGATTCTATGTGATTTTTCCAGTTCACGTGTGGCAAGGGTTGACAGACAAGAGTTGACAGACATCTTAGGGACTTCATGTCACAGTAAAGGGGGGGGTATTGGCTTAAGTAGCCTCTGTTCTCATTTCTTCTTGGCAGCTGAACCCCCCTTCAGCGTACTTTTAAACCTCCCCATTGAGCAAACTGGTCCTTTGGCTTTTTCAGGCCTAGTGCTGCAGCACCGCCTCTTCCTAAAATAGTGCTCTTATGTTCTATAGTGTTGCTGCAACAGACCCTGTTCCTCGCTCTACCAATCTGTACACTCTTCCTTTTGTGAATGCTAGTAAATAGCTTCACAGTTTTAGGCTCTTTACCATCTGGCCAAGCTATTTCTTCCCTTTTGTTTATTTTGCCAGCATCGGCCTCTTCTCAGTGTAAATAGTAATCACATCAAATTATTTGTAATGTCTCTTTCTTTAACTGGCACATTTTAAGCCCTTAATTCATTTTTTTTCCTTATTGAGTTGTTTTCTTATTGAAACCTGAGAGAAAAATCTGTCATGTTACCCTATATCCCTGGAATCTTTGATCCCATCTTTGTGTTTTCAGAAAATGCCTTTTCAGGTTCTTTACTCCTTGCCATATTTGAGGGATTGCCCATCCCTATGAAGACAGCTTCTGAATACATCCCTCACAACCCAGTGGAGTTAACTTTAAAAATACCACTATTTCTAGACTTGCCCACTAGAAAGCGAAAATTAAAAAGGGGTGTACAGATCTCTGCTGAATTGTCAGAAGACAAAGATGTATGTCATTTTGGATTAGCATTCCACAAGAATCTGTATTTAAATAGATGATATGCCAATTAAGATGGGTTATTGCACGTGAGCTCTGTAGTAAGAGTTTGACTTGCAAGGTGTTGGCTACGTGTGCATTGCATACCTGCACCAGCCCCTCCATTGGTGGCAGTTCAGCAGAAAGCAACTGGACCCCAGGGGTTCAACAGAAATGATGGGAAAGGTATGTAGTAAACTGGGAATTTGTGGGAAGAACAGGGCGGAGGGAGAGACTACACCTGTCGACCCCTCTGATTTTGGTTTGCTTTATGACTTTCTGCCTTTTGAATAGCAACAGCTAGTCCTTGAAATAGCTTAGAACTCTATTGCGCTTCCATCCAGAGAAAGCAAATGTATATGTTTTGTGACAATAAACCCACCATCTCTATTGTTTGCCAAGTTCACCATCATATTCGGGCATCCTTCAGCCAGGATGCCAAATCAGTGCATTTGCGGGGAGGGTGGGGGCCTGTCCAAACTGAGGGTTCCTCCCCCCCCCCCCATTTTACGGTGTGCTTTCAGCCTCTAGCCAACATCTCTCTAAATCTGTTTTGTTTAGTGGTCTTAATATCCAAGAGCTGTGGTTTGGTTTGGGTTTTTTTTTAAAAAAATGAATGTCTTATGTAATGTGTTTAACCAAGTTTTTATCGCTAAACCTGATGAAGCCTTGCCTAGGGCAGTTGGGCAGGCTGGGACACAGCCCACCCCTTCCCACCTGCCCCTTCTCCCATGTACCTGCTGCTTGTGAAGGCTGCCATATTTTCTTAATTGCAGCGCACCTGTGTGTGCATGCAAAGGATCATAAGGGAACAGAGCGACTGCTGTGAGGTGTGGGAGGAAGCACATGAGGCTCAGTGGCCTACAGTTGGCACCCCCCTCCCCACAGTGAGAAATTAAAACACTTTGTGGGGGTGAACTTTGCTTGGGTTGGCATAGGCTTAGGGCAAGCAGCTGAGCTCTGTCTCTGCAGAAGCCTTAATAGCATCCAGTGTACCTCAGCGGTCTGCTTTGCTCTGAGAGAAGTGGGTGGGCAGGGGTAGAAGACCACACCATCTGCCTTCACTGAACAGGAGCCGTTTTGGCGGTTCAGATTTGGGCAGAGTCTAGGAATTCCATGTCCCTTGAGCCGCTTTCCATGGGACAGCTGCTGCCAGTTCCCCTGAACAGCAGGAAGTGTGAATCTGTGGCCTTGAGCAGCTTGTGGGGAAGCGTTTGACCCTTGAGTGTGTGTTGACTCTCGTGCGCAAAGCTGTGCTGTAACAGCTGGCCTTCAGTGGGCTCCTCTGGAATGTCTCCAGCCCCAACACCTTCCAAGTGGGAGTTGACCTCTTCGGCCCACCTGAGCCATACCAGCCTGGTCTCCCTCTGCTAGAGCCGCTAAGGCTTTCTCAGCCTGAAGCTGGACTTCTCAGACAAATCTAGCACTTTTCTAAACACAGCAAATAACCTCCTCTTTATCAGAGTATTGTAGGACTTCTTACAAGTCCAGGTTTTTAAAACTGTAAAGATTGAAGTGCCATTAGGAAATGTACAGTTCACCATGGTTCAGTTAGCTTTTTCTTTTGTCTTACAGAATTAAGTTCAAAATTGAGAGGGTGTGTGTTCGTTTTTTTAAAAAATGAAATTGCTTATTAAAAATGTTTGAAGTATCAGCTCTTCTGTTTGTTTGTGGGAGTGCAAGAAGACGGATCCTAATTTACCAGGCTTATTACACAGATGGTCAATTGCCCACCAGTTTGGAAGCGAAATGGGGTCACTTATCAAGGAGGGGGAGGTTTCTATGAAGTTCGGGAGGCCAGGAGACTCCCTACAAATATAGAATAATTTATGTTTGTAAATTTAGAAAGGGAAAACTCAAGAGCCAAGTGCAGACTGTGGATGTTCAATGATCTCCATGAGTCCCAGGCAGATAGAAAAGTTAAAAAAATCTTTGTATACTGCCCAGAGAGCTTCATTTATGGGGTTATATAAATGTAAATGTAATAATAATAAAATAATAATAAATCATAGGAAGTGGAGGGGATATTGGCCTGGTTGACCCTGTAACAGCTTACAGTATTTTGTAGGAGGGCCTGGCTTGCTGAAGAACTTTCCTCTTTTGTTGACAATACACTGCAACATTTTGTTTCTTGTACCGCTTTAATCATTTTAGTCATGCGGAATATATAGCAGATAAGTAACATGTTCAAGACCGACAACTTTTAAGTACTCACAAATTCCCCGTAACTAACTTAGGGAAGCCATTAGCTTAGGTGGCTTTAAAAGAGGAACCCAGGAGGAGAGCATACCTCTGTATTCTTCATGCTTGCGGAGGGCAAGCGATAATTGCTTCTCTTCTAGTTGGGGAGATTCACTGTCCAAGTAGCATCACTGCTAGCAATACAGGGCATTGTATCTAAAAATGTGTACAGGTTCACCACAGGCAGATATATGAACTAACCTTTCCCCAACATTTCCGACAGTGATGTGTGTGGGTTTTTTTAATGTAGTGAGCTACCAAATGAAGACTTGGATTTTATTATTATTATTTTTAACTGATAAGGGTATAAGCCTGACATTCAATATAAAAACTGTTTAGAACTCCTCGACAGTTTTAGTTATCCCAGGAGGAATGAGCAATAAATGAACTGCCCCTACCAAATTCCCCCTTGCTCAACTGAGTGGCAGGCTGTATAGATTGAGATTATGATGGGGTGGGAGAAAGGTACATGGGGTTGACTTGCTATGGGTCACTCTCCCCATCATAATTGCACTCCATTTGGCCTGCCAAACATCTGCTTGTTAGGCTGTCTGGAGCACTATTTAAATAGTGAGGGTTGTCTCTGCCTTCACTCCCCCAGCTCACTGCTGCTGGGAACAGTTTTATTTATTTATTTATTTATTTATTTATTTAACTTATATACCGCCCCCATAGCCAGAGCTCTCTGGGCGGTTTGCAGAAATTCTAAAATTGAGATAAAAACAAGTATACAAAATTTAAAATTTTAAAACACAGAACATACACAAAGCATTAAAAACTGATTAAGATGTGCTGCCGTATGCCTGGGCAAAGAGGAAAGTCTTAACCCGGCGCCGGAAAGATAACAGCGTTGGCGTCAGGCGAGCCTCGTTAGGGTATCGGGAGGTGCCATGAGATCTCTGCATATACGGAGTGGAAGTTTAATCCTCACACACTGAGATGGAGGAGTGTGTGCATATGCAGAGTTCCTTGTCCACCACGGCATGTGACCCGTAGGGGTAAATAGATTCCTCACTCCTGATTTAGGGAAAAAGGGACCCTAAGTAGACTTGACCTTGGGGGAGCTAGGGGTGGCGACGGCCGACAGAAAGCTCTGGTGTGGGCTGGTCCATGAAGTCACGAAGAGTTGGAAGCGACTGAACGAATAAACAGCAGCAGAGTACATATTTTGCTCCCTTACCCCAAGTAGCTTGATGGTGGAACACCTGCTTTGCATGCAGAAGTTCTGAGGTTCGATCCCTGGCATCTGCAAGTTTGGCCCAGAAACACCCATCTGAAACGCTGGAGGGATTCCAATCTGTCTTAACGCCAAACTAGAAGGTCCGATGGTATGGCTTGCTATTAGGCAGCTGCATATGTTTATTTTTGTAGAAAGGCCTAAGATATAGTTTGAGGGTAGAAAGGGCCACAGCTAGAAGCAGCACTGAAGCGAAGAGTTGCATCCCAGTATCCTTTGCAACATTGCAGGGGAGGTATCTTTGGCACAAGAATGGGAAAGAGGGCTGCAGCTGGCCAGGCATAAATTCATGGAGGCAAAGCTACATTTTAACCCTAAGCGCTATACCGTGCAACCCTTGAATCAAGACATGACTGTAAAAATGGGGGCGGGGGGAGAGAGAAAAGCTATAAAAAGTTATATGAATGCAGAGATTCTTCAGAAGTCTGTGCCAACTAGCGCATGCTTTAGGTTCCCTGAGGAACTACAAAACCATCCTAACAATGAGATAACAACTCCCATGGAAGGAACTGCTTTATTACCTTTATACACCATCTTTGCTTTGGGGTTCTCAAGACAACCTACATGGTTTCCCCCTTCCATTTTATCCACACAACAAAACTGTGGGGTAAGAACATTAGAACTACCATGCTGGATCAGACCGAGGGTCCATCTAGTCCTGTACTCTGTTCACAGTGGCCAACCAGCCATTGGCTAGGAACCTACAAGCAGGACCTGGTGCAACAGCACCCTCCCACCCATGTTCCCCAGCAACTGGTGCACACAGACTTACTGCCTCAGATACTGGAGGTAGCATAATCATCAGGGCTAGTAGCCCTTGATAGGCTTCTCCAGGAATTTATCCAACCTCCTTTTAAAGCCATCCAAATTGGTGGCTGTCACCACATCTTGTGACAAGACAGGCTTAGAGAGATTGCTTGTTTGAAGATCACCCAGAGACATTCATGTTTTTTCCTAGTCCTAGCCTAATATTCTAACTCTGGTGCCCTCTGGATGTTTTGGACGACAACTCTCATAATCCCCGACTACAGGACATGCTGCCAAGGTCTTATGGAAGCTATAAATCAAAACATCTGGAAGGTACTACGTGGCCTGCTCCTGTACACTAGAGGCCTTCAAGAGTCAGCTGGACAACCATCTGTCAGGGATGCTTTAAGGTGGATTCCTGCATTGAGCAGGGGGTTGGACTTGATGGCCTTATAGGCCCCTTCCAACTCGGCTATTCTATGATTCTATGATTAGCTCTTGTACAGAAGTGCCTCACAAAGTTCTCCTAACATAAAGATGGGTGATTTCCCAAACCATTTGTCCATGGCTGAGGAGGCAACACATCCCCACCCAACATGCTGGCCGCTCCCACACCAAGTTTTCCCAATGGGAAACACTCATCAATTATACATAAAGTAGGGCAGACGGACAGTGGGTGGGGAAAAGTTAGCGCTTCCTTTGCCAACGCAGATCTGTGCGAAAGCCTCCCTTCTTACAAAAACAAGTGTTTTGAATTACCCCAAACCCCAAATTCTCTGAGCAGAATGACTGAATTTCCTGCCAGCAAGGCAAGTGTGAGGGATGTTACCTGTGAGCAACACCTTGAAAATATCATAGAATCACAGAATAGCAGAGTTGGAAGGGGCCTACAAGGCCATCGAGTCCAACCCCCTGCTCAATGCAGGAATCCACCCTAAAGCATCCCTGACAGATGCTTGTCCAGCTGCCTCTTGAAGGCCTCTAGTGTGGGAGAGCCCACAACCTCCCTAGGGAACTGGTTCCATTGTTGTACTGCTCTAACAGTCAGGAAGTTTTTCCTGATGTCCAGCTGGAATCTGACTTCCTTTAACTTGAGCCCATTATTCCGTGTCCTGCGCTCTGGGAGGATCGAGAAGAGATTCTGGCCCTCCTCTGTGTGACAAATACTCTTTAAGTCTTTGAAGAGTGCTATCATGTCTCCCCTCAGCCTTCTCTTCTCCAGGCTAAACAGGCCCAGTTCTTTCAGTCTCTCTTCATAGGGGTTTGTTTCCAGACCCCTGATCACCCTGGTTGCCCTCCAGGAACAGGGCACCTCTGGCAGGTCATTGAAAGTTGCTCAAACAACAACAACATTTACAAGGCTGAAAACAGGACAACAGCATATTTATTTACAGTTGGGCTTGAACAATACATTAAAAAATACAAGGGATATGGTGGAAGGTGATGATAGTGCAGATCCGGCTAGGAAAAAATAATATCACGGGTGCGGTGGAATTCACTTAAATATCCTAAAGCTAGTTCAAATCAGAGATCACAAAGGAATCCAGAGTGTAAGTAACACAGGCTATGGCTCCCGTTTGTCAGACCTTGATTCTTGGCTGATGGTGGCTTTGGCATGACGGGCAATGCGACTGAAGGTTGGATGGGGTCAGAGAGCAGCGCCGAACTCCCCATGCTGTATGCCAGCCTTGGCCAACGGGGTGCCTTCCAGATGTGCTGGACTCCATCTCCTACCACCATCTGGAAGGCTGCTCCGTGCTCTTGGAGCCTTTTTTTGCCGACGCCATGCAAAGAACACAGTAGCAGACCTTGCCTTGCAGTCATCGGAGGGCAAGCGTTGTTCTTTTTCAGGGGGCAAATCAAAAACTACAACATCCGAAAGAGGGGTATCTCATCATTGATGAGAATTGCATCTGTTAAAATGTACTCCCAAAGGGATATCGTGTTTTCCCCCACTGTAGCAATCTTCCTGCTTTTGCCGTGAGAGCGTGTTTATAAAGCGGAAGGATTTACAGAGATTTCTCATCTCTGGGAGAAAAAGATCACTGCAGCTTGGAACCATCCCATCCCAGAACTGACTCACATTTCCAGCAGGATTTTTTTTTAAAAAACAACAACAACACCAAACCTACTTTCACTCCCATCAGGCATAAAAAAGGATTTTGCTTGTCAAAGGAGTTGTCCGACCATCTTCCAAGTAACTGGATTCAGGTTCGTTTGCAATGCCCAGAGGACAAAGCAAGCGTCCATCTCCAAGAAGACAGATCTATTGTGCTTCGGTAAAAGACTGACTTTTGATAGTATAAATCTTTATAACCCCCAACTTTCACTCCCAGTGTGAGGAAAAGAAGGCTGGGGGTCGGCGGGGGGGTGTTGTTGTTTGTTAATTAATGACCACACATCCAGTTTACACAAAGGTCAAGAGTAAAAACCACCAATACACTTCAATTTCTAGAGGGGCAGGACTGGACAGGTGAAGAGAATATGGCTCAGCAGAACAGTAAGGGAGAGGATGGTGGCTGAACAATTCCAGGAACAGAAGAGCAAGTCATTCCTTTCTTGAAAGAAGAAAGAAGCAAACAGAACTCATCCAGTTCCCTTCCCTTCTCTCGCACGTCCCAGCAGCAATTCCCAGTATCTGAGCCATAGAGTCCTTGGCACATGAACAGTGGAGCGAGGTTTTTGGGGGGAGCTGGGTCTCTTTTCACCACCCAAATCCAAGATTTACTGGGAAGGGTTGAGGAGATGCCCTGGGATTTCCCCAGGGGTTCCGAGTAGCCTTCTCCAGTTTGCAGGCCCGTTCCACTCTCAACAGGCAGCAGCAGGCCCATGCCGTTCTTTTATCATAATCCACGGCTTGCCAAGGTGGGACGAGAGGGGAGCTTGTTGCTTCCTCCACTGAAACCTCCGGCATCGAGCAGGCGGGAGGCACGGTGGAGGGCCACGGTTTGAAAGCCCCCTGTGAGGAATCGCACTTGCCTCGTTCCGAAATGGCACTCCCACGACACCACAAAAGAGACGGCCGTGTTGCAGGCTGCTTCTAGGAACTCTCTCTCTCTCTCCCTTTTTCTGGAGGCCAGAACCTTCATTGACTTCTCCAAGCACAGGCACAGCAAAAGGCTACTCAGCGCAATAATCAAAGGATGTCTCTCCGTGAACTCGACACCTGTTTCGCAAACCTGTCACCATGGCAGTCTCATCTTATTGACGTGACGAAGAAAAAATAAGACAGGAAAACCTACCCATTGAGGCGGATGCTTCGGAGCTAAAAAAAAAAAAAGTATCCCTTATAACCAGAATAGAATGAAAGTTAAAATGTAAAGTATCTACACGCCCCTCCCCTGCAGGAGAATCCCAGTTCCACGGACCCTGTGCCAAAGATTACATTCCAAAAGTAGAACTATTTTTTATTATTATTATTATTTCTCACGTCCCACTCCCACTGGGTTTTGCTTCCTTGGAGAGTTCCCCACTTCCTTCCTAGGAGGAAACCGAGAGGACGGCCGCTGCGCGCCGGGCGGCGTCTGAGCACCTTCAGTCTATTTTCACAGCGGCGTAAATCTTGCGGACGAACATGTAGGCTGCATAGAAGCCAATGGACCCCGTCAAGAGCCAGAAGGACAGCACCATGAGAGCCGTGTAGCCAAAATACAGCAAGGAGGGAATGAACTCGACGATGTCCAGCTGCAAGAGAAAGCCAAGAGGTGCCTCGTCAGGCAGAAGGGCAGAAAGCCTCGGCACCGGCCCTCTTTCACTGAAGAAAAGCAGGGCGGGAAACTCCCACAGCCCTCCAGCCACGGAGCAAAGTGCTGAACAAGCCTCCCCTCTCCTTCCCAGGGTTCCCCGCCTTAAAACAGCAACCCAAAGCTCACGTTTTACCCCTATAGAACCTCCAGACCAAAGCCTGTAGGGAAAGCAGAATTCTGACTCGCTACAAGCAGCTACAGTACCTTGTTCACAAAGTAGAAGATTGCATAAATCAACACATAGAAGGCAGATCCTCCAGATACCAGGAAAGTTCTCCACCACCAGCGGTAATCCTGCCAAAGAGAACAGAGAGAACAGACACTGCAGTTATTCTGTCCACGCTCTCAACATCCCTCTTGGGACCTTGGGGGTATGTCTGGATGTCCATGGCTTATCCACATAGGCTCCGCTTGTGGCTGATCTGAAGAGAGGCTGAAAGAACTGGGCATGTTTAGCCTGGAGAAGAGAAGATGGAGGGGAGACATGAGAGCACTTTTCAAATACATAAAAGGTTGTCACACAGAGGAGGGCCAGGATCTCTTCTCGATCCTCCCAGAGTGCAGGACATGGAATAACGGGCTCAAGTTAAAGGAAGCCAGATTCCGGCTGGACATCAGGAAAAACTTCCTGACTGTTAGTGCAGTACGACAATGGAATCAGTTACCTAGGGAGGTTATGGGCTCTCCCACCCTAGAGGCCTTCAAGAGGCAGCTGGACAACCCTCTGGCAGGGATGCTTTAGGGTGGATTCCTGCACTGAGCAGGGGGTTGGACTCGATGGCCTTGTAGGCCCCTTCCAACTCTGCTGTTCTATGATTCTATGATCTCTGCAGGTACGTTGGAACCTGTTCCCTAGCAGAGGTGGAGAACCAGGTGGCTTTTCTCTTGTTTTCAGTGCTGCAGTTCTCTTGAGAGTTAAGCTAGATTTCATACGGCTGACCCCATGGAAAATCCTCCAGATGTACAGAAGTGTGAATTCTACCTCACAAAACCAAAAACACAGAAAACTGGCATGCCAGCGAGAAAGCCAGGGTAACTTTTCTCCCACAGGTTTTGTTTGCAATGGGAAGCGTTTTGCCTTTTCTTTCTTGGGATGGAGAACATTAAAAAAACATTCCACCTGCAGCGTAAACTGTACTCCAGGAAGAGCTTTACCACCCAATTCTGCTGAATGGATGAATGGATGAATGAATGAATGAATGAATGAATGAATGAATGGATGGATGAATGAATGAATGAATGAATGAATGAATGAATGAATGAATGCGCTCATATGCCCCAAAATGGGCAGTCTCTCTCTGCCCAGGTCTGACCGATAGAATCCTAGAGCTGGAAGGGGTCGTAAAGGCCATCTAGTCCAACCCCCTGCTCAGTGCAGGAATCCACCTTAAAGTGCCCAGAGAGCATTGGCTGTGGGGCGGTATATAAATGTAATAAATAAATAAATAAATAAATAAATTAAAGCATCTATGACAGGTGGCTGTTGAGTCTCCACCTGAATTCCTCCAGCGACAGAGCCCAGCACCTCCCGAGGTTGTTGGTCCTCATTGTCTGAGTGCTCTGACAGCTAAGACGTTGTTCCTGACGTTCAACCGAAATCTTCCTTCCTGTAACTTCAGCCCATTATTTTGTGTCCCGCAGTCTTGGATGACAGAGAGCAGACTGCAGCCCTCTTCTGCGCGACAACCCTTGAGGTACTTGAGAAGTGCTATCATGTTGCCCCATCTGCTCTTCTCAGCGCTGAACACACCCAGTTCCTTTTATCTTTCCTGGTAGGACTTCGTTTCTAGTCCCTTGATCATCTTTGTTGCCCGTCTCTGAACTCGTTCCAATGTATCCGAATCCTTCTTAAAGTGTAGTGTCCAGAATTGGGCAGAATGGGGCAGTTTAGCAAATCATGGGTTAATTAACCCATGATTTGCCATGCATGAGCAGGAAGTGATTCCTGCATGCTCCTCACTTCCAATTTTAATCAGCCACTTGCAATTGACTCCTTCACAGGTTGTGAAACATGACAAGCAAACCCAGAGCACTGGGTTGTTTAGTGACTAGTTAGGAAAAGGAAAGGAACCTCTCGTGCAATCACTGAGTCATTCCTGACTCTTGGAGGGACGCCAGCTTTCGCTGACGTTTTCTTGGCAGGCCTTAGAGCGGGGTGGTTTGCCGTTGCCTTCCCCAGCCGTTATTCCCTTTCCCCCAGCTAACTGGGTACTCATTTTACTGACCTCGGGAGGATGGAAGGCCGAGTCGACCCGAGGCGGCTGCCTGAAACCAGCTTCTGCTGGGACCCACCAACAAATATGGGTTGCCTTCTGGGTTTATTTTATTTATTTATTACATTTCTATACCGCCCAATAGCTGGAGCTCTCTGGGCGGTTAACCCCTAAACACAGTGCTCCAGGTTTACGCTCCACAACCTACGAAGGAGCCAATCATAAATGGTTGATAAAAAGCAGGACTGAGAAGCATGTGGGAGGCCAGCTCACTCCCGTTTGCACATGGCAAAATCATGGGTTAGTTAACTTAAGATTTGCCATTATTGCAATGATTATTGCAATTATCTGGTAGCAGTGGTTATTTTGAAAGAGAAACTCCTGTTTGAATAAATAAATATAAATTTATTTATAAAATAAATAAATAAGTTTTCCTGTTTGAATAATGTAAAGAGGTGTTTTGTAAAGTATTCAGATATGAATTAAAGTTGTTCTTGTATTATTATTATTATTTTAAAAAGAATTGCCATTATGTGTGAACCGGGTCAAGTTTTCAAGTCAAAGTGGAACGATTACTTCCCATGATTTAGAAACAATACTTCTGTTGATGCAACCTGATGTTTCCTTTTGACTGCAACCCAGATACCTGATTCTACAAGGCAAGGGGCCTTCATCTCCGCGTCACAGAGCCGAGCGCAACGCATTCCATTCCTTTGCCCCTTTCCCTAGGATGTACCTGTCACCTTACCTCAGCACAGAGCTGGAAGTACACCATGACGATGCTGATTTGAGAACAAGAGACAACGAGGATGATGAATACCAAGAAGAGGAAGCCGAAGAGGTAGTAGAACTGATTCTCCCAGATTGCCTGTATCCAAGAGAGAGAGAGAGAGAGAGAGAGACGTAGAAATGCACATATACAAAGAGAAGGAGACAAGACCATGGTGGGACAGCGCTTGAGGAACAGGACGCTTATCAAGCGGAGACAGCAAGTCAGGTGAGCATCCAAGATGCACACAAAAAGGGAAGAAAGTCTCAGGATGCTCTAGAAATTATTATTATTATTATTTTACATTTATAGACCACCCCATAGCCAAAGATCTCTAGGCGGTTTACAAAGATTAAAACAAAAGCCTGACACGTTTCAGCCTCTCTCTTTTTTAGGCCCTTCTTCAGGGGGTCGTTATAAAGTCTGCAGAAATTATTTACAAGAAATTGTCTTGTGAAGAATGCTAAAAAAAAGAAGTATTGCATATTTTTCATTTCCTCCTTGCCCCCCCCCCCCACTCCCATCCCCAATTGGGGCCATCTTGACTACAGGAGCATCCCAAGAGGACACCTGGGCAGCAACAATCCCCTCCCTCGTTCCCGCCCGGAATTCCCCGTTGTTTCGGGAAATTTTACATCTCCAGACTGGATGCCCCCTTCACCAAGACTTGCTGCTGCCCAGGTGTCTGCCTGGGATGTTCCTGTAGTCAAGCTGCCCCCAGTCAAGACTCCTTGAGCCAGGCTTGGTCTTCTATCCCACTGGACCGTGCTGGCTCTCAAAACAGGTTGAGAAAGAACAATCCGGAAAATGTTCCAGGCTCCTCACCCACCACACTACTCCCCGCCTCCAATCTGGTGAAAGTTGCCTCTGCACTCCAACACTAGTCACTCCCCCGAAGGCATATAACACCCATTCTGGCCCGCTCGCATTGGCTGCCTATACGTTCCCGAGCCCAATTCACGGTGCTGGTTTTAACCTATAAAGCCTTACACGGCTTGGGACCGCAATACCTGATGGAACGCCTCTCCCGACATGAAGCTACTTGTACACTGCGCTCAACATCTAAGGTCCTCCTCCGAGTGCCGACTCCGAGGGAAGCTCAGAGGATGGCAACAAGGGAGAGGGCCTTTTCGGTGGTGCCCCCCCCCCCCCAATTATGGCATGATCTCCCCAATGAGGCTCACCTGGCGTCAACATTGTTATCTTTTCAGTGCCAGGTCAAGACCTTTCTCTTCTCCCAGGCATTTAACAGCATTTAACAACACATGCTAAGTTTGTTTGCTTTTTAATGGACCCCAGGAACTGTCGTCATTTAAAATGGATACTGCTTTACACTGTTATTTTTATATATTTTTGAGGGTTTTAAATTTGTATACTTTTTAACATTCACTGTTTTTTAACTTTTGTAAAACGCCCAGAGAGCTTCGGCTACGGGGCGGCATATAAATGTAATAAATAAATAAATAAATAAATATTTCCCAAGCGAAGATAAGTTACAGAAAGCACCGGCACCGTCAGAATGAGCTACATCTGGCAGCTTTGGAGCGGTTGTGACCAATGCAGGAAGACGCTGCTGGGGCCCGTTTCGCCCAAGAGCCTGACAGCCATCGGAGGGAGCAAAGAGCGGTGACCCCCCCTATTCCGCCCTCTCCCCATCCCATCTCCAACACTGCTCCTTAAACAGCAGGTGGTGGCAGCTGACTGGGAACCCCACCCCAGAAAGAAAGGGGGTGTCCACGGTGCTTACGCTGAAGATGAAGAAAAGTTCAATGAACATGGCTCCAAAAGGCAGGATCCCAGCCATCAGAATCCTAAGGAGCAGAGAGAGAGCAGGGACGGTTACTACGCGCGCGCTCCGTGAGGTGAGATTTCAACCCGACGACTGCCCGTTCCTGTCTGCAGGTGAGAACACTGCCACGTGTGCTACCTGGGGCCTCCTCGTTACGAACATGGGTCAGATCAAAGCTCGTCTAGAACAGCGCCCTGTTTCTGACCACAGTCAGCCGGAGGCCTCCTGGGAAGCCCATAAGGAAAGCAGGAAGACAATCGCTCCGCGCTGCTTTTTGTCAGTCGCTGGTGGTAGCAGCAGCGGGACAATACAAGGAAGCCGAAGAGGCTGAATGTTCTGCTCTTGCTGAGGAAGCAACGGAACAGCCGTCCTTCCAAAGGGGCTCAGAGCTGCTCGAAGGGAGCCATCCAAGTTTGGGTAGCGAAGCTGGACCCCAAACCCAGTCAGAAGCGGCAATGGAGCACGCCGGCTCCCTCCCATGTCCCAGCTGGCAGGAGGGCCTGGAGGACGGGGAAAGCCCCAGGGGCGTCTGCCACGACACAGGCTCTGAACACCAGACCCGGCCGTGGCTACTCCCTGCTCAAGCCAAGCACCACTGCTTGATACGCCTGAGGCGAGGGATAAGAACCACCTTCCTCCAAACTATGTGGAGAAAGGGGTTTAATTTGGAGAACGCTTTTAATATATATAATAATGTGCTGTGAGTTATATCTGCTGAGGTGAATGATTGTCAGAGTGGGTGCTGAATGTGTAAACCTTATTAAGATGATAAATGCCAAACAGACACGTGGGATTTTTGTGGTAGTTTAAAAACAAAACAGTCAAAATTTATTTTCAAAAGTTCACAAGCTTTGTTTCAACTAGCAACATTTAAAAAACCTTTTTGAAACCTTTCATACAATCCGGTCACTCATTCACATACGCCAGCCTTCCTCAACCTGGGGCGCTCCAGATGTGTTGGACTACAACTCCCAGAATGCCCCAGGCTGGGGCATTCTGGGAGATGCAGTCCAACACATCTGGAGCGCCCCAGGTTGAGGAAGGCTGACATACGCACTTTCCTTTTTCTCACACAATCACTCTTGAACTTTCTTTATTCTTAGTATTGATTAATATACATCCACTACGTGCACACTACACTTTAAAGACACTACTCTTTACACTGACCCTCAAACTCTCCAGACCTGCACACAGAGAGCACTAAAGACTCTAAGACAGTGGTTCTCAACCTGGGGCGCTCCAGATGTGTTGGACTGCAACTCCCAGAATGCCCCAGCCAGCTGGCTGGGGCATTCTGGGAGATGCAGTCCAACACATCTGGAGAGCCCCAGGTTGAGAACCACTGCTCTAAGAGTACCTAACAAGTCCCCCCGAAAAGTTCTTTCAATCCCCTCCGTCCTTCCCTTATATATCACTCCTCCCCCCTCCCAAGACATTCTAACTCCGCCCACTCAGGCCCACATTCTAAAAACCACAGACTTACAAACCGCAGACATACATTTGGAATTGACTTGTGGGGTGTAACGCCACAACGTCTTCAAGGCTTTCCATAGCAATTGGCTCATGGTCCCCCCAGAGCTGTCCCCCCACACCCGCAGCGATTTGGCTCAGTCGGAACGGGGAAAGGTCTTCCTGGCCACTCACCCGACAAATCTCTTCATGTACCACCTCTGCTCCGGGATCTGCCTCGGAATCTGATTGGTCCGCACAGGATTGTCGTACGGCTGCTTGCGAAAGCCAAAGTAGTAGCCCAGGTAGACCAGGGGTAAGGAGATGCCAAACCACATGCAGAGGAGAGCCACCATGGTGGGGAACGGGACCTGCAGACGGTAGCCCAACCCTCAGAACAGACGGCCAGCCGAAGCTCCGCAGCTGGTTGAGTGGGACCTGCCAAGAGGCGCTCTTTTGGAGCACCCCTGGGCCTGGGCCTCCACCCCCACCCCACCCCCTCCCGCACAACTGTATAAAAGGGTCGCAAAAGGGGCGACGGTCGGTGGAAATTAAGGCAGAGACAGAGCTTGCGACGCTCAGCATTTCACCCAGGAGTGACCCCTGGATTCCGACCCCAAAGGGCTCAGAATCCAAGCTCAATAACTGGGGCGACCCACTGCATGGAAGAAAGGTGGTGGTGGGGGGCAGGTTAAAGGATATTCCTGCTTTCTGACTGCTTACTGGAAAGCAGTTTTCAAAATCTAATTAAGATGGCCAGGACAAAAGAACAACTTTATTACAAACAACAAAACAAATAGCGTGAGGTCCTGGTTCCTCTCTATTCGGCCCCTGGTTAGGCCTCATCTAGAGTATTGCGTCCAGTTCTGGGCTCCACAATTCAAGAAGGACGCAGACAAGCTGGAGCGTGTTCAGGGGAGGGCAACCACGATGATCATAGAATCATAGAATAGCAGAGTTGGAAGGGGCCTACAAGGCCATTGAGTCCAACCCCCTGCTCAATGCAGGAATCCACCTTAAAGCGTCCCTGACAGATGGTTGTCCAGCTGCCTCTTGAAAGCCTCCAGTGTGGGAGAGCCCACCACCTCCCTAGGTCACTGGTTCCGTTGTCGTACTGCTCTAACAGTCAGGAAGTTTTTCCTGATGTCCAGCTGGAATCTGGCTTCCTGTAACTTGAGCCCATTATAGTGTCCTGCACTCTGGGAGGATCGAGAAGAGATCCTGGCCCTCCTCTGTGGGACAACAGTTGTGGCTGATCATTCTGGCTGCCCTCCTCTGAAACAAAGCCCTATGAGGAGAGGCTGAAAGAACTGAGCATGTTTAGCCGGGAGAAGAGAAGATGGAGGGGAGACACGAGAGCGCTCTTCAAATACTTAAAAGGTTGTAACACAGAGGAGGGCCAGGATCTCTTCTCAATCCTCCCAGAGTGCAGGACACGGAATAATGGGCTAAAGTTAAAGGAAGCCAGATTCCAGCTGGACATCAGGAAAAACGTCCTGACTGTTAGAGCAGTACGACCATGGAATCAGTTCCCTAGGGAGGTTGTGGGCTCCCCCACACTAGAGCCATTCAAGAGGCAGCTGGACAACCATCTGTCAGGGATGCTTTAGGGTGGGTTCCTGCACTGAGCAGGGGGTTGGACTCGATGGCCTTGTAGGCCTCTTCCAACTCTGCTATAAAATGAAGATTAACTAAGGGCAAAAAATTGAGGGAGGTCTTGAAAAGGGTATGCAAAAGGTGGGGTTTTAAGGAGGGATTTGAAGTCAACAGGAGAGAGAGAGAGAGAGAGAGACAGACAGACAGACAGACAATATGCCTGCAAGATCATACAAGCAAATTACACAGGATGAGATTCCTAACAATCAAAAATGTGTCCTGTTTGGATATTTACAGAATGTTGTTGATAACATGGGTTTAGAAACTGTTGGTTAAAGGTCTTTTTAGTACATACAGAAACATCCTACCAGTATTGAGGAGGGGGATACTCTCTTCTCCATTCACAGAAAGGAGTTATAAAATGTATTGTGTGTTTATCAGGGAAGCTGACAAAATGACCGGCCAGCTTAAAAAGAATAGTTTGTCAATGTTTGCTGTGTATCAGAACAGAAATACATACGGGACACAAAAGGAAACTGTGAATACAAGAGGAAGGTAAGAGTAGACCAAGAGGGGCGTGTCTTGCACAGAGAGCAAGGAGAAGGAGATTGTAAGCCTATGCGGCAGGGTCTTGCTATTTACTGTTTTACTCTGTACAGCACCATGTACATTGATGGTGCTATATAAATAAATAATAATAATAATAATAAAGAGAGGAGGATACGCACCGCTCCTGAGGAGTGTTTGCCCCAGATGAAGCAGTTCAGGATGAAGCACAGCCCAAAGACGACTCCAGGGTACAGAGTGGCCGTCTGCAAGGAAGGAAGCAAACCGGGCTGAATGGTGACCTGTCCAGGGAAGGAGCAGCACTGCGCACAGGTGGGGTTCCTACGGTTCCGTAGCCCTTCAGCAAAGCTCAGCAGCCCAAGAGCCTCTGTGGGAGCTGGTGCAAGACGAATCGGGAAGTCCCCTGTTCCGATTTCACCTGCTGTGACTTCGGCAACCTCTCTCGCTCTGCCTCAGGACACGCATGCACGCCCACCCCCGGCTCTGCAACGTGGTGACCATTTTAAAACGCTAAACATCATCGCTGTAACGTTGCCGCTGCCGCCACCACTCTGCAGCCTCCCCCCACCCCACCTGGTCCCAGATGCTGCGGAGAAAACGCTGAAACCGTCCCGGACCAGAAGCAAAACAGACCTTTACCAACCCCCCCTTTGTTTGCATCACTTATTCAAATGGCCACATCCGATTTCTCCTGTACTAGATCCGTTCTCTCTTCCTAATGCAGAACCCCAGCAATTCTCCCCCCCACCCACTAATTATGCCAGGGCTACTTCCCACGGCCCCTCAGTTCCTTTGCTACTGCGGTACGAAGACGAGGCTCCCAGGGCCGGTGCCAGACTATTTTGCGCCCTAGGCAGGTGAGCTGCTTTCACCCACCCAGCCCCACCCCAGCGTACCTGGGTGCGGGGCACCTTCTCGCCCGCCCAGCCAAAGCGGAGCTAGGACGCTGGGGTTGGGGGTTGGTGGGAGCAGCTTTGGAACGGCGCACCCGGCCAGACGCTCCGCTCTGGGAGAGCAACTTCCAGGCGCACCATTCTGAAGCTGCCCACCCAGCCCCCCACCCCAGTGTCCTGGCTTCACTTCGGCGCCCGCCCAGCCGAAGCGAAGCCAGGATGCTGGGGCGGGCGGCTTCGGAACGGCACGCCTGGAAGCCGCCCTCTCAGAGTCACTGGGAGAGTGGCTTCCGGGTGCAGCGTTCAGCGCCCTCCTTACCTTGGTGCTCTAGGCGGCCGCCTGAGTGGCCTCTATGGTAGCACCGGCCCTGGAGGCTCCCTGAAGTGAGGCTCTGGCCACCCCCACGGCGCGTTCCCAGATCCCCTTGGGGACCTCAGAGGCAGCAGGACCACTTACGCAGAAAGCTCCTTTTTTCCATCGATGGCCTTTCAGTGTCCGATATAACCGGCCGGCGGAGAAACCGCCAAAAACCCTAGGGTGGGGCAAGGAGGGGAGAAAGCAGAGGGTTAATCTCCCATCGCCTATCAGGTACCAGCCTGAGGCGCACAAGGCCGCGGCCACACCTACCCCATGAACATGAACAGGAAGCAGGCCGTGGTCATCAGGGCACCCCGGCTGGAAGGAGACAGCATCCCCAGCATGGCAACGACTGGAAGGCAAGGCAGGAAGAGGGTAAGAGACCACGCCACTCCGAAAGCGCTGGGCCACGAAAAGCAAACGGGCCAGCATGGGCCGAGGTGTGGACTTCCAAACTAACACAGTTCAAAGCGCGCACTTCTCAAAACGTTCAGGAAAGACACGTGCCCACCACTGCACCGGGTGCTGGCTTCACAGCCCCCCTGGAACATAGAAGGTGATCGCTTCACGGGGGAGGGGTGAATTGAGGAAGAACACTGAGCCCTGGGCACTAGAGCCCAAAGGAAGCTGATGGAACCTGACACCAGGGCAACCGCAGACATGCCTGGCAACGGGAAGCTGAAGGTTAGGGGCCATGCTGGCTGGGAATTATGGGAGTTGCAGTCCAACAGTGCTGGAGGGCACCAGTCTGGCGAAGGCTGCTCCAGGTAATCATAGAATCATAGAACAGCAGAGTTGGAAGGGGCCTACAAGGCCATCGAGTCCAACCCCCTGCTCAATGCAGGAATCCACCTTAAAGCATCCCTGACAGAGGGTTGTCCAGCTGCCTCTTGAAGGCCTCTAGTGTGGGAGAGCCGACAACCTCCCTAGGTCACTGGTTCCATTGTCGTACTGCTCTAACAGTCAGGACGTTTTTCCTGATGTCCAGCTGGAATCTGGCTTCCCATAACTTGAGCCCGTTATTCCGTGTCCTGCACTCCGCGAGGATCGAGGAGAGATCCTGGCCCTCCTCTATGTGACAACCTTCCAAGTCCTTGAAGAGGGCTATCATATCTCCCCTCAGCCTTCTCTTGTCAAGGCTAAACATGCCCCGTTCTTTCAGTCTCTTCTCATGGGGCTTTGTTTCCAGACCCAGTGGCCTGCATTTGAGAGTCGTAAGATGGCATCTTCTGTGGCACTTAAACCGCCCCGCCCCCCAATTTAGCTATTTCATAGAATAGCAGAGTTGGAAGGGGCCTACAAGGCCATCGAGTCCAACCCCTGTTCAATGCAGGAATCCACCCTAAAGCATCCCTGACAGAGGGTTGTCCAGCTGCCTCTTGAAGGCCTCTAGGGTGGGAGAGCACACAACCTCCCTAGGTAATTGTTTCCATTGTCATACTACTCTAACAGTCAGGAAGTTTTTCCTGATGTCCAGCTGGAATCTGGCTTCCTTTAACTTGAGCCCGTTATTAATGATACTCACAAATCACAATCAGGATCATGCAGAAGAGCTGGATTCCGGAGCCCAACAGGGAACTGAGGATCATGGGATACTGAGGGGGCCTGAAGACGTCGCCGTGCACCAGCTTCCACCCAGACTCCTCCATGGTGTCTTCCTGTGGAGGAAACCCAAACATGGCAGGACTGAAACCGGGGCCCCAAAAAGGGCTGTGTACAACTGAGGCCCAGTATTGGGCAAAAGGCAGGATACAAATAAATATAATAATACAACAGCGAGTGAAACACATGCAGGACTCTCCCCTTTCGGGAGGCAAATCAAATTTTGCAGGGGCTTAAACTGCCTCTGGGCTGCCATTGCCATCAAGTCTGGCTTACGGGTTTCCCGGAAGCATCTGGCGGGTCACTACGGGGCTCTGGAACGTACAGTTTCAGGCCTCTCCTGACGTGCTGAACTAGTTATATTGGCTGCCTCCCCCTGCCCAGCGAGGACTGTTTGAAACACCCTTAGAAGACAGCGATGGATGCTCCTGTCCTGCGTCACCTACAATGTCATCTTCCTTGTTGTAGTTGGCGATATCCTTCCGGAGGGTCCGGATGATGATCATGCTGAGAATACCTGAAAAGCAGAAACCCTGGAATGAGCCGATTCCAACCCATCCTGCGGAGCCCAGAAGTGTCCACACGCCCGCATGCGCGTGCAGCAATTACAAAAGCAGGGCGCGGGAGATGGATTCGCATACAGCCTTCAGGCCACAAACGCCCACAACCTTCGCCCTTGTCCACAGACAGTAGCACTGGGGTGGGTGGAGAAGGATCACCTACTCACAGCAAGTATCCTGCTTCATTATCATTTCATTTATGTGTTGCCTTTCCCCTCTTGCAAGGAGCCCAAGGCAGCTCACACGGTCCTCCTCCTCCTCTATTTTAACAACCCTACGAGGCTGAGTCAGTGACGAGCCCAAAGACACTCAGGGTGCTTCATGGGTGAGTGGGGACTAGAACTTAGTGCTGGTATTAACATTTAAAGCCCTAAACGGCTTGGGGCCAGGCTATCTGAAGGAACACCTCCTCCCATATGTACCTGCCCGGACCCGAAGGTCATCCTCAGGGGTCCTTCTCCGTGAGCCCCTGCCAAAGGAAGTGAGGCAGGTGGCTACCAGGAGCAGGGCCTTCTCTGCTGTGGCACCCTGGCTGTGGAATGAGCTCCCTAAGGAGGTTCGCTTGGCACCTACACTATATGCTTTTAGACGCCAGGTGAAGACCTTTTTATTCTCCCAGCATTTTAACAGTCTATAAATACATTTTAACTCGGTGTTTTAAATTTGTCATTTTGCATTGCTGCTGTTTTGATCTGGTTGAGCTTTTATATTGTATTTTATATGATGGTTTTATATTGTTGTTTTATACTTTGAATGTTTTTAATTTTTGTGAACCGCCCAGAGAGCTCCGGCTATTGGGCGGTATAGAAATGTAATAAATAAATAAATAAATAAATAAATAGTTAGCATTGTGTGCGCGCGCCCCTGCCTTGTGTATTTTAAAGAACATTGATCCAATTTCCCCCCACTATGCTTCATAATTACCACACTAAAGTTAACACCAACTGGTATCTAACTCTAATAAAATTAAACTTAATAAATAAAGAGAACTCGATACTTTGTTGTTGAGGATGTCAGAAGGAACGTATATACATATGTGGTGGAATTGCAAACATGTACAAAATTTATGGGAAATGGTATATAGAGAAATAAATGAAATAACTGGAATGGATTTAGAAGAAACTCCAAGTGTAGCATTATTATCAATGCATGAAAATCTCAAATGGAATCAGATGGAAAAAGAATTAATAACGAACCTGTTAACAGCTGCAAGGTGAAGGATATCCAGAAATTGGAAGGTTCAAGGAGATTATGATATAGAAGATTGGTATAAAGAAATATGGGATATTGCTATAAATGATGAATTAACATGTAACATTAGATTTAGAAGGGGAATAACAAAAACAATGATTTTTGAAGAGATATGGAAATTGTTCCTAGAATATGTATCGTTAAAAGGGGAGGACGAACGCCTCCAGCAGACACAATGCAATTTTGGAAACTAGAATAAGATCCTGAGGGTGGGGCGGGGGGGGGGCACTTATTAATGTGAGTTAGTTAAGAAGTAGAATGTATAGCTAAGAAATAAGAGGAATGTTATATTATGTATGTATGTGATTTATCATGTGTTGTTAAATAATAATAATTTAAAAAAATAAAATAAAGTTAACACCAATGCTTAAGATTCCTCTGTGTGTATTTCTTTTTTGGAAATATTTTATATATTCTTTGTTGTCATATTTGATTATTAGGAAATTACACATTTGTACTATATATAAGGGCCTTCTCCGCTGTGGCACCCCGGCTGTGGAACGAGCTCCCCAGAGAGGTCCGCCTGGCGCCTACACTGTACTCCTTTCATCGCCAGCTGAAGACCTTTTTATTCCCTTAGTATTTTAACACTTAATTTTAACTTAAATTTAAATTTTACTGTTTTAACTCTGTATTTTAATCTTATATCAATTTCTGCTGTGTGGTTTTATCCTGGTTGTGTTTTTCATACTGTATTTTGTATTTGTGCTTTTAACCTGTTGGTTGCTTTATTATGGTTTTAATTTTTGTGAACCGCCCAGAGAGCTTCGGCTATTGGGCGGTATAAAAATGTAATAAATAAATAAATAAATAAATAAATATAATGGGTATTTTCACATGGGCTGTTTTATTGAGCTTACATTGCTTAACTTATTTTTCCCCCAGTTTCTTGAACTGCTTCCTTTGCCCACAACAGGTGTTCTCATTCCTTTCCTTCCTGAGTTGGGGGCACACTCCTTCCTTCCTTCCTTCCTTCCTTCCTTCCTTCCTTCCTTCCTCATTTTACTTCCAAAAGGGGTTAAAATAACAGAGACAAGTGTGCACACTTTACACAGGGCCCCACTTAATTAATGCACAGATGCCTTGAGGAACTATCACGTACAGAGCTCAACGTGGTCCGTGACTCCTCCCCTCTGGCTCCTGAAACGGCAACGCGTTTCGTTCGGACAAGCCATGCATGAACCAGTCCTATAAACGTAACCCTATTTATATTTATTTATTACATTTATATCCCACCCCATAGCCAAAGCTCTCTTGGTGGTCTACAGGAGTTATGGGCGGTTTATTTATCGGCAGCAGGACTCTCAAGCAACAGGAGATTCAAACATGAGCACATGCGCTTCAGCACACAAGCCACTAGTGGGGGAAACAGACTCTAAAAAGCCACCGGCCAAGGTGCCACGAATACCAGCGCGTATAATTGCAATCCTTGCATACCTTCACAGCCTTTCAGGGTCCTGTTCTACACATACAACAGAACCAGGTGATGAAGTGCAATGCCCTACTGAAGATGGAATACTGCATTTTTTTTAAATGATCCCTTGAATTAAGGGGGAGCATTAAGGAGAACATAAACCCCGACAAAGAGAAAGCCAGGCAAGGAGAGGGCTAGAAAATGTAGCCCTATGTGCCAATTTTCTGTGGGCAGAGCACTTCTTTATATATATGGGGAAGCATTCAAAATGGAACTGCACTGGCTGCCTATTTGCTACTGGACCAGGTTTAAGGTTCTTGTACTTGTGTACAAAGCCCTAAACAACTTGGGACCAGGATACCTGAGAGAGCGCCTTCTCCTCTACCAACCTGCCCGGTCACTGAGGTCATCCAAGGGCCTGCTCCTGGTGGTTCCACCTAGACCCATCCTCCGATTGGAATCCACCAGAGGAAGAGCCTTCCGCGTGGTGGCCCCCCTCCTGTGGAATTCCCTGCCTCTGGAGGTCAGGCAGGTGCCAACTCTGTATTCCTTTCGGCGCCTCTGAAAACATCATTGTTGCAGGAAGCCTTCCCTTAATGACCAGCCACGGTTCACTTTTCATTTTGCTTCTTTTAAAAATTTATTTTAAGGTATTTCATTCTGCTTTTATTGTATTTTATCTTGTACACTGCTCCGAAATTTTGAATGGGGAGCGGTATATAAATGTTGTAAATAAATAGATAAACAAAAGTGAGGCGTCCCTCCTCTAATCTGAAGTGGTCCAGCTCATTTCGTTACCAGCCGGTTTATAAACAATATTCCGTTTGTGAACAGGATGCTAAGAGGAAGCATCAGTGAGTCACCCAAAGCTGCGTGACAAAGCTAGGATTTGAATCCAGGTTGGCTACTAGGCTATTTCACACTGGTTATTCATTCAGGCACATATGGTAGAACTAGCTCATTCTACTCGTGTGTAAGACCCCAAAGACCCCTACTATGGAGCAGCTGATGAGAAGAGCATGCACACACACACACACACACACACACACACACACACACAGTGGCTTCCCTCTCACCTGAAAGGAAGAAGACAACCACGACGGAGTTAATGATGGAGAACCAGTGTATCTGCACATCACTCATTGTGAGGTAAGTGTCCCAGCGAGAAGCCCATTTGATGTCGCTTTCCTGCAGGAAATTAGTAACTTTAGTCGATTAATTGCCATGCACTGAGGTAGCTCACTACCATTCCCATACAAGAGATGGAAAAACAGAGGCTGAGAGGTAAAAGTCAAGTTACGCAACAATCCTTCAATTATGAACTGCTTTTCAGCAAAGGCCCTCAAAATGGTCTACAACATAAAAATGTAATTGCCTAGACAGCATAAAATTATTATTTCTACTTTTTCATTTTAGAATTTATGTTTATTTATTTTTATAAACTCATACAGCTTATGCAGGGTTTTTTTTAAATAAATATATGCTTAAGTTCTATATTTTAAAAGTTATTTGTATATTAATTCTAGTTTTCCTTGATGAAGGACAATGGAATCAGTTACCTAGGGAGGCTGTGGGCTCTCCCACACTAGAGGCCTTCAAGAGGCAGCTGGACAACCTTCTGTCAGGGATGCTTTAGGGTGGATTCCTGCCTTGAGCAGGGGGTTGGACTCGATGGCCTTGTAGGCCCCTTCCAACTCTGCTATTCTATGATTCTATGACCACTATGGTCCAAAATGCATGGGATGAGGGTTGGATAAGTTCCGGGAGGCATCCATGGCTACTAGCCCTGATGGTTGTGTGCTATCTCCAGTATTCGAGGCAGTAAGCCTGTGTACACCAGTTGCTGGGGAACATGGGTGGGAGGGTGCTGTTGCACCATGTCCTGCTTGTTGGTCCCTGGCCGATGGCTGGTTGGCCAATGTGTGAACAGAGTGCTGGACTAGATGGACCCTTGGCCTGATCCAGCATGGCACTTACGTTCTTATGATAATTAATATTTTCTCCAGTTTACCCCACTGTAAACTAAGAGGAGAGACTAAAAGAACTGGGCATGTTTAGCCTGGAGAAGAGAAGATTGAGGGGAGACATGAGAGCACTCTTCAAATACTTAAAAGATTGTCACACAGAGGAGGGCCAGGATCTCTTCTTGATCCTCCCAGAGTGCAGGACACGGAATAATGGGCTCAAGTGACAGGAAGTCAGATTCCGGCTGGATATCAGGAAAAACTTCCTGACTGTTAGAGCAATACGACAATGCAACCAATGACCTAGGAACGTCGTGGGCTCTCCCACCCTAGAGGCATTCAAGAGGCAGCTGGACAGCCATCTGCCAGGGATGCTTTGAGGTGGATTCCTGCATTGAGCAAGGGGTTGGAATCGATGGCCTTGTAGGCCCCTTCCAACTCTACTATTCTATGATTCTACTCCCTCAATTACCCCTATCAAAAAGAATGCACACTCCAACTGCCTGTTACCCCGGGGATTACACACTCCACCAATGTCTGAAGGCTGTAGAGTTGCATGAATATGTCTTGTGGGGGAGGGTAGTGGCGTCTAAAAACAGGTTGTACGAGTTTGAAAGAAACAAGGCACAAAACAAAACTCCCAGCCCAGCAGCAAACTATTTTAATACTGAACAAGAGCGGAGCATGGCATGGAAGATTTCCCTGGGGAGGGAATTCTGCAACATAGGGCCACCACTCAAAAGCTCCACTTCTAGATGATGTTAATCTTCCTTGGTACCTGAAGCAACATCGGTCCAGGGATGCTCAACTTACGGCGAGGATTTATTTCATAGAATCATAGAATAGCAGAGTCGGAAGGGGCCTACGAGGCCATCGAGTCCAACCCCCTGCTCAATGCAGGAATCCACCCTAAAGCATCCCTGACAGAGGGTTGTCCAGCTGCCTCTTGAAGGCCTCTAGCGTGGGAGAGCCCACAACCTCCCTAGGTCACTGATTCCATTGTCGTACTGCTCTAACAATCAGGAAGTTTTTCCTGATGTCCAGCCGGAATCTGGCTTCCTTTATCTCATCCTTCTCTTGGCTATGGCTCCTCAGGCCTTGGACTTCTTCCCCCTGTAATCCCCATAGCATTTCGTGCGCCTCCCATCCTCCCCAGCCAGCCAGCCAGCCAGCCAGCCAGCCAGCCAGCCAGCCAGCCAGCCAGCCAGCCAGCCAGCCAGCCTCTCCTTTCCTCCACCCTTCTCTTCCCCAGGCCGAGCTCTCTCACCTTCCAGAGAACAGAGTAGGTGAAGAGCAGCTTGTTCTCCTTCGTGGGATCAATCTCTTGAGGGCCGGAGCTGGCGGCTTCGGGCAGAATGCACGTGCCCTTCTCGTCGGCCTTCAGATCTAGAGGGAAAAACCTCACGTCAGAAGAGCCCATCTTACTTCGGCTGAGTGCCCTGATTCCGCAGGAGCAGCTTGGGGTCCCCTCACCCCCACCGGCCCTGCATGGCAGTCTTCTAGACGAACCAATGCTTATCCTTTCCTGTGGGGACAAAGGTGCATACAACTGCCTTCTGCTGAATCAGATCTTTGGTCCATCCAGCCCGGTATTCTCTACAACAGCTTTCCCCAACCCGGTGCCTTCCAGGTGTGTTGGACTACAGCTCCCAGGATGCCCCACCCATCCTGGGAGTTGTAGTCCAACACATCTGGAAGGCACCGGGTTGGGGAAAGCTGCTCTAGGATGACTGGCAGCCATTCTCCAGTTGTTCAGGCAGAGGTTTTTCCAGCCCTGCTATCTGGGGGCCTTTTGAATGCAAAGCACTGAGCTATTAGCCCTCCCTGAAAATTAGCCCAAAAGATGTCAAGGGGCCCCCCATAGAGAGAAAAGCCAGCGGCTTCCTTCGGCTCACAGCTCCTCCTTGAAACACACTGTGGCGTTACACCCCACAAGTCAATTCCAAAGGTATGTCTGCGGTTTGTAAGTCTGTGGTTTTTAGAATGTTGGCCTGAGTGGGCGGAGTTAGAATGTCTTGGAGGGGGGGAGTGATATATAAGGGAAGGAAAGAGGGGATTGAGAAAACTTTTCGGGGAGACTCTTAGAGTCTTTAGTGCTCTCTCTGTTCAGGTCTGGAGAGTTTGAGGGTCAGTGCAGTGAGTGGTGTCTTTAGGGTGTGGTGTGCACGTAGTGGAAGTATATTAATCAATACTGAGAATAAAGAAAGTTCAAGAGTGACTGTGTGAGAAAAAGGAAAGCGCGAATGTGAATGAGTGACAGGATTGTATGGAAGGTTTCAAAAAGGTTTTTAAATGGTTTATTTGAAACAAAGCTTGTGAACTTTTAAAAATAAATTTTGATTGTTTTGTTTTTAAACTACCACAAAAGTCCCACGTGTCTGTTTGGCGTTTATCATCTTAAGTCTACACATATAACACCCACTCTGACAATCATTCACCTAAGCAGATATAACTCACAGCGCATTATTATATATATATATTAAATCCTTCTCCATTTTAAACCCCTTTCTCCACATAGTTTGGAGGAAGGTGGTTTTTATCCCTTGCCTCAGGCGTATCAAGCGGTGGTGCTTGGCTTGAGCAGGGAGTAGCCTCGGCCGGGTCTGGTGTTCAGAGCCTGTGTCGCCCCATAAGAAGTGGTGGCAGCAGTGAGGTCTGTCGTTCAGAGCCTGTGTCGTGGCACACATGTTCACAGAACGGGGAAGGATCCATATTCGCTGATCCCTAACGGGACGAAGACACCCTGGTCCCCCCCAAAGAGACACCTTTCGCTGCGCCTCTTACCAGAAAGCTTAATGCTCTGCGGAATGACTTCAAAGCGAACCACCCTGTAGGTCGGCTCCTGGTTCTCTTCCACATCCTCTCTGTGGTAGTAAAGGATGAAGGAGAGGTGGTTGTGCAGGTAGAACTAAAACAGAGCGACATTGAGAGGTACGTTAGAGGCCCCGGAGCAGGAACATGCAACCCAAATGAGGCGCTGGACATGGGCCTTCCCCAATGTGGTGCCCTCCAGATGTGCTGGACTGCAAGCCCTATCATTCCCAGCCATTGGCCATGCTGGCCAGGGATGACCGAAGTTGCACTACAGCAGTGGTTCCCAAACTTTTTCAGGTCACCGCCCCCTTGGTTCCACAAACTCATGTCCAGTGCCCCCTACCCTACACTATAAAAATCAATATTCAGAATAGCGGTTTTCAACGACCCACTAAGGAAGATAATAACAATAAAATTCAAAACAGTAACAATTAATTGAATATTTATTCAAAATCCGACGCACTGCAGGCTTGCTGAGGGAGGGAGGGAAAAGAGAGCAAACGCTTCTGTTTTGCAGCCGGCGTGGCAGGGCACACCAAGCAGGGTATGTCTCTTCATTAGCATTTTGGTGCTTTTGAAACATTTCAATTCACCATTAAAAGGAGTCTTCTTAAACGATATTAATACATGTGTGGATTCTTCCCCTATATGGCTTGGGACCAAACTACCTTCTCCCATAAAAATGTCTCTGGGTTTTCAGACCTTCTGGAGAGGCGCTTCTCGGAAAAGACCACCTCGAGCGCCCCCCTGCCACCCCTTTGCCTCTTAGCAACCCCCTATGCAATCCCACCGCCCCCAAGGGGGCAGTACCACCCACTTTGGGAACCACTGCACTACAGCCTCCCCTCCCCACAAGTAAGCTTTGGCCAGGGGCCCTCCATCTTAGACGTCTCCTGTAGGCAGCCAGGGCTGTGTGCCCAAACTTTTCCCAATAAGAACGGAGCTCAGGTAGAAACCAAAGCTAACAACAACAACAACAACAATAATATATTTATTTATTTGTTACCCGCCTCTCCCTCTGGATCGAGGCGGGGTACAACACAAATAAAAACACCATAAAATACATACAACTAATTCAAATGTTTAAAACCCGTGCATCATTAAAAGCAGCACACCATTAAAAAAGGCATATTAAAATTCAACTGGGTAGGCCTGCCGTAAAGAGATCAGTCTTTACGGCTTTCTTAAATTCTGGAAGTCTGTTAAGTTGACGAATCTCTCCTGGAAGGCCATTCCACAAACTGGGAGCGGCAGAAAAAAAGGTCCTCTGGGTAATAGTCGTCAGCCTTGTTTTTGTTGGCTGGAGTAAATTCTTCCCAGAGGACATGAGTGTGCAGGGCGGATGCACGGGAGAAGGCGATCCTGAAGGTAGCCTGGACCCAAACCATGTAGGGCTTTAAAGGTGATAACCAACACTTTATACTTTGCCTGGAAACGAATTGGCAGCCAGTGAAGAGATTTTAAGACCGATGTAATGTGGTCACCCCTAGGTGTACCGGTGACCAACCTGCCTGCCACATTTTGAACGAGTTGAAGTTTCCAGACTAGGCACAAAGGTAGACCTATGTAAAGCGCATTGCAGAAGTCAAGCCTCGAAGTTACCAGCGCGTGCACAAACGTCTTTAGGTCTTCCAACTCTAGGAAGGGGCGCAGCTGGCGTATCAGCCGAAGCTGATAGTAGGCACTCCTGGGCATCGCATCTATTCAGGCTGTCATTTGGAGCGACGGATCCAGGAGCACCCCCAAACTGCGAACACAGTCTTTCAGGGGGAGTGTAGCCCCATCCAGAACTGGTTGACCCACCTCCACACCCAGGTTATGACCTTTGACAGCAAGCACCTCCGACTTGTCTGGATTCAGCTTCAGTTTGTTTTTCCTCATCCAGCCCATTACTGCCTCTAAGCATTCATTCAGAGGAGACACACTATCCTTAGCTGATGCTGTTATTGAAGGCATAGAGAAATATATTTGGGTGTCATCAGCAGACTGATAGCACCCCGCCCCATGCCTCTGGATTATCTCTCCCAGCGGTTTCGTGTAGATGTTAAACAGCACTGGGGAGAGAATGGTGCCTTGTGGTACGCCATACAACAGCTCCTCCTTTGAGGAGCAGCTATCTCCACGCATCACCATCTGGAACCTGCCCGAGAGGTAGGACCAGAACCACTGGAGCGCAGTGCCCCCGATGCCCAATCCCCTCAGGCGATCCAGAAGGATACCATGGTCGATGGTATCGAAAGCCGCTGAGAGGTCCAAAAGCACCAGCAGGGACACCCTCCCCCTGTCAATACTCAGGCGTAGACCATCTGCTAAGGCGACCATAGCGGTCTCAACTCCGTATCCTGCTCTGAAGCACAAGTATTCTGTGCTGGCCATCATCCAAAGGTAATTCTTAATTTGGCAATCAGAATAAGTTATGCACGTTAAATCAACAGCTATAAACGGTCCGGAAACTTCAGCTGCTACAAAACAGGGCAGCCCGTTTACTAACAGGGACTGGCCGGCGAGATCACATCACGCCAGTCCTTTTACAACTTCATGGGCTGCCAGTCCAGGTCCGGGCCAGATTCAAAGTGCTGGTATTGACATTTAAAGCCCTAAACAGTTTGGGGCCAGGCTATCTGAAGGAACGCCTCCTCCCGTATGTACCTGCCTGGACCCTAAGGTCATCTACAGGGACCCTTCTCTGTGAGCCCCTGCCAAAGGAAGTGAGGCAGGTGGCTACTAGGAGCAGGGCTTTCTCCGCTGTGGCACCCTGGCTGTGGAATGAGCTCCCCAGAGAGGTCCGCCTGGCGCCTACACTATACTCCTTTTGTCACCAGCTGAGGACTTTTTTATTCTCTCAGTATTTTAACACTTAATTTTAACTTAAATTTAAATTTTACTGTTCTAACTCTGTATTTTAATCTTATACCAATTTTTGCTGCGTGGTTTTATCCTGGTTGTGCTTTTTATATTGTATTTTGTATTTGTGTTTTTAACCTGTTGGTTGTTTTATTATGGTTTTAATTTTTGTGAACCGCCCAGAGAGCTTCGGCTAATTGGGTGGCATAAAAATGTAATATATAAATAAATAAATAATTTATTTTGCGCCCAAGGTCCAGGCTTTTAGGACTCTGGAATACATTGGCTAGGAACAGTGTGGCAAAAAAGGAACATGGAGCTGGGAGGCGAGAGAACAGCAGAGGATTCGGGACTGGAGGCCCCACAGCGTCACGGAAGCACATCGTCACGATCAAAAGGACAAACTGGTGGTTACGGAGGGGCCGTGTTGATTAGTTTCCTGACATTTTTTACCAGGATCTTTTGCTGGGGGGTTGGGGGTGGGGCTGTTGTCTCCCCTTCAGCTCCCAACCAGGCCCAATCCGTTCTCCCAGTTTAACAGGTCCTCAGCGCTAACGCCAGTTACACCGTGGACTTCAGACTCTCTAAAAGCCATGTAAGAGCTGACTTGCAGGTTTGTTTAGAAAGGGAAAGGCTCACAGTCCCCCCCTTCCACGCCTTGTTTCAATGACTAGAGGAAGGCAGGAAGGAGCTGTCACATTGCAGTAGGACAGGACAGGCGCAAAAAGCTGGCGATCCTTCCTATCAACCTTCCCCAACTTGGCGCCCTCCAGTTGTTTCAGATTACAGCTTCCAGAATTCCTGACAGTTTGGTTGGGGCTGATGGGAGCTGAAGTCCAAAACATCTGGAGGGCACCAGACTGGAGCGGGCTGCTTCCTATCACGCCTCCTCTTAGCGGGGGAAGAGCTTCAAGCGCGGCAGTCTTAGTGAGCCGAAGGACAGGTCTGAGATCCCTGCATCCCGGAGGGCACGATCCCTCGTCGCGTTTGTGAGTCACGAGCCGTCCACAGCCGCTGCTTGATGAAGCCAAGTGGAGCAGAGCAAGCCTCAGCTGCTGCCGCTGCCACCTTGCCCACCTGTTCAGCCATGGAGGCATTGCAAAGGCGGAGGCCACTAACGCCGAGCAGCAACTGGGAATTATTCTGCAGCAGAGAGGAAGAGGCAAGGGAAGCCGGGTCCCTCCATTGGGCTCCTCCTCTCCCAGAACAGTCTCCCTCCATGGCTGTTCCACCACGGCATTACTAGAGGTGTAAAATTTCCGGAAATTTTGAAGCCATGGAAAAAAACTGGGGTTTTCCCCGGAAAAAACGGAAAATTTTGGAAAAATTGAAATAACGCAATATTAGCACTTTTTACAGATTGAAAGTCACTTTGAAACTTTAGGAACATAAAATGTAATTATGTCCAAGTTGGTTTGGCATAAAATTATTACATTTGGTATATTAAAACTAGTGTATTCAAACAATTATTACGAATTTAATTTACTTTTTTTTTGGGGGGGGGGTAACAAATGGAGCTACAAGCCCCTGAACTGTTAGGAACACCTGAACTGTAAGGGAACCTCTTTGGTTCTGCCAGTTTATGAGCAGGCAAAAAAGTTTTTTAAAAAAACAACACCTGAAGAAACCACCAACATTAGAAACAAAGAAAATTATTTCTGTCTTTGCTAGTCCTCCAGTGTCAAGACATAAAGCCCCCATTCCCATAAAAAGAACTGAGAAAGATCAGGGGCGGGGGGAGACCAAGATTCAATGAATATGCATGAAATTTAATCAGACTCATTTCCTGACCTATCGCTATCAGTATTGGTTTCAGTCTCTGCTTCCGTGGCAGTGCTGCCCCCTAGAGGCAGAAATGCATCTTGCTCTTGCATTGGAGAGTTGTAGTCTCAGTTTGCTGCTATTATTATTATTATTATTATTATTATTATTATTATTATTATTATTATATTTATTTGTATCCTGCCTTTTGTCCAATGCTGGGCCTCAAGGCGGCCTTACAAAGTTTAAAATATACATGGTGGTGGTGGTGGGGAAACAAAACGATAAACATTTAAAATACACAACAAAATTATAAGACATTAACATAGATGGAGGGCCAGACTATTCTCCAAAGGCCTGCTGGAACAAAAAAGTTTTAGCCTGCTTCCGAAAGCCCATCAAGGAGGGAGCCAGTCTAACTTTCCTGGGAAGAGAGTTCCAGTGCACTGGAGCGGCCACCGAGAAGGCCCTCTCCCATGTTCCCACCAAGAGCGCCTGTGAAGATGGTGGGACTGAAAGAAGGGCATCTCCAGAAGTTCTCAAAGCACGGGCAGGCTCATAAGGGAGAATACAGTCTTTCAAATAACCTGGACCCGAGCAATATAGCACTTGCTTGTCCTTGGTGCACAGACATTGTAATAATCTGATCCTGTACAGTTTTTAGAAATCATTTGGAGAAGTAAATATCTGAACACCTTGTCTTAAACATTTTATTCATCATGCTAAAATAAAACATCCCGTAATCCATTTTTTCTTCATTTTTTTTCAATTTTTTTGGGAAAAAAACAAAAAAGGCTTCAGGGAAAAAAGGGGAAAAACCACGTTTCCCCCCCCCCCCGAATTTTCCCGGTTTTTCCCTGGGCCTTCACATCTCTAGGCATCACACATTGATTAAAGAGAGTTGGCATCTTAATTTGATGGTGTTCCTGTTCCTACTCTGCCCCTTTCTCATTCTGTATCAGGTCTATTAGACTGTAAGCCTGTAGCTGGGTTTTTAAAACACATTTGTGCAACACAAATACAACTTTAGGCACTTTATAAATGACGATTCCCAACTCTCACATGTCCTCAGGGAGGGATCGCAGCCTGGGTGTCACCTGAACTGATCTCCAGAATGCAGGCAAAAAGGAAGAGCTACTCCGTCTTGTGCCCAGGGAGCTCAAATACACTCCTTGGGAAAGCAACACGTGAGCTTGGCGTAAACCCCATCCAAGGATCCCTCAGCATTCTCTGGCAAGAGGGGTTTCCAGTGTGGGTGTGGGGTGGCATTGCAGCAGGGCCTGGACAAGAGTGATTGAAATGTTCAAAGGTCTGCTCTTAGCACAGGGATGGGAGGGGGGCTCTGGACTGCAGGCCAGATACACCCCCACCCCTATCCCCACCCCAGGGTTTTCCCATCTGGCCCACAAACTCATTCTGCTCTCATTCCCGATCAGTAATCAGAGCTAAGATCATTCGAGCATATAACACCGATTCTGGCCTGCTTGCATTGGCTGCCTGTATGTTTCCGAGCCCAATTCAAGATGCTGGTTTTAACCTATAAAGCCTTACACGGCTTGGGACCACAATACCTGAGGGAACGCCTCTCCCGACATGAACCTACCCGTACACTGCGCTCAACATCTAAAGTCCTCCTCCGAGTGCCTACTCCGAGGGAAGCTCGGAAGATGGCAACAAGGGAGAGGGCCTTTTCGGTGGTGGCCCCCCGACTGTGGAATGATCTTCCCAATGAGGCTCGCCTGGCGCCAACGTTGTTATCTTTCAGGCGCCAGGTCAAGACTTTCCTCTTCTCCCAGGCATTTTAACAGCATTTAACAACATTAAGTTTGTTTTTAATGGACCCCAGAATTGTTGTTTTTAAATGGATACTGTTGTTTTTATACTGTTTTTATGTTTTTGATGGTTTTTAAATTCTGTATACTTCTGTTTACTATTTTTAATTTCTGTAAACCGCCCAGAGAGCTTTGGCTGTGGGGTGGTATATAAATGTAATAAAATAAATAAATAAATAAATAAATGGTAATGAAATTGGAATTCCATGGTTGGTCAAAAAAAAAAGAAAAGAAAAAGAGCTCACCACCCCTGTCTTAGCACATTCAAGCTTAAATTGCAAAATGAAGAATATTTTCAGAAGTGCTGTTTGATGTTCCTTAGTGACGAAAAACAGACGTGCGGCAGTGCAATTCACACTTTTAAAACACAGGGGATGATGTCCTCTTTGCCCTCCCTAAACGGTACCACTGAACCATCCCCCTCTTCATCCCAGGTTAAAACAAGACATCTTCACCTTATTGTTGTCCATGAATCCGAGCCGATAGCCGTGTTCAAACTGGGCGTCCTTCTCCTTGTTCTTCTCTTCTTCCTCACGGTTTGAGTAGAACTCCAGCCTCGTGGCCACGGGCAAGTTGTCCGCGATGCTGCAATGACAAGCCTTTGAGTCAGACCTACTTGCCCACGGCTACCTATGGCCTGTCATAACGGGGGGGATGCCTGCTGAAAAGCTGTTCCATCTCGTGACCAGAGTAGGACTCACAGGTGGACGTAGTATTCCTCCTGGATCCGCTCCGCAATCAGCTTGCTGTCTTCCTTTTTCAGGACTACAGGAATGTTTGGGACATTGCACAAAACCTCACACTTCTTCTCGATGCTCATGAAAACCTGGAATGGAGTGTTGACGATCCGGTCACCCCTGAGGACCTCACCTGCAAGGTTGTTTGGGGGTTGGTGGGAAGGAAAAGAAGGAGAACACAATAAAGATAAGGACCCATTACTCAATAGCAGAGAAAGGCTCCAGGTTTTAACCGCTAGCACCACCAGCTAAAACATCTCAGGTATCAGGGCTACCAGACAAGAGCAGATCATACTGAGCAAAATAGAGCAACTGTCTAACTGAGTGAGGCAGCTTTGTAGATTACATCAATGGAATAATCTATCTACATGTTACCAGGAGGACAACGTTCTGTCTGACTAGTCTCCTCTTCTTTTCAGACTTTTTGGATGGGCATTGGGACCTCATACCTTTCCTGAGCTTCCTTAGGGAAGACCACCTCCCAGGACTACGCACTACCATACAAGATAGAATCATAGAATAGTAGAGTTGGAAGGGGCCTAAAAGGCCATCGAGTCCAACCCTCCGCACAATGCAGGAATCCACCTTAAAGCATCCCTGACAGTTGGTTGTCCAGCTGCCTCTTGAAGGCTTCTGGTGTGGGAGAGGCCACCACCTCCCTAGGTCATTGGTTCCATTGTTGTGCTGCTCTAACAGTAAGAAAGTTTTTCCTGATGTCCAGCCGGAATCTGGCTTCCTGTAACTTGAGCCCGTGATTTCGTGTCCTGCACTCTGGGAGGATCGAGAAGAGATCCTGGCCCTCTTCTGTGTGACGACCTTTCAAGTATTTGAAGAGTGCTATCATGTCTCCCCTCAATCTTCTCTTCTCAAGGCAAAACCTGCCCAGTTCTTTCACCCTCTCTTCATATTCTATGATTTCACAGAATAGTAGAGTTGGAAGGGGCCTAAAAGGCCATTGAGACCAACCCCCTGCTCAATGCAGGAATCTACCTTAAAGCATCCCTGACAGATGGCTGTCCAGCTGCCTCTTGAATGCCTCTTGAATGTGGGAGAGCCCACCACCTCCCTAGGTAACTGGTTCCATTGTCGTACTGCTCTAACAGTCAGGAAGTTTTTCCTGATGTCCAGCTGGAATCTGGCTTCCTGTCACCTGAGCCCATTATTCTGCGAGACTGTGGTATTTGGTGACAGGACCTTGAGAAAAGACAGCAAAAAATGAGTGCCCCCACCCAAGAATGGAAAGCAAACACCACACAGATCCTGAAGAAGCCTCAAGCGTGGATACTGCAGGACCACACAGGAAGACCTGATGCCGAGCATGGGGTACAAAACATTGGGGCCTACCCAGATTTTCAGCTTTATACGTGATTGTGCCAGGACGACAGAACGGTAAGGAGTAGTACTCATAAGGCAGCTGGGTTCGTGAACTGGTGAGCTTCACAGCCTGGAAAAAGAGAGAGAAAAGCCATTAGCTACACCTTCCTGAATCTGATTGGAGAAATGGTAGTTTTCTATTTCCCCACTTTCCCCCCCCGCCCCTTCAATCCAGACAAATTCTGAATTGCAGAGGAAACATTTGAGACAGACGCAAGGTTCCAGACACCACAGGCTTGGCCGCTAAGGACTAGCCAAACCTCACTGTCGTTGCTCTGGAAGCCTCGCGGACCAGATAAATACAGCCTTCCTCAACCTACGGCGCTCCAGATGTGTTGGACTACAACTCCCAGAATGCCCCAGCCAGCTCTGCTGGCTGGGGCATTCTGGGAGATGCAGTCCAACACATCTGGAGCGCCCTGGGTTGAGGAAGGCTGGGATAAAACCCACAGCTTTAGAAAGACACAGACATACAGCTTGACCTTCTCCCAAGAGTTTGCAAACAACCCCCAAAGCATGTATTAGTGGTCTTGGAGAGCTTAACATCCTGTAGTACTTCACCCCACCCCTCAAAAGTGCTGAAGCACACACAGGGGAACCCACTGCAGTTTCCAGCTTGTTATAGGTACGGGAAAAACATTTTGGAAACGGAACTTCTATATAAATAAAAAAGAATTAGAACATTAAACATTTATATAACGGGTGTAAATGAAAAGCAATAAACTACTGGAGCATTTTATAGATTCCATCCATTTCAATACCTCACTTTCTCACTATAATCAAGTGGGTTTCAAAGTGCTTAACTTGGGCTAGGCTGTGCCCATGATGCAATCGTATCAGAAACTCAAATAAAACAAGCAATGGGGCCATTATCCCAGGATGAACAGTGTGCAAACAGGTCCATCATCATTAAAGTCTGTCTCAAACACCTTTGGCAATATTTGTGGTAGAATCCTCCCTTTGGTATCCAATAGCCACAACTATTGTCACACAGAGGAGGGCCAGGATCTCTTCTCGATCATCCCAGAGTGCAGGACACGGAATAACAGGCTCAAGTGACAGGAAGCCAGGAACTTCCTGACTGTTAGAGCAGTACAGCAATGGAACCAGTTTCCTAGGGAGGTTGTGGGCTCTCCCACACGAGAGGCCTTCAAGAGGCAGCTGGACAACCATCTGTCAGGGATGCTTTAGGGTGGATTCCTGCATTGAGCAGGGGGTTGGACTCGATGGCCTTGTAGGCCCCTTCCAACTCTGCTATTCTATGATTCTAGGATTCTAGGAAGCCAGATTCCGGCTGGACATCAGGAAAAACTTCCTGACTGTTAGAGCAGTACGACCATGGAACCAGTTACCTAGGGAGGTTGTGGGCTCTCCCACACGAGAGGCCTTCAAGAGGCAGCTGGACAACCATCTGTCAGGGATGCTTTAGGGTGGATTCCTGCATTGAGCAGGGGGTTGGACTCGATGGCCTTGTAGGCCCCTTCCAACTCTGCTATTCTATGATTCTAGGATTCTAGGAAGCCAGATTCCAGCTGGACATCAGGAAAAACTTCCTGGCTGTTAGAGCAGTACGACAATGGAACCAGTGACGTAGGGAGGTGGTGGGCTCTCCCACACTAGAGGCCTTCAAGAGGCAGCTGGACAACCACATGTCAGGGATGCTTTAGGGTGGATTCCTGCATTGAGCAGGGGGTTGGACTCGATGGCCTTATAGGCCCCTTCCAACTCTACTATTCTATGATTGTAACTCAACCAGGCATTCTTTGGGACTTCTGTCACTAATTTGTAAAGAGCACCCTGCCATTTCAAGGTGTCAGCAAGGGTGGAGAGGCTGGTCAAATATTATCAGTCAATTGTCTATCTGACCATGATCAAGTGCTGTCGAATACTCCAAGAATTATGCTGCATAGTCAGCAGCTTGAGCCCCGCCCCCTGCAAAGTATGTTATAAGTTAGCAAGGGGCAGGAGTAAGAGGTAACGTGCCTGTGAGCTCTGCAGCAGCCAGGGCAACGCTCCGCCCACTGACTACCTGTTATAACTGCAAGGAACACAAGCCAAAGGCCACAAGTCAATCGAGGGCTTAACTAGGACCACTGAGACCAGAGTTCAAATCCTCGCTCAGCTATGAAGCTCATCAGGTGACAATGAGTTAGTCACACACACAACCTAACGTACCTCACAGGCTTGTTGTGGGCATATTGTGATGGGGATGGATGGAATTAAAATGCAATAAAATTACTACCTCTCTCTCTCTCAGTTCAGATTATTTGGGATTTTTCTGTAGTTAGCATAAGTACCATGGTTAAGCATAATCGTTTGAGCGGTTTTCGGCCAGCCAAATGTCAGCCTACCTTGATTTCTACGGCATCATTTCGGTGGAAGTTGATGGGTGCAACGCCCGGCACGTAGAAGCAGCTCACCCCATGGCAGAAAAGCAGCACCAGCAGATACATGAGCCTTTCCTGCCAAAAAATAATTTTAAAAAGCAGATGGTGCCATCAGAGCCAAACCCATTCGGAGAGATGCGAGCACATGCAACAAATTCCCAACACTGCCTGCTTGTTGGTTGTGGGTTTTTGTTTTTAAAGTCTCAACACAAAGCTGGCTCAGCCACAAAGCTGCCTCAGTAATTTTGGGTAAATCTGCAAGAACTGCAGACGTTGCAGACAGAGGGACACCACGAAAGAGGCCCAATTTTCCTGCTGCTACTAAGCCCCTTCTGCTCCCAAAGAAAACGAACACACCCCAGGATACTCAGGGTGTCAAAGCCTTTCACCATTCCCTCTGCAGTCTTTCCCGAATGAGTCTGACAGGGATAGTGTGCAACTCTGGAGTCTTAAGGAAGAAAACAGCCACTCTACGTTCAAGTCTGCCCTCTTCAACTTCTTAAGCCCCTTTACTCAGTATTTTCTCTCTACTCCCCCAAACACAGCTATTACTCAGAACGAAGAGCAAAGGCAAACACACACAGAAGGTCCATGCGCACAAGTCTGTTTTTCGGCCTACGCTATTTCAGGTGATGTGTAAACACGGGAAGGTCTAAATCTTTCTCCAAGTAAGATACTTCCTATAAATATATTAAACATAATGTTAGGAGGGGGGAAGGAAGCAACTCTAGCAGCTTCTCTTCACCATGATACTTTTATACGCACAAAAGCAGTGTGTCGGGCGGAGAGGAAGCTTTCAAACATTTGGTTTACCCAGGCTGAAATGGCACACAAGCTGCAACAGATGCATCACGTGGGGGCAGCATCTGACCCACTAAAATTTTTAGTGAGCTACAAATGTCAATTTCTCCACACTTTTTTACCTCCAGGAAGAAGGGAGAGAAGAAAGTTTTGGCCCAGGGCTTCTAGTTACTGCCTCCTAATAGAAGCAAATTGTTATTCAAGCCTAATACAAAGCAGGCAAAACAAACACATAGAAAACAACTACGTTTTCCCCTACGGCAGGACATTATCTATCCAAGGCAATATTGAAGTGTGGCCACCCAGCTATACAATGGCACTGCCAGGTTTCGATAAATCAAGTATTACACACATGATTTTGAAAGGCAGCAGAGGATAGAAAGCAATTCCTCTCAAAACTTTACACACCACCAAGCAAGTAAAGGACTCTGTTGTTTTTGCTGCAACAGACTAAGATGACTATGCAGCTATTTGGAAATAATTAGTGGTAATGTACTTAAAAGCATTATTTGACTAGTCGATTGTGCCCACAAAGATTGGCAAACTTTCTCTCTTGTGCACACAGACAGACAGACACACACAAACTTCTAGAACAAACCCCAGTGGCTTTCAATAGCCCATGAAACCTTGAGACAAGAACCATGTGCCGTACTTCCTTTGAAATGGTATCTGCTTACTGCAACTTGATGGGGATATTGTAGCTCAGAACACAAGACACACAGAGGAGGGCCGGGATCTCTTCTCGATCCTCCCAGAGTGTAGGACACGGAATAATGGACTCAAGTTAAAGGAAGCCAGATTCCAGCTGGACATCAGGAAAAACTTCCTGACTGTTAGAGCAGTACGACAATGGAACCCATGACCTATGGAGATGGTGGGCTCTCCCACTCTGGAGGCATTCAAGAGGCAGCTGGACAGCCATCTCTCAGGGATGCTTTGATGTGGATTCATGCATTGATCAGAGGGTTGGACTTGAAGGCCTTAGCGGCCCCTTCCAACTCTACTATTATATAATTTATGGAATTTGGTAGCACTGGCTGTGAGAATAAACACTTGCTTGGATGGCTTTAAAAGCAAATTAGGCAAAATTCATGAAAAACTGCTAAACTGGATCTCCATGATGTCACTGAATACCAGTTGCCGGGGAACAACAGTAGAGAATCAAAGAACTAGAATGGACCTCAAAAGGTCATCTAGTGAAACCCCCAACTGAAGCAGATAATCCACTAGTACAGCATCCCTGATAGGTGGTCAACCAACTTCTGCTTAAAAGCCTCCAAGGAGAATCCACAACCTTCTGAGGGCAACCTGTTCCAAAATCCTTCCTAATGGGCCATTGCCTTTGTCAACGGATCTAGTTGCCCACTGTGGGCAAAAGGATTTTGGGCTAGTAGGACCTTTGGTTTTATGCTTATCAGAATAAGGTCTTCACTATGCCTCCCCACTGAGAAAATCCATTGTACAAAGTAGATCAGAGAAGACGTCTCGGATATCTTCTCACAACGTCATTGAATACCATGAATCCTCCTTGTGGAAATACTCTGCACCATAAGTTAACAGTACAGTAAAAAGGAAAAGAAAAAGACAGAGACACTGGAATAACTGTTACACAGCACTTGTTTCTCTTTCCTCTTGCAGATGCAGCTTTCAGAAGGTCAAGTGACTACAAAGTCATTTATCATGTAAGTAAACCTTTTGTTGCTGGTTAGACAAAAAAAAAAGTGATAAAGTGCCCAGCCTAAATTCCATTGCCATGAGCCTGAGACCGTAAAGCTGCTTTACCACCTCCAACCTGTCTGATTCTTATCTACTGATGACAGTTTTGGTGTACATTGCATTTATGATTTAACTCAGCACTTCTGGGTTGCTAGTAATACAGAAGAGAAAGCAAAGCAACCATTCCATTAGAGGAAGATTCTGCTGCCAGCAACTTCTATTCACGCACATGACCTCTGTGGAACTTCACACACCTTTTTCCTCAATTCAGAAACACCCTCCCAGGGTTCCCCCCTCCTGCCCTGCCCAAACAACTTCATGTAAGCAGCACACTTCGGCACAACAGTCTACTTATCTCAGGAAACCTCAAATATTCCAACATGACAGCACATTTTGATAGCCATGATAGCACTCTTCAAATACGTCAAAGGTTGTCACACAGAGGAGGGCCAGGATCTCTTCTCGATCCTCCCAGAGTGCAGGACACGGAATAACGGGCTCAAGTTAAAGGAAGCCAGACTCCAGCTGGACATCAGGAAAAACTTCCTGACTGTTCAAGCAGTACGACAATGGAACCAGTGACCTAGGGAGGGTGTGGGCTCTCTCACACTAGAGGCCTTCAAGAGGCAGCTGGACAAACATCTGTCAGGGATGCTGTAGGGTGGATTCCTGCATTGAGCAGGGGGTTGGACTCGATGGCCTTGTAGGCCCCTTCCAACTCTGCTATTTTATGTCGAAAAGCAAGGAGACAATCCAGCTGGTCTCACCTAGTCACAGGTAAAGGAGCTTTCCCCAACCTAGTGCCATGCAAGCTACAACTCAGTGGCCCTGCTAGCTGAGAAGTATGGAAGTTGCTGTCCAACACATCCGGAAGGCACCAGGTTGGGGATGCGTGCCTATGCCTGTGAGGGTGGGGGATTTGAGATGGCGTGCAGCCATCCACCCACAAGAACAGCGATCAGGCTGGTTATTGACAGCAGTAAGCAGGGATGGAAAAGGCATTTCCTGGGAGCGGCGTCGCATTTTTCGGTACCACTTTCTAGGGTGTTTCGAAGTGATGATCATCATCAGCCCCTCAGGCTTGGCTGGAGAGAGCCTGTCTTTGCCAGGCTGACACGTGAGCCCCCAGGGCACAGCCAGGCTTTGCCAAGTGATAGAAGTCATAGAATAGCAGAGTTGGAAGGGGCCTACAAGGCCATCGAGTCCAACCCCCTGCTCAATGCAGGAATCCAACCTGCCTGAATCAAGGGCTGTCCATCTGCCTCTTGAAGGCCTCTAGTGTGGGAGAGCCCACAACCTCCCTAGGTAACTGGTTCCATCGTCGTACTGCTCTAACAGTCAGGAAGTTTATCCTGATGTCCAGCCGGAATCCGGCTTCCTTTAACTTGAGCCTGTTATTCCGTGTCCTGCACTCTGTTATTACTCATAGAATCATAGAATAGCAGAGTTGGAAGGGGTCTCCAAGGCCATCGAGTCCAACCCCCTGCTCAATGCAGGAACAGCCCACCCTAAAGCATCCCTGCCCCTGCCCCCCACCCCGGCTCCACCTCTGACCTGCCCGTTCCCTCAGGAGACCCACCGACTCCCCCTGCCCCGCTTCCTGAGGGCTGACGGGGTGCTCGGCGCTGTACAGAGCAGGGCGGGAGTGGCCCGGCGCCCCCCACCCTCAAGGGGCGGTTGGCGGGGGGGCTCGCCAGACGCCCCCCTCCCGCCAGCGACCGCCCCCCTCCCCCAAGCGCCGCCCCTCAGGAGAAGCGGCGCTGCGTGAGCCCCACCCCACCCCCGAGGAGCCCCGGGCGGGAGGGGTCCCGGCCTCCCCACTCACCAGCACCCCAGAGGCCGCCATCTTGGATCCACGTGTCGGCGCTGACGTTGGCGGAAGTGGCTCGCGGTTGGCCGAGGCGAGTTATCACCATGGAGACGGCAGCAGGCCGCTGCGGGGCCCGCCTGGGGAGGGCATTCCTCCTCCTCCTCCTCCTCCCTTTCCCGGCCACAGCGACTCCGACCTCCCAAGGCAGCGTCACCTCACGCGCCGAGCTTGACCGGCGCCTCGGGAAGGAGCGGGAACAAGAGAGCCCTTCCCGCATCCCCCATCTTAGCTATTGGCACCAGAAGCCCCTTCCGCCATTTTTACTTTGGAGATTGCGCTCAGAGAATGCGGGAAGCGCGGCGCCATCTTTACCACGGGCAATATTGCTGGGGTTTTTGACCTAACTGCCGGCGTCTTTACTAATGGCAACAGCGTGCCTTCATCCAACGAGGGGATTCTATACAAGGAGCCATGACTGCTGAGGGCATTTTGCTCAACGTGATCGGAGAGAAGGCGCCATCTTTGGTAAGGGCAACGGGGCTGGTGCGCTCAGGCCCGTCCTGGCCGCCATCTTCCCCAAGGGATTAACTGGTTGGGGATGATGGGAGTTGTAGTCCAACATACCCGGAGGCGCCAGGTTAGGGAAGGCTGCTATATACACAATTGCCTGGGGGCAAATCCCATTGAATTCAATGGCACTTTCCTCTGAATAGACATTTTTATTATTATTATTATTATTATTATTATTATTATTATTATTATTATTATTATTATTATTTAATAGGGTGACCCTATGAAAAGGAGGACAGGGCTCCTGTATCTTTAACAGTTGCATTGAAAAGGGAATTTCAGCAGGTGTAATTTGGATATATGGAGAACCTGGGGAAATTCCCTCTTCATCACCACAGTTAAAGCTGCAGGAGCCCTGCCCTCTTTTAAATCTGGTCACAGTATAGCTGCAATATAGCTCCTGCACCTTGAATTGTTGTGATGAAGAGGAAATTTCACCAGGTACTGCATGCATACAAATGACACCTGCTGAAATTTCCTTTTCTATGCAACTGTTAAAGATACAGGAGCCCTGTCCTCCTTTTCATATGGTCACCCTATTATTTAATAATTTTTGTAAACCGCCCAGAGAGCCCTGGCTATGGGGGTGGTATATAAGTGTAATAAATAAATAAATAAATAAATTTAAAAAAAATTCTTACCCACTTTGGATCAAGGTGGGGAGTAATAATATATTTATTTCTTACCCACCTGTCCCTCTGGATCGAGGCGGAGAACAACATCAAATCTCTACCTATAAAGTAGAGATTTTGCACAAATCTTCTACATATGGACAACCCTCTGTCAGGGATGCTTTAGGGTGGATCCCTGCATTGAGCAGGGGGTTGGACTGGATGGCCTTAGAGGCCCCTTCCAACTCTGCGATTATATGATTCTATGATAAAGCGGAAAGTATGCGTGTGTCATGTATGTCAGTATGTTGACGATGCTCAGCTCTATTTATTTATTTTATTTATTACAATTTTTATACCGCCCAGTAGCCGAAGCTCTCTGGGCGGTTCATAAAAATTAAAACCATAATAAAATAGGGTGACCTTGATGAAAAGGAGGACAGGGCTCCTGTATCTTTAACAGTTGCATAGAAACGGGAATTTCAAGCAGATATCATCAAGCAGATGTCAGCTATACTATGCACCCTCTTCATCACCACAGCTAAAGCTGCAGGAGCTAAACTAGAGTGACCAGATTTAAAAGAGGGCAGGGCTCCTGCAGCTTTAACTGTGCTGATGAAGAGGGAATTTCACCAGGTTCCCCATATATACAAATGACACCTGCTTAAAATTCCCTTTTCTATGCAACTGTTAAAGATACAGGAGCCCTTTCCTTTTCATATGGTCACCCTAAATAAAACAACCAACAGTCTAAAAATACAAAATACAGTATAACAAGCGATAAAACCACGCAGCAGAAATTGATATAAGATTAAAATACGGAATTAGAACAGTAAAATTTAAATTTAAGTTAAATTTAAGTGTTGAAATACTGAGAGAATAAAAAGGTCTTCAGCTGGCGACGAAAGGAGTACAGTGTAGGCGCCAGGCGGACCTCTCTGGGGAGCTCATTCTCTCTTGTCACCAGAGTCAGGTGAGGCTGTGCTGGAGCTGAATGGGGGGCCTGAACCCAGGAACAGGCTGGATGGGGCCCCAATGATCAAACTGAATCTCAATAAGCTGGAGTCACTGTGGGTAGCTGGTTCTCCGGCAGGACTGGTCTTAGAAATGGCTGAGCTGGGCTGTTGTGTTTTGTTTTTGTTTTATTTTCATAAAGCTGATGATAAAAAAAAAGATCAAATATACAACCCTGCCTATGTCTTAAGATCTTTGGTAGAGGCCCATCTCTGAAGAGTCTTATTATAAGACTGGATGGCGGGTGTTCGACCTGTTCTGGATGGGGTTGCACTCTCCCTGAAGGAGCAGGTCCGTAGCTTGGGGGTTCTCCTACAACCATCTCTGTCCCTTGAGGCTCAGGTGGCCTCGATGGCACGGGGGGGGGCTTTCTACCAGTTTTGGTTGGTGGCCCAGCTACGCCCCTATCTGGACAGGGATAACCTAGCTTCAGTCGTCCATGCCCTGGTAACCTCCAAATTAGATTACTGCAAAGCGTTCTACGTGGGGCTGCCTTTGAAGACGGTTCAGAAGCTGCAGCTTGTGCAAAATGCAGCGGCCAGATTGATAACTGGAACCAGAAGACATCAGGAAAAACTTCCTGACTGTTAGAGCAGTACGACAATGGAATCAGTTACCTAGGGAGGTTGTGGGCTCTCCCACACTAGAGGCATTCAAGAGGCAGCTAGACAGCCATCTGTCAGGGATGCTTTAGGGTGGATTCCTGCATTGAGCAGGGGGTTGGACTCGATGGCCTTGTAGGCCCCTTCCAACTCTGCTATTTTATGATTCTATGATTCTAAGACCAAGTCTGGCCCACTTGCATTGGCTGCCTGTATGCTTCCAAGCCCAATTCAAGGTGCTGGTTTTAACCTATAAAGCCTTACATGGCTTGGGGCCACAATACCTGACGGAACACCTCTCCTGACATGAACCTACCTGTACACTACGCTCAACATCTAAGGTCCTCTCCGTGTACCTGCCCCGAGGGAAGCTCGGAGAATGGCAACAAAGGAGAGGGACTTTTCAGTGGTGGCCCCTCAATTATGGCGCCAATATTGCTATCTTTTTGGCGCCAGGTCAAGACTTTTCTCCCGGGCATTTAACAGCATTTAATAGCTTACGCTGAGTTTTTTTAACTGACTCCAAAATAGTTGTTTTAAACGGATATTGTCTGTTTTTGTTTGAATTTTATGCTTTTTATGGCTTTAAACAATGTTCACTGTTTTTAACTTTTGTAAACTGACCAGAAAGCTTCTGTTATGGGGCAGTATATAAATGTAAATCATCATTATCATCATCATCATCATCATCATCATCATCTTATTCTGGCAATGCTAAACCCATGATTTAGGGTGACGTCCCAAAACAGCAGGTGAGTCTTGTTCTGGGCACACACAGGACTGTATTGCGATTAGAAAGTTCCTGCCAAATTCTTTTAATCTGCCATTGTGAAGCACAAGGCTGTTTCCAAATTCATATTTCAAAAACAATCGCTGCCCACGGACAGAAAACACTTCAAATGAAATTAGACTTCTTAAAACTTTTTATCGCTATAAAACACACAAAACTGTTTACATCAAAACATTTCAAAACACTCAAAGTAAATATCCTCAAACATCATAATTGATTTCTTATTATCCATCCTGGTTTTTTTCAGAGCTGTACATTTAGACACGGTAAAAAAGAAAAGGCTGCATGTAAGGGTTTTTATGTTAATCAGTGGAAAAATTTCCTCAGCTTTCACCAACATTAAACATGTAAATCTCCAAGACTTGGAAGTGCTGCATTTCACCAGCTTTGAGATCAGCTTGTGGACAATATAACCGATCAGGTCTACTAACTGATATAATGGTTAAAAAGTGCATGGTTCTCCTCTTCCCCTCTACACTTGCTAAAAATATCAAATTTTGGCCTAGATATACATTTTGAAAAGAGCAACATGGGTGGATTGTAGTGTCTTTCCTGAAATAGTCCTTGGCTTAACATGAGTATACTGTATATCAGGGGTCTGGAAACAAAGCCCTATGAAGAGAGACTGAAACAATTGGGCCTGTTTAGCCTGGAGAAGAGAAGATGGAGGGGAGACATGATAGCACTCTTCAAATACTTGAAAGGTTGTCACACAGAGGAGGGCCAGGATCTCTTCCCGATCCTCCCAGAGTGCAGGACACAGAATAACGGGCTCAAGTTAAAGGAAGCCAGATTCCAGCTGGACATCAGGAAAAACTTCTTGACTGTTAGAGCAGTACGACAATGGAATCAGTTGCCTGGTGAGGTTGTGGGCTCTCCCACACTAGAGGCCTTCAAGAGGCAGCTGGACAACCATCTGTCAGGGATGCTTTAGAGTGGATTCCTGCATTGAGCAGGGGGTTGGACTCGACGGAATAGCGCTGCTGCTTGTGAGCAGAGATTCAAAGGTATGTCCAGAGTAGAGGAGATGGGGTTTGGCCCATGCTTTTCCATAGCTTCCAAAGTCCTTACACATGTGCACACACAAATCAATTCATCAGTCACATACGTGGCCTGTTTGAACATCATGGCAGCCCGCCATGGGTTAATTTACCCACAGAGCTGTTGCATCATGCCGGACACCTGTGGGTGCCATGTCTGCACAGCAGCCACAGGCTTGCCGTGGCTTGTCGTGTCGTGTGAAACCAGACAGCAGGGACTGGTTGAGAGTTAGACAAACCATGGCAAGTCGGGTGCCTGCGGGCGCTGTGCATTCAGCACAACGCAGCAGCCCCCACAGCTGAATTAAACCACAGTGAGCTTTTGTGTTGTGCAAACTAGGGGCCTTGCTAGACCTACCTGATAATCCGGTGGGGATTAGGGCCGCCGCCGCGCTACAGCTAGTGTGGGCCATCGCCCTTTTCCAAACGTAACACGCGACGGGGTAAGGGAAAGCCCCGTTGTGTCCGCCATTTTTTTAAACTTAAAGGGCCATGTGCGCAGGAGCGCACCAACGGAAAAGGTAAGGCTGTTTTTTTTAAAAAATAAAGGGTTCACCGCTCCCCCTGCCCCTGATTTCCCCCCACGATGTCTGATGCCCCCCCGTCCGCTCGCTCACCTGTCTCCCCCCGCTTACCATGCCCGCCCCCTGCCCGCTCGTCGTGTCCGATGCCCCCTCCACGCCCCCTCCGTCCGTGATCCCCCCCCCGGCCCGATGGGCACAGCGCTCCTATGGAATGCTGTGCCCAGTGCGCGGCTTCTCCCGGCTACTCGCGAGTAAGCGAGCAGCCAGGAAAAGCCACGGACCCTGCTAGACCTTCCACAGCCCTGGCCTCAGCCCGGGGTTGCGGAAAAGTCGGGCCATAAGCGCATCCGGTTATCCCGGGTCAAGGGAGGACTTAGCCCGGCCTGACCCCGGGATCCCCTGTGCGTCATCTGGATGCACAGCAGGGAAACCGGGCCTCACACCGGGCTAACTCCTCGTCTAGCAATGGCCTAGGTCACTGCCAACTGGCCGTGGCTTTTTAATGCTCTTTTTATTGCCATCATGGCATACACACACACACACACACACACACACACACACAAAATAGCTGCAACCATATTTAAACTCTTACTCCGGTTTATAATTGCATTGCACTTCTAACCATTTCGAGCTAACCCTGGCGTTCCAAGTAAAAGCCAAGAACTGTTTGATCTCTTGATTATTGCTGGCAAACAGCTATTTTTGTGTAATTGTCAATTCATTGTCTCCTAACGATTACTAACTTAGGGCATTGTAATTAATATAAGCCTTTCTGTTGCAATTAGTCTTACCACCTAAGGAACAGTTCCTTATTTTGTCTTAAATGTTAGTTTTACTAAATAAGGAACTGTCACTGGCCTTAAGAAACAGACAGCAAGCCTAGTTATAATACTACCAATTAATGGTTAAAAGAACAAAGTATTAAAGTCCACAAAAGCTTATGCCATAATACATTCATTAGTCTTTAAGGCACTACAGGACTCTGTTGTTTTTGCTGCAACAGACGAAGATGACTATGCAGCTATCAGGAAATAATTAGTGGTAATGTACTTAAAAGCATTATTTGACTAGTCGATTGTGCCCACAAAGATTGGCAAACTTTCTCTCTTGCGCACACAGAGACACACACACACTTCTAGAACAAACCCCAGTGGCTTTCAATAACCCATGAAACCTTGAGACAAGAACCATGTGCCGTACTTCCTTTGAAATGGTATCTGCTTACTGCAGCTCGATGAGGATATTGTAGCTCAGAACACAAGACACACAGAGGAGGGCCGGGATCTCTTCTCGATCCTCCCAGAGTGCAGGACACGGAATAATGGGCTCAAGTTAAAGGAAGCCAGATTCCAGCTGGACATCAGGAAAAACTTCCTGACTGTTAGAGCAGTACGGCAATGGAACCAGTTACCAAGGGAGGTTGTGGGCTCTCCCACCCTGGAGGCCTTCAAGAGGCAGCTGGACAACCCTCTGTCAGGGATTCTTTAGGGTGGATTCCTGCATTGAGCAGGGGGTTGGACTCGATGGCCTTGTAGGCCCCTTCCAACTCTGCTATTCTATGATTCTATGACTTGCTTGTGTTGGATCAGACCAAGGGTCAATCTAGTCCAGCAAAATGCCTACCCCCAGGACGGTCGTGTCAAAATGTTCACTCTCTGTCGCACCAACTGTCCGTGACCTTCTTCCTCTGCTGTCTAGTCACCCATCTGTTTTAAGGCTGCTGCTGGTATTGACTTTCTGTGGCAGTGAAAAAATCGTCCAGCACACTCTGGTTGTACTCAAACGTGGGGCGCTCCTCTGGCTTCTTCTCCCAGCACCGTACCATAATTTCATAGAGCTCCTCTGGGCAACCTTCTGGGCGCGGCATCCGGTAACCGCGCTCGAGGCCACGTATCACTTCCTGGTGCGACATCCCTGAGTTTTAGAAAAGGAGAAAGAGAGACTTGTAGAATTTGATAAAATAACATCAGAGTAGCCTGCTCGTCAAATACGATTCCCATCAGAAAGCAGAAAAGGCTGATCTCGGAGAAGGACTTCTGCATAGATTGTCACCCATCTTCCGTGAAGCTGTCTCAAATACAGCAGATCCACTGGTTCGTCTAACCTGGCATCACCTGTACCCAGGGGCGAGGAGAGGAGGAGGCCTATCGATAACAATGACAGCTAAACAAAACCTCCACATACAGTGAACGTTTACCACTGCAGCCTCCCCAACCTGGTGCCTTTCAGATGTGCTGGACTTCAACTCACATAATGGGAGTTGTAGTCCAAAACTTCTGGAGGGCACCAGATTGGTGAAGGGTGCACCACTGAGTACCAGATTTTGGGGAGGAACAACGAGGCGGGGTAGCCATTGCCTTTATGGGTTGCCTCTGCACTTCCTGGAAGGATGTGGCTGACCACTAGTTGAAAGCGAATGGTGAACTGGAAGGACCATTGGTCTGATAGATCAAGGCATTTTTTTTTTTTACAGTTAATGACTTTAGTGAGAAGCCATACAAGTTAATTGGCTAAAAGGTGGGTGGCATCCCTTAATCTCAGTACAATGAATCTGCAAAGAAGGCAAGAATGGTGTATGATGGCAATTTAGACCCAGGCCATAGCTAGACCTAAGGTTTATCCCTGGATCGTCCAGGGGTCAAACCTGTTCATCTAGGTGACACACAGGGGATCCAGTGCTCAGGCAGGGGCGAACCCTGGATGACCCCAGGATAAACCTTCGGTCTAGCTGTGGCCACAGGGGATCCAGTGCTCAGGCAGGGGTGAACCCCGGATGATCCCAGGATAAACCTTCGGTCTAGCTGTGGCCCCAATGGCCATCAACTCTATATAAATGGCTTCAGCAGGAAGACTGAATTTTAAGGGGCTATCACATCTCCTTTCCACAAACTATCCCCACTCTTCTCAGCCCTTCACTGAGAAATGCGAAAAGCAGAGAGGCCACAGGGAAACCTTTCCCACCACACACCTGGATATGGAGTCCGCCCATAGGTAATTATCTCCATCAGGAGAATCCCGAAGGACCAGACATCAGATTTTATCGTGAAGGAGCCATAGTTGATGGCTTCGGGCGCGGTCCATTTGATGGGGAACTTGGCACCTGTCCAGAGAGGCCAAAACAAAAAGTTAAGACTCAGCAAGAAGGTAATGACCGAATACAGCAGCCCCCAAATGAAAACACCAGATGGAAAATAGAATATAGGCAGACCAGCTTTTAGGCTGCCAACTAATTGCTTCCTGGAATGCATTGATGGTATAAACAGGGCTGCATTATTGCTCTTCTACTGGGTAGAACTCCGTCTTCTGAATGGATGATGACAAAGGAGAGGCTGAACAGGATTATCAGTGGTCAGGGGAAGAAGCTTCCGTGCCTATATAGGTTGTGAGCCCTCCCCATGACTAGCTGAAGCAAAATAAATATTCTGCCAAATCAGAAACACCCACAATTGTGCTTAAGTCACATATCTGAAACATCCCCTGGAAATGAGCGCCTCATAATTCTTTGCCCTGGGTGTCCTGTTTGGGCCTTGCTAGACCTACCAGATAATCCGGTGGGGAGTCGGGGTGAGGCCGCGCTGCAGCTAGCGCAGGCCGTCGCCCCTAGCTAGACGTAACACGCGACGGGGTAAGGGAAAGCCCCGTCGCGTCGGCCATTTTTTTTTAATTAAAGGGGCCATGTGCGCAGGAGCGCACCAACGGAAAGGTAAGGTTTTTTTTTTTTAAAAAAATAAAGGTTCCTCGCTCCCCCTGCCCTCGATTCCCCCCCCCACAATGTCTGATGCCCCCCCTGCCCGCTCGCTCGCCCGTCCTCCCCCCCGCTCGCCATGTTCACCTTGCCCTGGCCCCATTCTTCTCCCCCCCGTCCGCCATGTCTGATGCCCCCCCTGCCCACTCGCCATGCCCACCCAATCACCCGCCCACCATGTCCGATGCCCCCTCCGCATTCCCCACCCTGTCCGTGATCTCCCCCCCCTGGCTCCGCTCTCCCCCCCCCCCATCTCTCCTGACAGGTCCGCTCTTCCCCCCCCCCCCCCACCGGCCCATTGCTGTGCCCAGTGCACGGCTTCTCCCGGCTACTCGCGAGTAAGCGACAGACGGGAAAAGCCACGGAAGTAGCTAGACCTTGCTACAAGCGGATCCGGTTATCCCGGGTCAAGGAAGGATTTAGCCCAGCCTGACCCCGGGATCCCCTGTGTGTCATCTGCACGCACAGCAGGGAGCCCGGGCCTCACACCGGGCTAAATCCTCGTCTAGCAACGGCCTTTGTCAAGTGTGGCTATTAAATGCCTGAAGTCTTAGTGCGCTCTGCACACAAGATAGAGGATGAAAACCAGAGGGCTGCTTTGGCAAAGAGCCTATAAAGCCTTTCTTCCTACCTTCCCGGGCTGTGTATTCATTATCGTCAATCACTCTGGCCAAGCCGAAATCAGCGATCTTGCACACCAGCATTGCCGACACTAAGATGTTGGCAGCTCTCAGGTCCCGATGGATGTAGTTCCTCTGCTCAATGAAAGCCATCCCTTCTGCTATCTGCAGCAACAAGGTTAAAAAGATAACTGTTACAAAGACATAGTGATGGACCATCAAAAGCCGTGCTTGGAAAGGGCTGGGACCATAGACCAAGAGTCACTGTTGCCCCCTGGGCACACCCTTAAATTACGGTCCAGGGCCAGCTCCATACTCACCTGCAACCTCAGGGTATAGTATCCACTTGAGCCCCAACATTGATTTATTATTACATATTTATACTGCCCAACAGCAAAGGCTCCATGGGCAGTTTGCCATTAAAAGAGTTAAAACCACAATATATGAAGTCAGAATTTAATCCTAGGGCATGTCTAGATGAAGTGATGATGATGATATTATTATTATTATTATTATTATTATTATTATTATTATTATTATTATTATTATTATTATTATTTATTGCATTTTTATACCGTCCAACAGCCAAAGCTCCCTGGGCGGTTTACAAAAACTAAAACCGTTCAAAGTATAAAAACATGATATAAAATACACATTAAAAATTGATTAAAAACATACCATACATGATTAAAACATTTTTAAAACATTATATAGCACCATGTACATTGATGGCGCTATATAAATAAATAAATAAATAAATAAATAAATAAATAATAATAATAATTCTAAAATTTCACTGGACAGGCCGGCCGGAATAGATCAGTCTTTATTGCGTTTTTAAATTCTAAAAGACCGTCAAGTTGACGAATTTCCTCCGGCAGGCCATTCCATAGTCTGGGAGCAGCAGAATCATAGAATAGCAGAATTGGAAGGGGCCTACAAGGCCATTGAGTCCAACCCCCTGCTCAATGCAGGAATCCACCCTAAAGCATCCCTGACAGATGGTTGCCCAGCTGCCTCTTGAAGGCCCCTAGTATGGGAGAGCCCACAACCTCCCTAGGTAACTGATTCCATTGTCGTACTGCTCTAACAGTCAGGAAGTTTTTCCTGATGTCCAGCCGGAATCTGGCTTCCTTTAACTTGAGCCCGTTATTCCGTGTCCTGCACTCTGGGAGGATGGAGAAGAGATCCTGGCCCTCCTCTGTGTGACAACCTTTTAAGTATTTGAAGAGTGCTCTCATGTCTCCCCTCCATCTTCTCTTCTCCAGGCTAAACATGCCCAGTTCTTTCAGTCTCTCCTCACAGGGCTTTGTTTCCAGACCCCTGATCATCTTTTCCAGAAGAGAAGGTCCTTTGGGTAACAGTTGTTAATCTAGTTTTCGCTGGCTGAAGTAAACCCTTCCCAGAGGACCTGAGTGTGCGGGGCGGATTGTACAGGAGAAGGCGGTCCCGCAGGTAGCCTGGACCCAAACCACGTAGGGCTTTAAATGATCCCTCCCTTGCCTCGGGATAGCCGGGACGGCATTAATCCCGGCTTCTCCCGTGGTCTCGGGATCGTCCTGAGACCATGGGACATGTAGGCAGACATCCAAGTAACTGTGAGGAGCCGGGAAGCAGCCAGAGGGCACGGAGCTCTTCACGCGCTCATGCGCTCCAGCTCCTGTGGTGTTTTTTTTTTTAAAAAAAAATGGCAGGCGCGATGTCCTCCATCCTCCCAGGATGTTGTGTGCTGCGTGTAGACTTTGGGAGAGGATCTCGCGAGCATCATATCATGAGACCATCCCCCTCTGCCCCCCTGGTCTAGCCATGCCCCTAGTATTATGGGAGACGGAGAAAAATGATCAAATGAATATCCTGATATTCTTGACCGCTGTCCGGGCTGATAGGACTTGGAGTCCAATAACACTAGAGCAGGGGTTCTTAACCTGGGGTTAACTTCAGGAGGTCTGTGAAAGTCAAATAAATTTATTCATACTTTGTGTATGTATGAGGCAATCAATTTTCAATAAAATAAGATATATTCATTGCATGCAAAGTTGTGTTTATGTGCTTATGTGCACTTTTCTAGGGAGGGGGTCCATAGCTTCCACCAGATTTTCAAAGGGGTCCGTGACTCAAAAAAGGTTAAGAACCACTGCACTAGAGGCCTTCAAGAGGCAGCTGGACATCCACCTGTCGGGGATGTTTAAGGTGGATTCCTGGATTGAGCAGGGGGTTGGACTCGATGGCCTTAGAGAGGCCCCTACCAACTCTATGATTCTAGGATTCTATGAATATCTATAGGGCGAGTGGTTGGTGAGGCAGGAATTGAACTGGGTGAGGCAGGAATTGAACTGGGAACTTCTGCTTCAGGGCTGACCCTCTCTGATTCTCTGACAACGGGTCTCTGAGGCTCTGCCAAAGAGAGCTGTGAAGACCTGAAGTCGAAGGGGTTAACTGTCAGCTCAACCAAGCCAAACTGAGATGGATCACAGTGGACACACCTGCTCTTTTGAATTGCTGGTTTTGGCAGTGGGAGAATTATCACAGACAGACTTTAGAAACTAAGAGCTGTTTGTTTTACAACACAGCAGAGAGAACACTTCCTCCTCTGAGGAGAAGGTCCAGAGGACGGAAATGCCCCTGGGCCCTTTCCAGGTTTAACGGTTCCTTTGGAATAAATAAAGAAGAAGACACACACACATACTCATGTCCTCTCCCCCCACTGTGGCAGGCAGATTTGCGTATGCAAATTAGCCCTCACTTCTCTACACTCATTTGGTTGGGAACAATGAGACTCTTCACAAAACCCACTTTCCCCCATGAAACTAGAGGCCCACGTCTTAGGAATTCCTCTTGATCATTGCAGGGTCTAAGACAGTGTTCCCCGACCTGGTTCCCTCCAGATGCAAGTACATCAAAAGAGCTATGCTGGATCAGACCAAGGGTCCATTTGTTCACACAGTGACCACCAGTTGTTGACCAGGGACTCACAAGCCGGACACGGCTGCAGCAAAAACACCCTCCCACCCATGTTCCCCAGCAACTGGGGCACAAAGGCTTACTGCCTCAGATCCTGGATGTGTTGCCAGCCAGGATGGCCATTGGTTTTTAAACTGATGGGTTGTCATGACCTGTGAACCAAGCCAATATGAGGCAGCTTCCTATGTTTCTAACAAGATCTCTGGTTGCTTCTGTGCACAAACAAGATGGCACAGTGCATTCAGGAGGCTTGCACGGCTCCCTCCATCCTGAATGCACATTCCACTGGAACAATGAGAAGGCCCTAAATCTCATTGTAAAGGCCGTGGACACCACCATCATACCCAAGTGAAAAGATTTTAACTTGGGTCCAGAAGGATTACCGTGACAGCAACATTCTGATGTGATGCTTGGAGGTGTACCTCCCCCAGGAGGGTATGCTAAACTCAGGGCACCAGCACAGAGAAGGCCCTGCCTTATTGTGGATGCGTAATGCAGGTCTCTTATAGACAGAACATCCGCCGACGACCTTTAATGCACGGGCAGAATGGTACTGGAGGAGGTGCTCTTTCAAGTGGTTGTATCTCTCACAACAGAAATGTCACTCTGTATATGCTCAGAGGAACTCGTGTGTTGCTTTGCAACATATTCCAGGGCTGAAATCTGGCATGCAACCAGGAAGCCTGGTCCCCAATTAAGCTGCCAACAGCAGTCTCCCTATACCGTGTGTGTGTGTGTGTGTCCTGCTGCACGCTCACCTGGGCAGAGAAGTCTATCAATCTGGGGAGCTGCTGTTTGTGACCTTCATCGCTTTTCAGGAAATCCAACAAGCTGCCTGTGGAGAGGAAAGAAACTCTTCAGGGAAGCAGCAGCCACCAGTGTCCTTTCCTGGGTCGCCCAGGGCTTTCCACAGAGAGGGATTAAAACACAGGCTTAGTTCACATGCAGAAGGCTGCAGGTTTGATCCCTGGCATGCAGCTCCAGTTAAAAAAGAAGTAATAGATAGGAAATGCTCTCTCTCTCTCTCTCTCCTTGAGACCCTGCACAGTTGTTGCTGGTCAGATGAACATGTAATATGATCTTCTTTATACAGGCTGGGTTCACACAACACACTAACGCACACTCAGTGGATGAGTGTGGATTGTTTTGAACCATGGCTTGTTTGTTGAACCATGGGTTAGTGTGTTGTCTGAACCCAGGATATTTTCCACAGGTTGGCTTGTTAACCACTCTGAACAGCCCAGTAACAAACCATGGGTTCTCGTGGCTTGTTTGAATAAAATAAGCAACGCTACATGGTTAACAAGCCACCCTGCAGAAAATGTCCTGGGTTCGGACAATATGATAAAGCGAACAGATCTCTATTTTGCAATCTAAGTTGTGACTGTGCCCCCCCCATCTGGATTGGGACACAGCAGGGTGGGGTGGGGAAGGGTTAAAGTCTCTCCTTGAGTCCCATTTTTCTTGGCCGAAAAATGGCCCTTATTCCCCGGCAAACTGCGCACAAGATCACAGCCTTAGGAATAAATGCACTTCCGCCCCATGATGGATTTTGTTCCTTGCATCTCTTCTCCGCTTCCTGTACTGCCTCTTGCCTCCTCAGGCCTCCTCTCAGCCCATGGTTAATCTCTTCCTCGCAGGCGTTTGCCACTTCCTACGCACTTCCGAATGTGAGGTTAGTGAGGGGCTCAGAGCCTCCCAGAATATGGGTGCAAACTCTCCCTATCCCCTATGCATTCAACTCCTTGGTCACAGAATGCAGCCAGTTAGATGTGGCTGTGCGGTGACGTTTGAAGCCAACTCAGAGCAAGCACAATGCTCCCTGCCCTCGCTCCGCTACCTTGCCACAGCGCACTTCTGTCCCTAGGACTGCAAAGAGTGAAGGAGTGGAAAAGGTGTTGTGTGTGCATGCATTTGCTTTTAGCAAAAGCTTTCACACACACCCCCCAAAGCCCCCTTTTGAGCTGAAAAATATATACGCTGTAGCGCTGGAGGCTTCACACCTTGGATAGACCTTTCAGTGTTGTTATTATTTATTATTATTTATTTATTTATATAGCACCATCAGTGTACATGGTGCTGTACAGCGTAAAACAATAAAATAGCAAACCCCTGCCGCATAGGCTTACATTCTAATAGAATCATAATAAAACAATAAGAAGGGGAAGAGAATGCACCAAACAGGCACAGGGTGGAGTAAAACTAAAAGTATAAAAGTAAGATCAAAATCAAGTTTTAAAAGCTTTAGAAAAAAGAAAAGTTTTTAGCTGAGCTTTAAAAGCTGCGATTGAACTTGTAGTTCGCAAATGTTCTGGAAGAGCGTTCCAGGCGTAAGGGGCAGCGGAAGAGAATGGACGAAGCCGAGCAAGGGAAGTAGAGATCCTTGGGCAGGTGAGAAACATGGCATCAGAGGAGCGAAGAGCACGAGCGGGGCAATAGTGTGAGAGGAGCGAGGAAAGATAGGAAGGAGCTAGACTGTGAAAAGCTTTGTAGGTCAACAGGAGAAGTTTATATTGGATTCTGAGGTGAATTGGAAGCCAATGAAGAGATTTCAGAAGTGGAGTAACATGGTCAGAGCGGCGAGCCAAGAAGATGATCTTAGCAGCAGAGTGGTGAACAGAAACCAACGAACTGATGTGAGAAGAAGGAAGGCCAGTGAGAAGAAGGTTGCGGTAGTAGTTCTGACTGAAACCTGGAGAGGATTCATAGCCCCACTGGCATCGGAGCCACCAGCCTCCACTGGCAGCTCACCCAGCTCTGTCCTTGTTCTTACCTTTCTCCATGAATTCCGTGATGATGTAAATGGGCTCTTCCTTGGTGACCACAGCGTTGAGTTTGACCAGCTTGTCGTGCTGCAGGGTCTTCATGATGTTGGCCTCCTCCAGGAAAGCTTCCACGGACATGCTCCCCGGCTTCATGGTTTTCACAGCCACTTTTGTGTGCATGTTGTAGGTAGCTGGAGGAGTGAGACAGGGATATTTGAGAGGCCCAGAATCACAATACCCAACGAACCAGGTAATCTCATTCTGCCGTCTTCAGTGATTCCAGGCCAAGCAAAGAAAAAAAGCCGAATGCAGAACAGATGCAAAATTCTGCATGCCAAAAATCTCAGCCTACATTTTTTTTAAAAAAAGGTTCTAGTCTTTATTTATTTATTTACTTACAATATTTATATACTGCTCCCCATTCAAAATTTCGGAGCAGCGTATAAGATAAAATAAAAACAGAATAAAACACCTTAAAACAGATTTTTTAAAAGAAGCAAAATGAACCGTGAACTGTGGCTGGTCATTAAGGGAAGGCTTCCTGGAACAATGATGTTTTCAGGAGGCGCTGAAAGGAGTACAAAGTTGGCGTCTGCCTGACTGCCAGAGGCAGGGAGTTCCGTAGGAGGGGGGGGCCACCACGCTGAAGGCTCTTCCCCTGGTGGACTCCAATCGGAGGATGGATCTAGGTGGAACCACCAGGAACAGGCCCTCGGGTGACCACAGTGACCGGGCAGGTTGGTAGGGCAGAAGGCTCTCTTGCTGGTATCCTGGTCCCAAGTTGTTTAGGGCTTTGTACACTAGTACTAGAACCTTAAACCTGGCCCGGTAGCGAATAGGCAGCCAGTGCAGTTCCCTCAGCAGAGGAGTTACATGCTGGAAAGAGGCAGCTCCAGATAACAGCTAGGCTGCAGCGTTCTGCACAAGCTCCAGCTTCCGGAACAGCTTCAAGGGCAGCCCCACATAGAGCGCATTGCAGTAATCCAATCTTGAGGTTACCAATGCCTGTACCACCATGGCCAAGCTGTCCCTGTCCAGGAGAGGCCGTAGTTGGCGGACCAGCCGAAGCTGGTAAAAGGCACTCCGAGCCGTGGCAGCTACTTGAGCCTCCAACAACAGAGATGGGTCTAAGAGTACCCCCAAACTACGAACCTGATCTTTCAGAGGCAGTGCAACCCCATCCAGAACAGGCAATGACAGCCTTATTTATTTAGAGTATTTTTATCCCGCACTTCAACCAAAAAGGCTTCTGGAGCGGCTTACAATAAATCAGTAAAGAAGACAGTCCCTGCCCTCAGGCTTACATTCTAAAAAAAAAAAAGTCATGACACACGAGGAAAAGGGGATGGGGAGGGAAGAGGAGGAAAAGGAAAAGAAATTAAGGAAACTGTTTAGCAGGACTGATAGGAAGGTCCTGCTCCCCCCTCTCATCTCCCAATGGAGGGGCAGACCAACATCTCCTTCTTCTTCCTCACAGGGTCAACATGACCGTTAGCCCTGCGGGGTGTATGTGTTTCCAACTGAAGCAGGCCCTGATGTTATGACAGTGGTACTGAATCTCAGGCCCGTAGGCCAAATCGAATTCTGGTCCCACCCCGTTTCCCCTAACTGCCAATAATTTCCTGGCTTTTGCAGCTTTTTTCTTCATTCTAAATGGGTGAAATGCCTCTCCTGAGGCCAAGGCACTGGCAGTAAGAGCGTTATGCGGAGTGCCTTCTACAAACTCCGGTTGGTGGCCCAGCTACGCCCCTATCTGGACAGGGATAACCTGGCTTCAGTTGTCCATGCTCTGGTAACCTCCAAGTTAGATTACTGCAATGCACTCTACGTAGGGCTGCCTTTGAAGACAGTTCAGAAGCTGCAGCTCGTGCAAAATGTAGCGGCCAGACTGATTTCGGGAAGCAGAAGATTCGACCATATAACACCTGCTCTGGTCCGCTTGCACTGGCTGCCTGTATGTTTCCGAGCCCAATTCAAGGTGCTGGTTTTGACCTATAAAGCCTTACACGCCTTGGGACCACAATACCCGATGGAACACCTCTCCCCTGACGTGAATATACCCGGTCACTACGTTCAACATCTAAGGTCCTCCTCCGGGTGCCTACTCCGAGAGAGGCTCGGAGTGTGCCAACGAGGGACAGGGCCTTTTCGGTGGTGGCCCCCAGACTACGGAATGATCTCTCTGACGAGGCTCGCCTGGCGCCAACGCTGCTATCTTTCCGGCGCCAGGTTAAGACTTTCCTCTTTGCCCAGGCATATGGCAGCACATCTTAATCACCCACATGTTTAGTTTTTTAACGGTTTTTAATGCTTTATGTGTGTATGTTCTGTGTTTTAGAATTTTAAATTTTGTATACTTGTTTTTATCTCAATTTTAGAATTTCTGTAAACCGCCCAGAGAGCCCTGGCTATGGGGGCGGTATATAAGTGCAATAAATAAATAAATAAATAAATAAATATGCTGCTCTGAAGCGAGGGCAGAAGACCCACGTCCCACCAACATCCCCAACGCATGGAGATGACTAGCAGCTCCCCTGTCCAAAGCCACCTACTAGTTGACACCACCTTCCGCCTTGGGATCAGCAACTATGGGGCCAAAACTGTCCCTGAAGGTGCTGAATCTGGCAGGGGGTCCACAGCTGCTCATCCGTGCACCAGAGAGAGAAGAGCAGAGAGTTGTGTGAAGCGTCTTGTCCGTGAGAAGGAAAGAGGGGTCGTTTTTTTATTCTCCAAACATGTATACACCCACCTTCCCCAGTGGAGGCTGGTGCCTCCAATATCAGTAGGGCCGTGCATCCGCTCCGGGTTTCAGCCAGAACCAATCAGAGCTCTAAAAGAGCCTCGCAGCTTTAGAGTTCTGACTGATTTGAAAACCGGAGCGGATTCACGGCCCCACTGACGTCGGAACCACCAGCCTCCACTAGCCTTTTCCAATCTGGGGCCCTCCAGATATTTTGGACTGTCCAACCCATGTGGAGGGCCCCAGCTTGGGGAAGGCTGGTATATGTCTTGGTTCCCTTGCTATCTCTGATATTTGTGGAGGGTGTCCCTCTTTCGTTTTACTGCTTTTGAACTCCACCTCCCCCCCATCCCCCAGTAGCTCTTAACCTTTTTTATGCAACATGTCGCTCACTTGCGTGTTTTGCTACCACAAAAGCGGGCTGTGGCCCCTGGCTTCCATGGCTGAGAGGCGGCTAGAAAAACCCACAAACCAGGATGGGTCTATTAGTGGCCATTAGCCATGCTATATCTGTCAATAGCTATTAGAATCATAGAATAGCAGAGTTGGAAGGGACCTCCAAGGCCATCGAGTCCAACCCCCTGCTCAGTGCAGGAATCCACCCTAAAGCATCCCTGACAGAGGGTTGTCCAGCTGCCTCTCGAAGGCCTCTAGTGTGGGAGAGCCCACAACCTCCCTAGGTAACTGATTCCATTGTCATACTGCTCTAACAGTCAGGAATTTTTTCCTGGTGTCCAGCTGGAATCTGGCTTCCTTCAACTTGAGCCCGTTATTCCGTGTCCTGCACTCTGGAAGGATTGACTACATCTATCTGGAACCACCATTCAGAGTCAGAGTATACGTCCGAATGTCCGTGACTGGGAGATACATCAAGGGGGAAACCTTCTCTCCTGCTTGTGGCTTCCCAGAGGTCCATCTGGCTGTCCAGGATGAAAAACAAGATGCTGGACTGGATGGACCTTTGGTCTGACTCAGCAGGACGATTGAGAGGTTCTTACCCATCCAGACTTCTCCAAACTGCCCTGCTCCCAATTTCTTCTCCAGCTTCAGGGAGTTCCGGGGGATTTCCCAAGCGTCCTTCTCCCAGGGTTGCTGAGGCTTCGGCGCGAGGCACGGGAAGGTCAGCGATTGGCACAGCCCGTCACTTTGGGCTGAAAGAGAGCCAGGAGGAGTACCCCAGTCAGGTGTTTCCACTATGCAGGACAGCTCAAAATGCAAGAGCAAGGCTGTATATCGCTGACCCTTTTAGATAACCGTGCTCCAAATGGACCCCAAACGTTGCTACATGGAAGGCGGCAGCCCCCGGACCACCAGGGGGAAAACTTTTTGCAACAGGTAGAGCCAGTAAAATACGAACACGGGAAGCTGACTTATAGCAAGTCAGATTATCAGTCCATCTTGCTCAGTATTGTCGACACTGACTGGCAGCAGCGGCTCTCCAGGGTTTCAGGCAGGATTCTTCCCTAGCCCTACCTGGAGATGCCATCGGGATCAAACCTTCTGGATGCAAAGTAGGGACTCTACCACTGAGCTATTCCCAGGATAGGCAGTGCTACTTGCTCACGGTGCTCAAGTTCTCCTTATGAAATAAAAAAGAGGACATAGCATGCTCAGGACCAGTGGAGTTGGCCAGTTGGGTCCTCCTGGCCCTTGGCCCACAGAGGCAGGAGGGGCCTGCTTAAAATAAGAAGCAGGTGGCTCACACCTTTCAGCTTAGAGGTGACCCTCACCAGGCAAGGACGAGGGACAACTGGAAGGGATTGCACTTTGTCCCATCAAACAACAGGTATTTGACCAACCCTCCTTTCCTTGTGAGAGGGTCTTCTCACTTGGGGGGGCACCTACTATATTGTAAGGCAGAGTGAGATGACCCGAAAGGAAGGACAGAAAACCACTAATGGCCTTTTATGGATGGATGGATGAATATTTATATATCACTTGATGTAATAAAATCTCTAAGCTGCCTTCAAAAATCAAGAGGCCAGGTAGTCCTGGAATCTTCTCAGTTTAGAATGGTTGGTGGAGTTTCTGTACCTTACAGTCCCCGCTTGGGTCGTGCTGTCTGGGTTCAATGGGAGTTGTGGATCCACACATTTGGAGGGGACCAGGTCACGGGGAGGCTGCCCTATACATTCCCACCCGCCAGCACCAAAGAGGAACACATCTAAGGCCTTCCAGTGCGTAACCGCCGGGCCAAAATCCCCTCCGAGCAAACCGTGGCCATCAAGTGAACGCATGCGCGACTCCCACTTTATCCCAGTCACAAAACTGTGGCAGGATGAAGACTTTTCAACGATGCAATTCCGGGTCTTTTGAATCGGATTTGCTTTTACACATAACGCGGGCTCCCCCACTTTCCAAATCACGTGGCGGCTTTTGGCGAGGGCGTGCAAGAGCCAGTGGTACACAACACAGACCCACAGCTCCAGGTTTTAGGGGGCCGTTGGGCAAGACCCCCCCCCAATGGGCCCCCTCCCTCAATGAATCTCCCGTCTCACCCCCATTGTCACCAGCCGCTGTTGTTCCTCACCCTCTTTTCTCATCATAGTTCCCACTTGCTTTGCTAGAGAGGCAGGACGCAGCTGCTTCTCAGACCATCACCTCCACTGTGTGGGCCAGAGTGAGGGGGCAGGAGAACTCGCAGTTTGCCACTGGGAAGAAGGGGAGCAACGCCGGGGGGTCTTGTCAGTAGGGACCCTCAACAAGTGCCCAGCCCTGCCTACACTTGACGCCAGCCCAGACCCCAAGGGGCCGGGGGTGGGGCTTGACCCGGCTTCCTTGCTTGCCTCAGCCCAACGGGGATGGCTTCTAACTCTGGAGCAAAGAGACAAAGAGGCTTCTCAGTGTCGATGCAGGATCGCCAGCGCAAGAACCCTGAGCCTTACCCTTGTAATGGCTGACCATCTCCTGCAGGGTGCTGAAGGTGCTCCGCGGGGAGATGTAGAAGCCGCCACTGTCCAGCGTCCGGATCTTGTAATGTTTCACCTTGTCCGCTTTGTTCTGGGGGTCAAAATCTCTCACGGACAGGGAGTAGCTCCCTGCGCCAGGAGGGAGAAAAGGGGGTTGAGAAGAAGGGCAGCGATTTCATCTGTTCCCCACCCCCCACCCCAAACCCTCCGCCAGGATTTCAGATCCAACCATTGGGCCACAGAATCATAGAATAGCAGAGTCGGAAGGGGCCTACAAGGCCATCGAGACCAACCCCCTGCTCAATGCAGGAATCCACCCTAAAGCCTCCCTGACAGATGGTTGTCCAGATGCCTCTTGAAGGCCTCTAGTGTGGGAGAGCCCACCACCTCCCTAGGGAACTGGTTCCTTTGTCGTACTGCTCTAACAGTCAGGAAGTTTTTCCTAATGTCCAGCCGGAATCTGGCTTCCTTTAACTTGAGCCCATTATTCTGTGTCCTGCACTCTGGGAGGATCGAGAAGAGATCCTGGCCCTCCTCTGTGTGACAACCTTTTAAGTATTTGAAGAGTGCTCTCATGTCTCCCCTCCATCTTCTCTTCTCCAGGCTAAACATGCCCAGTTCTTTCAGTCTCTCTTCATAGGGCTTTGTTTCCAGACCCCTTATCATCCTAGTTGCCATCCTCTGAACACGCTCCAGCTTGTCTGCGTCCTTCTTGAAGTGTGGAGCCCAGAACTGGACGCAATACTCTAGATGAGGCCTAGCCAGGGCCGAATAGAGAGGAACCAGGACCTCACGTGATTTGGAAGCTGTACTTCTATTAATGCAGCCCAAAAGAGCATTTGCCTTTCTTGCAGCCATATCGCACTGTTGGCTCCTATTCAGCTTGTGATCTACAACAATTCCAAGATCTTTCTCATTTGTAGTATTGCTGAGCCAAGTGTCCCCCATCTTGTAACTGTGCCTTTGGTTTCTATTCCCTAAATGTAGAACTTGGCATTTATCCCTATTGAATTTCATTCTGTTGTTTTCAGCCCAGCACTCCAGCCTATCAAGATCACTTTGAAGTTTGTTTCTGTCTTCCAGGGTATTAGCTATCCCACCCAATTTGGTGTCATCTGCAAATTTGATCAGCATTCCCTGCACCTCCTCGTCCAAATCATTAATAAAAATGTTGAAGAGCACTGGGCCCAGGACTGAGCCCAGCGGCACCCCACTCATTGCCGTGCAACCTACAAAGGCGCCGATTGTGGGTGGTGTGTTAAAGCATAAGAGGTCTTTGCGCTGCAGGCATTGCACCCGCTCACGTACAAGAACCCAACAGTGTTTTTTTTAATCAAGCAGCTGTCATTATGTGTGAACATTATGAGTCTAATTTCCCTGATGTGTGATTTTAATTCATTTTACATTCTTCTTCTTCTCTAATAATACAAAGAATTGCTTTCAAGGATCCTGTCTGCGGTCTTTTGACTCCGGCCTTTTCTGCACCTAAGGGCCTTCGGGGAGGGAGGGGGGACAATCCCGGACTTACTTGCTTCCAGGATCGTGCCTGAACATCTAACAGAAGCGTGACGTCCCGGGAGGGAGGAGAGACACCACACCCGCCATTTTTAAAAACAACAGCACAGGAGCCGCAGCGCACTTGCAGGTAAAACTGGGATAACCGAGGTCTCGGTTATCCTGGGAAAATGGAGGGATCATCCGTGCCTGCTCCTGGGATTATTTGGATGCACAGGGACGATCCTATGACGAGCTATGAGGGCTGTTGTGCTGTACGCTCATAAAGCTAGCCTGACGCTCTCAAGTGTGGAGAAGGACACTGCGTTGAAGAGAGAGTCAAGGGCCAGTCTGCATAGCTTCCTTACATTCTCCAGGTGCCTACTCCAAGGGAAGCTTGGAGGATGGCAACAAGGGAGAGGGCCTTTTCAGTGGCGGCCCCTCAATTGTGGAATTAACTCTCCAACAAGGCTCACCTGGTGACAACATTGTCATCTTTTTGGCGCCAAGTCAAGACTTTTCTCTTCTCCCAGGAATTTAACGGCATATGCTGAGCTTTTTTTTTTTTTTTAACTGACCCCAGAATAGTTGTTTTTAACTGGATAGCATCTGTTTTTATGCTTTTGTTTTTTAAATTTTGCATACTTGTTTTTAATGTTCACTGTTTTAATCTTTGTAAACCGGGGCCAGAGAACTTCGGCTATGGGGTGGTATATAAATGCAATAAATAAATAAATAAAAAAACGGGGAGGGAAGAGCATCTTTCCTAGCCTTATTCAGCCAATGGCCATGCTGGCTGGGGATGATGGGAGTTGTAGTCCAACACACCTGGAGGGAACCAGGCTGGGGAAGGCTAATTTTGGCCTTCACCCCAGGCAGCAAAATGTCCTAGGCTGGCTCTGGCTGCCCAATGAATCAAGACCAATTGGTGTAGAACTTTTTAAATGGCAAACCAAGGCAGGATCTATGCTACTGCTTTAAAGCGCTTTATAACTATTATTATTATTATTATTATTATTATTATTATTATTATTATTATTTATTTATTTATATAGCACCATCAGTGTACATGGTGCTGTACAGAGTAAAACAGTAAATAGCAAGACCCTGCCGCATAGGCTTACAATCTAATAAAATCATAGTAAAACAATAAGGAGGGGAAGAGAATGCAAACAGGTACAGGGTAGGGTAAGCAGGCACAGGGTAGGGTAAAACTAACAGTATAAAGTCAGAACAAAATCAAGTTTTAAAAGCTTTAGGAAAAAGAAAAGTTTTTAGTTGAGCTTTAAAAGCTGCGGTTGAACTTGTAGTTCTCAAATGTTCTGGAAGAGCGTTCCAGGCGTAAGGGGCAGCAGAAGAGAATGGACGAAGCCGAGCAAGGGAAGTAGAGGCCCTTGGGCAGGCGAGAAACATGGCATCAGAGGAGCGAAGAGCACGAGCGGGGCAATAGTGTGAGATGAGAGAGGAGAGATAGGAAGGAGCTAGACCGTGAAAAGCTTTGAAGGTTAACAGGAGAAGTTTATATTGGATTCTGTGGTGAATTGGAAGCCAATGAAGAGATTTCAGAAGCGGAGTAACATGGTCGGAGCGGCGAGCCAAGAAGATGATCTTTGCGGCAGAGTGGTGAACAGAAACCAACGGACTGATGTGAGAAGAAGGAAGGCCAGAGAGAAGAAGGTTGCAGTAGTCCAACCTTGAAACAGTTTTGACAACTGTTGGAGCCCAGGACACACTCCAGATACAGTTGCCAAAACTGTTATAAAGTGCTTTAAAGCAGTAGCGTAGATCTGGCCCAACTCAATGAACTGATTCCCGTCACACCCCTAATTTCAAATGGATTAAAATAATCAACCTAAATGGGCCTATGAATGCAGCAATCCTTTTGAAGAGGAGGGAAGCATACGTCCCTTGATTTTGAGATGATGCATATACGGGGCCGCAGGTATCGCCTGGGAAGAGGGATCCCCCTCCCATGTGAGGGAGATGGGAGAACTGCCTCTTATAAGCTGCTGCCAGCCACCCCCAGGGCTTCTGTCATTGGTTTTTAAAGCATTTTCATTGGGTTAAAAAGATATTCTCCCCCAACTGTGGAGAACAGATGGCGTGTAATTTTTAATGCAAATCATTTTTAGAAAATCCATTATCCCCAATTAATGGAGAGGAGGGTGTCTTTATCACTCGGCCAAAATGTTTTAAAACCACTTATTCTAATTGTTTGAATCTGCTTTGATTCTATGAAAACTTCTGCAGGGCTCTAAAACCTGTACCACCAGTTTGACCCAAGATCACAGTGTGTGTGTGTGTGTGTGTGTGTGAATGGAACCTGGGCAGCCAGAGCTCTGGGCACCACTACCCTGTTTCCTAAGGCGCCTGGCTGTTCGTGGGGAAGAGAGTCCACCTGGCACCTGCAGCCCAAAGGAGGACATTACCTCTGGTCGTTTCGCTGTCTCGGATCATGAAGGAGCCAATGACGTTTCCAGGAGCCAGTAACTGCCTCTCTGCATCCTTTCGGTTGATGCCTCTGAAAAACCACCTAAAAGGGCAATTGACAAAGAACAGCCAGATGAGCAAAGTTCCTTTTCTGCCTTTCCGTGCACAACACCCTCCCAAGGCCCCAGAATCCGGCTGGAAAAGTCACACCTGAGCATGAACCCTGCAAGTGTCTTTGCAGTTTCCAGGAAAGAATATTTGGCCACAGGTTCGCACTGCTACGGTCTTCAAGAGAAGAGGCAAACTTTTGTCTAGGACAGCCTTCCCCAAGCTTCGGATGTGTTGGATTACAATTCTCATCATCCCCCAACTAGCATGGCTCATGGGAATTGTAGACCAAAAGAGGGGAAAATGTGGCCACAAGCTTTTGTATAGCTAATAGCTCAAGCAGCTTCTTGAATGGGAGAGGGCCTTCTCGGTGGTGGCTCCCTGACTGTGGAATGATCTCCCCGATGAGGCTCGCCTGGCGCCAACATGGTTATCTTTTTGGCACCAGGTCAAGACTTTTCTCTTCTCCCAGGCATTTTAACAGCATTGTAACAGCAATGTTCTTGCTGTGAGCCCCTGCCAAAGGAAGTGAGGCAGGTGGCTACTAGAAGGAGGGCCTTCTCCGCTGTGGCACCCCAGTTGTGGAATGAGCTCCCCAGAGAGGTCCGCCTGGCGCCTACACTGTACTCCTTTCATCACCAGCTGAAGACCTTTTTATTCTCTCAGTATTTTAACATTTAATTTTAACTTAAATTTAAATTTTACTGTTCTAACTCTGTATTTTAATCTTATATCAATTTTTGCTGCATGGTTTTATCCTGGTTGTGCTTTTTATACTGTATTTTGTATTGGTGTTTTTAAACTGTTGGTTGTTTTATTATGGTTTAAATTTTTGTGAACCGCCCAGAGAGCTTCAGCTATTAGGCGGTATAAAAATGTAATAAATAAATAAATAAATAAATAAATAAATAAATGGGCATTGATTGCTAGAGGATCCTTGCTGAAATTGGAACTGATGGCCTTGGATAGCTGGTGGCTACTAGCCTTTGAGCATACACACACCACCTGCTTGGATGTTCGTGTGGCGCAGCGTGGTAAGTGGCAGTTACTGCAGCCGAAACTCTCCCCACGGCCTGAGTTTGATCCCAGCGGAAGCTGGTTTCAGTCAGCCGGCTCGGGTCGACTCAGCCTTCCATCCTCCCGAGGTCGGTAAAATGAGTACCCAGTTAGCTGGGGGAAAGGGAATAACGACTGGGGAAGGCAACGGCAAACCACCCCGCTATAAGGTCTGCCAAGAAAACGTCAGCGAAAGCTGGCGTCCCTCCAAGAGTCAGTAATGACTCAGTGCTTGCACGAGAGGTTCCTTTCCTTTCTTTCCTTAGGGACACAAATAATTGTGATATGCAGGAATACCTGGTGAGCATTCCTGAGTGATTGAGGAGCCCACAGGTAATCAGTGAAAGGTGCCTTAAGCCAGTCCATCTGGCTCAGTATTGTCTACACAGCCCTCCGTAGCCTGGAGCCCTCCAGAGGTTTAGGACTACCACTGGTCATGCTGGCAGGGGCTGATGAGAATTGAAGTCCATTTTGTAAAATCCGTCCCATCTGCATTTCAAAGATTGTCAGGTGCCTTTTCGTTCCACTGTCCGCTTGTTGGTGGCATTGCATTTTTTCCATTTCCCTGAATTTGCGCAAGTTCACATTTGTGCAAATTTTGCACTTGAGAAAATGTGCAAATGCCCCCGAAATGCGCTTTTTAGACGGTGCTTCCCCCCCCCCCCCCCGCTTTCATGTATTTCTCAGCAACTAACTTTGGATAAAATTCCAGAAAATAATAATAAACACACACACACACACCAAAAAACCAACCTGCAAGTCTGAGATCCCAGTGATATAGGGAGGGATACAAATGTTTAAATAAATAAACAAACAAAGGTCTGTGGAATCTGTGCAACTTGGGAAAAGTCATTTCCTCCGTGGAATCCGTGGCTCGGATTCATAAAAAGCTGAACTCATTTGATTCTGTTGCAGATTTCTCTGACCTACTTCAGAGTCTCAGAGAGGGTTTCTTTCCCAGCCCATCTGAGGATGGTGGTGACTGAACCTGGGGCTTTCTGCATGCAAAGTGTGAGGTCTAGCACTGTGCTATGGTCCTTCCTGGGTTCGCAAAGGCCGTTTCTACGCCTGCCTTTTTTCCAGAGATTGTCCCAGGATCATCCCTGTGCATCCAAATGCCTGGAGGCTGTAATGGGCTGGATGAGGGCCAATAAACTGAAGCTGAATCCTGATAAGACGGAAGCTCTGTGGATTGGTGGTTCCCGAGTCCGGGAATTGGGTAAGCGGCCTGTTCTGGATGAGGTGGTGCTCCCTCTGAAGGAGCAGGTACGTAGCTTGGGAGTACTCCTAGATCCATCATTATCATTGGAAGCCCAGGTGGATTCTGTGGCATGGAGCTACGGCTGATCCACCAGCTACGGCCTTTCCTGGACAGGGACAACCTAGCCACAGTAGTGCATGCACTGGTAACTTCCCGATTAGACTACTGCAATGCACTCTACGTGGGGCTGCCCTTGAAGACGATGCAGAAATTGCAGCTAGTGCAAAAACGCAGCAGCTAGACTGCTGGCAGGTACATCTTACAGAGCCCACATAACACCGGTTTTAAAGGAACTGCACCGGCTGCCTATATGCTTCCGGTCGGAATTCAAGGTGCTGGTAATGACGTTTAAAGCCCTAGACGGCTTGGGACCTCGATACTTGAGAGAGCACCTCTCCTTATATATGCCTGCCCGAGACCTTAGATCTGTTGGAGGAGCCCTTCTCCGCATCCCACCAGCGCAACACATTCACTATGATGAGACAAGGGAGAAGGCCTTCTCTGTGGAATGCCCTCCCCTTGGAACACTGATTTCATTTCGACGCCAAGTAAAAACATGACTTTTTAACAAAGCCTTTGATGGTTAAACTCACTGGCACATCATTTTAACTGTTTTAACTGCATCTATTGCTTTTAAATTATATATTGTTTTAACTTGGATTATGGTTTAATTTGCTTTTAACTGTGTATATTTATTGTTTTATACTGTATGTTTTTATCTGTATGCCGCCCTGAGAACTTATTGATATAGGGCGGGATATACATGTTTTAAATAAATAAATGACACACAGGGGATCCCAGGAGCAGGCAGGGACGATCCCTCCATTTTCCTGGGATAATCCTTAGGTGTAGAAAGGGCCAAAGGACACAAGAAAGTACATTAGACTCTCCCAGAAGATCAGAAAAAAAGGAGAGACAAGTTCTCAGGATGCAAAAGATGTTTTTATTTCAAAGCCCGACGCGTCGGGCTTTGAAATAAAAGCATCTTTTGCATCCTGAGAACTTGTTTCTCCCTTTTGTCTGACCTGACTTGGATATTCTCCACCTTTTGGGTTTTTTTTTTTACTCTCCCAGAAGGCCAGATAAGCAGAGGAAGCACAACAGCTATCCAGGAAAGCCCAAGGACACAACTGCTGAGCAGAGAAGATGGGTCCCCTGTTCCACTGCTGCGGGGCAGACTCACTCCTCTGTCTCCAACGAGTTGACCTTGGCGACGTAGTTGCTAGGAATGTAGCCCTCTTCCCCAGTTGTCAATGCCTTGGCTCTCCACCACTCGCCTGAGCTGGAGAGAAAGAGAGAGAGAGAGAGAGAGAGAGAGAGAGAGAGAGAGAGAGAGAGAGAGTCAGCACATTTCAGTCTCCAGTGGCAACATCTGCATGCCAAATCCAAAGAAGGGCATATAGAGAGGTGCTCATTGGCTCCTGAGTCCTTTGCTCTTGGGCCACAGCTAGACCTAAGGTTTATTCCTGGATCATCCAGAGGTCAAACTTGTTCATCTAGGTGACACACAGGGGATCCAGTGCTCAGGCAGGCGTGAACCCTGGATGATCCCAGGATAAACCTTAGGTCTAGCTGTGGCCTTAGTTTCCCAAAGCCCAAACCTATTCTTGACATGATATAAGTCTATTGACATGGATGTACATAACAAGCTTAATATCAGCCAACACTGTGATGTGGCTGCAAAAAAAGCAAATGCTATCTTTGGCTGCATACATAAAAGTACAGCTTCCAAATCGCGTAAGGTACTGGTTCCCCTCTATTTGGCACTGGTTAGACCTCATCTAGAGTATTGCGTCCAGTTCTGGGCTCCACAATTCAAGAAGGACACAGACAAGCTGGAGCGTGTTCAGAGGAGGGCAACCAGGATGATCAGGGGTCTGGAAACAAAGCCCTATGAAGAGAGACTGAAAGAACTGGGCAGGTTTAGCCTGGAGAAGAGAAGATGGAGGGGAGACATGATAGCCCTCTTCAAATACTTAAAAGGTTGTCACACAGAGGAGGGCCAGGATCTCTTCTCCATCCTCCCAGAGTGCAGGACACGGAATAACGGGCTCAAGTTAAAGGAAGCCAGATTCTGGCTGGACATCAGGAAAAACTTCCTGACTGTTAGAGCAGTACCACAATGGAACCTGTTACCTAGTTTGGTTGTGGGCTCTCCACCCTAGAGGCCTTCCAGAGGCAGCTGGACAACCACCTGTCAGGGATGCTTTAGGGTGGATTCCTGCATTGAGCAGGGGATTGGACCAATGGCCTTATAAGCCCCTTCCAACTCTACTGTTCTATGATTCTATGAAAGGTGGTCACAGAAAGGAGGGCCTGGATCTCTTCTCGATCATCCCAGAGTGCAGGACACGGAATAATAGGCTCAACTTACAGGAAGCCAGATTCCGGCTGGTGATCAGGAAAAACTTCCTGACCTTAGAGCAGTATGTCAATGACCTAGGGAGGTCGTTGGCTCTCCCACACTAGCGGCCTTCAAGAGGCAGCTGGACAACCATCTGTCAGGGATGCTTTTAGGTGGATTCCTGCATTCAGCAGGGGGTTGGACTCAATAGTCTTATAGACCCCTTCCAACTCTATTATTCTATGATTATATGTGATTTTTTTTTTTACTACAGTGCACGGTTAAACTGTGGAATTCACTTCCACAAGATGTAGCGATGGCCACCAATGGCATACATAAGGTTGTCCCACAAACCGAATTGTATTGTTTTAGATATTTATATACCATCCTATAACCAACGTGTCAGCTAAACTTACATAAGAATAAAAGCAAATTAATAATACATATTGCTCATTGTGTTTCGGGGTGGGGGCAAAGTAGGGTAAATGTCTCTTGGACTTCCAACATTGTGCTTCCGCATCAAACTAAAAGCAGGCAAAAACACCCCTGCAGAGTTGTCCCAAGACTTACTGGGACTCAGCGTGAGTCAACCAGGTACCCACAGAAAAACGGCTGCAATCCTCAGTTCCTATATCATCTCCATCGTTCAAGGAACAGAGGCCCTGGAAGGGCCTGTTATTTATTATTAATTAATTAATTAATTAATTAATTACATTTTTATACTGCCCATCAGCTGAAGTTCTCTGGGCAGTGCACAATTAAAAAAAAACATAAACTATAACAAGTACAAATTTAAAACGTTAAACAGTTTAAAAGGCAATATAAAACCAGCTACATTAAAGACCAGGGAAAGTCTGTGTAAAAATCTATGTCTTCAGGAGGCATTTAAAAGATATTACATTTCCCGCCTTCCAAACAGCATGAGGGGAGGGTCTTCCAGAGGGTGGGTGCCACCACAGAGAAGGCCCTGCTGCCGAGGTCCTTCATGGCAGCGTTCCGTTCATCTCGGAATGGCCAGAAGGACCTCCTCTGAGGATCGTAGTTGTTGTCTGGGTGTATATAAAGGAAGGAGGTCTGCTAGTTACTTACTCCTCCAGCACTTTCAGGTGTTCACCCTTCTGAAAGCTCAAGTCCTCCTTGTTTATGGCTTCATAGTCGTACAGGGCCAGCACAATGAAGTCCTCCGGTCCTGTGGGAACGAACAAGGGAGCTTGTATTCACACAACCTCAACATTTTGGCAGAAACCAAGGACCAACCTAGCTTCACCACCAGGGGCCACATCTGCAGGACTGAGAAGGAGCAAAGGTGCTACAGGACATCTCAGTTCAGGGAAAGGGGCTTTGAGAGGGTGGAGAGGCAACCAGGCAGCATGCCTTCACGGGCAAGCAAGAAGCACCCTTCCCTCTCCTCCTTCTCTACCCAAAATTGGCCCCTATGAAAGCTATTTTTCCTTTTTTTAAAAAAAAATAGCCATTAAAGTTGGGTTACCTGCATTTGGATATAATGTGGAAACAAAGCCCTATGAGGAGAGACTGAAAGAAACGGGCATGTTTAGCCTGGAGAAGAGAAGATGGAGGGGAGACATGAGAGCACTCTTCAAAGACTTAAAAGGTTGTCCCACAGAGGAGGGCCAGGATCTCTTCTCGATCCTCCCAGAGTGCAGGACACGGAATAACGGGCTCAAGTTAAAGGAGCCAGATTCCGGCTGGACATCAGGAAAAACTTCCTGACTGTTAGAGCAGTATGACAATGGAACCAGTTACCTAAGGCAGTGGTGGGCTCTCCCCACCTCAAGAGGCAGCTGGACATCCACCTGTTAGGGATGCTTTAGGGTGGATTCCTGCCTTGAGCAGGGGGTTGGACTCAATGGCTTTGTAGACCCCTTCCAACTCTACTAGGAGTGCTTCGGCTATTGGGCGGTATAAAAATGTAATAAATAAATAAATAAATAAATACTATTCTATGATTCTATGGTCATGTCTACACCAGCCCGATGGTCCGAGCTGGTAACGGCCAAGTCGTTGTGTGTCCAAATGACACACAGGGACTCCTGGGGGCAGGTGGCGACAAGCACAGGTTTCCCCAGGGATAAAAAAACCCCTGGGGAAACCCAATTCTTCCCACAAACTCGGGATCATCCTGGGATTGCGGGAGTTGTGTGGCTGCCTGCCCCTGCTTCGTCCCGCCTCCTCACGAGTAAATGCAAGAAGGTGGGAAACGGGTATGGGGTATAGAGCTCTTGGGGTGCTCCGTGCCCATCAGGTGGGGGGAGTGGGAGCAGGTTTGGGGTTTTTTTGGAACTCACTACCATCTTGTGGTAGTGAGTTCCATAATTTAACTATGTTGATCAGGAAGCTGCGTTGGTCTGTGTAGGAAGTCAAGGTCTTTGACATAGTCCTGGGCCATGAGCATGTGAACCTGCCTTTTGCCCAATCAGACGCTACATACCATCAGGTTTGGGAGGTTTGGGAGGCTTGATAGGTTTGATAGGCTTGTTAACTTTGTTTCCCTGGAAGTCAAGACAAAAGAATTGCTTGTTAACCCAACAACAACAACAACAAAAACCAATACATCATATTAAAACCTTTCCCACAAGCAAAGAGGAAACACAGAAACCCTGGACCAGCTTTGGCCACACTGGTGGGGAATGCTAGGAGGTGTAGTTCCACACTAGAGGCCTTCAAGAGGCAGCTGGACAACCCTCTGTCAGGGATGCTTTAGGGTGGATTCCTGCCTTGAGCAGGGGGTTGGACTCGATGGCCTTGTAGGCCCCTTCCAACTCTGCCATTCTATGATTCTAATTAAACCAGGGATGCAGTGGCTGAAGTTACAGGAAGCCAGATTCTGGCTGGACATCAGGAAAAACTTCCTGACTGTCTGAGCAGTACAACAATGGAACCAGTGACCTAGGCTCTCCCACACTGGAGGCCTTCAAGAGGCAGCTGGACAGCCATCTGTCAGGGATGCTTTAGGGTGGATTCCTGCATTGAGCAGGGGGTTGGACTCGATGGCCTTGTAGGCCCCTTCCAACTCTGCTATTCTATGATTCAACCTGGAGGGTACCAGGTTGGGGAAGGCTGTCCTAGACTCTGTGGATTATGCTACGCAATCAGAAACCACCCACAATTCCATTAATGGGCAGCTCCTGATCGTTGGCACTCAGTTAAGTACCACTCCTTAACTTCCCTTGATTCTGGCAATGAATTCCCCAGCCTTTGGACTTACCATTTTGAACCTGAATCCTGTGGGGTCACCCACATAACGTCCCTGGAGACTGGAGTTCGAATTGGTTCGTGATATCTTTCCACGAAGGCCAACTTCTTTGGATTTTATGCAGCCCATACTAGGAGGAAAGAGCAAAGAGAGAGACAGTCCTTAAATCCAGGTTCTGGTGGTGGGTGAAAAAGAAACTATTCCTGGCATGTTCATCTCATCCCTAACTCTTTCTCCTGTACAATCCTACCCACACACTCTGGTCCTCTGGGAAGAATCTACTTCAGTCAGTCAAGGTTAGGCTGACGGGTATTACCCAGAGCACCTTTTCTTCTGCTGCTCCCAGACTGTGGAATGGCCTGCCAGAGGAAACTCATCAACTTAACAGTCTATTAGCATTCCAGAAAGCTATAAAGACTGATCTCTTCCGGCAGGCCTATCCAGGGGAATTTTTCAAGAGAGAACACTAAATAGAAGTATAGCTTAATAGAAGTATAGCTCCCAAATCACGTGAGGTACTGGTTCCTCTCTATTCAGCCCTGGTTAGGCCTCATCTGGAGTATTGCGTCCAGTTCTGGGCTCCACAATTCAAGAAGGACGCAGACAAGCTGGAGTGTGTTCAGAGGAGGGCAACCAGGATGATCAGGGGTCTGGAAACAAAGCCCTATGAAGAGAGACTGAAACAACTGGACATGTTTAGCCTGGAGAAGAGGAGACTGAGGGGAGACATGAGAGCACTATTCAAATACTTAAAAGGTTGTCACACAGAGCAGGGCCAGGATCTCTTCTCGATCCTCCCAGAGTGCAGGACACGGAATAACGGGCTCAAGTTAAAGGAAGCCAGATTCCAGCTGGACATCAGGAAAAACTTCCTGACTGTTAGAGCAGTATGACAATAGAATCAGTGACCTAGGGAGGTTGTGGGCTCTCCCACACTAGAGGCCTTCAAGAGGCAGCTGGACAACCATCTGTCCAGGATGCTTTAGGGTGGATTCCTGCCTTGAGCAGGGGCTTGGACTCGATGGCCTTGTAGGCCCCTTCCAACTCTGCTATTCTATGATTCTATGATTCTATGAAATGAGATGGAGCCCTGTTAATCATCATCATTATCATCTTTTATTTCTTACCCGCCTCTCCATTCTGATCGAGGCAGGAACAGTAAATATAAAATACATAAAACTGAATTAAAACATAATATACATTGTTAAAAACATGCTAAAAACATGAGGAAGGGTGTGTTCAGGCTTTAGGGTTTGTGTTCCAAAAGCAAAAACCCATCAGCAAACATCCAAAGGAGAAATAAAATGGGATAACAGCAACGCGCTACAGGAGAGGTGTACAGAGGCTTGGGGCGTACAAGCGCACAGGTGTAAGTTTGCAAGCTTTCATACGCTATGGAAACGAAGTGGGACAATTCGAGGGAAAACCAGGACAAACGTGTAGGTGTGATGAAGTTTTCACTTAACGCTGGCTTCAGTGCATGGCTGAAGTGAAATTTAAACTAATGACTTCCTAATTCACACATTTAGGTAGCGTTCTGTGACAGCTGTCAAGTTCTTCTCCCCCACTTCCTGCAAACCCCGAAGTTGTCCCCAAATGTCTCATCACTCAAACCAGGCTCTCATTTAGACATCTCATTTATCACAGCCTGCCACCAGCCAGAGGGGAAGCAAGCGGTTGCAACAGACACTAGCTGGCCACCGACCGATTAAATTCTGCAGGCATGTTTTTTTACAGACAATGGCCATCAGCTGCAGAGTTTGTAACCTCATGCCGGCAAACCCGTAGTGCAGGAACCTGAGTTTCAGAGATGGTACGGTATCGAATTTGCATCTAACCACAAATACATTTTCTTATCTCCTTGTAACCAAAATAATAACGTTTGAAAGTTTCAAATTCACGCTCCATCCATGCTGTGAAATCATCATTAGCATAGGCAAAGCAATATTAAAAACAAAATAAAAGCACCTTCCAACAAAGAATTGTCTCAGAGGAAACACAGAATGTACTCATGGGAAGTTGGTGCTTTTTTTAATCATAAATGAAAAAAGGATCCCCCCCTCATAAATGAGCAGAGTTGCCATCATTTCAATTTTTACCAAGCAAGTGCAGAATCTGGGATCTGAAATCTAGCTCCCAGCATACAGAAAGTTAGCACTTCAGGCTTCTCTCCAATGCCTTATAGTTTTCTATACAGGGAGGTCTTTGCTGTACTTACTTTTAAGAAATGCAGGGAAGCATTCAGTCATGTGATCCTACATCCTGAAGTGGTACCGTCTATCAAGACTTATACCACATGATCAAAATCCTGGTAGCCTTTGTTTACCCAAACAGGAGATATGGTCTTAGGGGTAACAGCTTTGAAGTTTGATCGAGTAAATAAAGTGTACAGTGACATATAAGGAGTTCTGAGGAGTTTCAACCACATGGACATCCAGCTGGACATCAGGAAAAACTTCCTGACTGTTAGAGCAGTACGACAATGGAACCAGTTGCCTGGTGAGGTTGTGGGCTCTCCCACACTAGAGGCCTTCAAGAGGCAGCTGGACAACCATCTGTCAGGGATGCTTTAGGGGGGATTCCTGCATTGAGCAGGGGGTTGGACTCGATGACCTTGGAGGCCCCTTCCAACTCTGCTATTCTATGATTCTATGATTCTATGTGCAACGTAATCCTATGGATGTTTACTCAGAAGCAAGTCCCACTGTGTTGAATGGGGATTATTCCCATGTACATGTGCACAGGATTGCTGCCACAATAATTCAAGGTCAGTATTATTTCCCAGCATGCTTGCATGCCTGAGGCTTCTATATCATCCAAGAGAACACTCAGGTTCACGTGACTCATAGAATAGTAGAGTTGGAATGGGCCTATAAGGCCATTGAGTCCAACCCCCTGCTAGATGCAGGAATCCACCCTAAAGCATCCCTGACAGGTGGTTGTCCAGCTGCCTCTTGAAGGCCTCTAGTGTGGGAGAGCCCACCACCTCCCTAGGTAACCGATTCCATTGTCGTACTGCTCTAACAGTCAGGAAGTTTTTCCTGATGTCCAGCTGGAATCTGCTTTCCTGCAACTTGAGCCCGTTATTCCGTGTCCTGCACTCTGGGAGGATCGAGAAGAGATCCTGGCCCTCCTCTGTGTGACAACCTTTCAATTATTTGAAGAGTGCTCTCATGTCTCCCCTCAATCTTCTCTTCTCCAGGCTAAACATGCCCAGTTCTTTCAGTCTCTCTTCAGAGGGCTTTGTTTCCAGATCCCTGATCATCCTGGTTGCCCTCCTCTGAACACGCTCCAGCTTGTCTACATCCTTCTTGAATTGTGGAGCCCAGAACTGGACGCAATACTCTAGATGAGGCCTAACCAGGGCCGAATAGAGAGGAACCAGTACCTCACATGATTTGGAAGCTATACTTCTATGAATGCAGCCCAAAATAGCATTGGCCTTTCTTGCAGCCATATCGCACTGTTGGCTCCTATTCAGCTTGTGATCTACAACAATTCCGAGATCCTTCTCGTTTGTAGTATTGCTGAGCCAGTTGCTAGGGGTGCTTGAGGAAGTTGTTCAGTTCATGTTCGACATGAGAACATCCTTACTGTTCATACTTCTCCAAATCATTGTGGGGGCTCTTAAAACACTCAGCACTGTTAGCAAGGTGGTCCCAAAGCTGCCCTTTAGACACATTGAGCATTGAGCTGGGGGTTGGACTCGATGGCCTTGTAGGCCCCTCCCAACTCTGCTATTCTATGATTCTATGTACTCTAGGCTGCACACTCCGTCCATATGGGGCACTGGCCCAGTGGATCAGTGGAGCATCATTGTCACTGGGCATCCCAGAACACATCTGAGGTTCCCTTGTGGCTGCACACTGCAGGGGAAGGCAGTGGACAAGCAGTCTTCAGGGGAATTGGCCCATCATTTGTGATCCTTGAGTATAATTAATTTTGACACCCTATAACTACAGCTTTTGGGGTGTAAAGTGTGCATCTAAACTCAGAAAAAAAGTCTGTTTTATTGTAAAATTTGCACATTTACTTTCAAAACAATTTTTCTTAAGGAGGCTTATTTATTACGTTGAGATCCTACCTTCCCACCAAGGGAGCTCAAGGTGAAGGGAAGGACAGTAACTCACCAATAGAGTTCCTGCTTTGTATGCAGAAGGTCCCAGGTTCAATCCCTGGGTTTTCCAGGTAAGGCTAACAAAGCTCCTACCTGAAACCCTGGAGAGCCGCTGCTGCCAGTCAGTGTCGACAATACTGGGCTAGATGGACCTAAGGGCCTGACTCAGAATAAGGCAGCTTCCTATGTTCCTGTGACTGACAGCTTTATCACACCAGCGTTATACTGTGCAATCACTGCGAATTGCATGCAAAGGACTCAGAAGTTTCCCACCTTATATTCTGCTTTGATTGTGAAGCACTCCCAGGCATCCTGCCTTAATTGTGCAATAAAGCCAAAAGATACGCCGTATTTAGCCCCTACTTTTTGAGCATATCTTCCGAGCCGCCGCTGGGGCACAGGAGCAGGATTTTAAACAAATGCTTACATCTGCGTAAGCTTTAAAGATAAAGACACCAAAACTGGCACAGTAATAGATATTAGGGAGAGCTTTAAGCATACCAACTTTGAATTGAATTGGGTCATCCGTTGATTTTGTATGATTTTTTACATTTCCCCCCTTCAACTCACTTCCTGGTATGCAAAGGATCGCTGTCACCCGGTAGCAACAACAACAACAACTACGAAAGCTTAGCACTGTGGGGATAATCCGAGGGAAGCAGGGACGTGGGATGAAGCTTTGAATGCGCCTCCATACAAAGGACAAACATCTCCCTGCATATAGAAAAGCTAGCATATCAAGAAGAAGGCCAGGCTAACCCTTTCCCTTCTGGCATGCTATTTTTCTATGCGGAAGGATATTTTTTAAAATACAGAGCAATGCATATACTGCCTCGGGATAAGAGAGCTTCCTAAGTTTGGGCATGCAGTAAAAAAATAGTTGCACAAAGTAACATGCATTTGGGTGGCTGGCTGGTGCGTGCAGGTGAGTGGTCGCGGTTTGGGAACGCGCCCCACAGTTGAGGGAAATGCAATGCTTTCCACTCATCGGCGTTCCTGGTGCGCCTTTGTCCCGTTCCCCACCCTACTCTCCACTCAGCCTGAGCAAGACTTTGCATAATCAGCTGCTCATTCTTTCCCTCCCCATCTCCACCGCCTGCACCGCCCCACGGTTGGACCCAAAGGGCTTCCAAAAGAGAGAGGCATGAACTGAACGCCAGCCGGCCTGACAAGCCACCCTTGGGGGAGAAGGCCAGAGGCGGCAGGCTGGGCCACTACCCGAAGAACAGAGAGGAGCCCTGCTTCTCGAAGAGAGATGGCTCACCCTGATCCCGCTGACATATTTACGAGGACTCCTAATCGAATACCTGAAACATCCCTCGTCTTAACGGCTTCCCGTGTTGTCTTTTCGTCCTATAAGGAAGAACTTGAGGGTACACTTACAAGCAAAACTTCAGGGGATCTCAAAGGCTTTGTTCTTCACTGCAAACCAGAGTCCAGAGGGAAGGGCTGTGTAGTTCAGTGGGTAGAGCCCCTGTTTTGCATGCAGTAACTCCCAGATTCGATCTCCAGCCTCTCCAAACGGGGCTGGGAAAATCCTGCCTTGAAACCTTGGAGAGCTTCTGCCAGCCAGGGTCAACAGCAGTGGGCAAAACAGGTCAAGGCTCTGAATTCAGCATACGGCAGCTTCCTCTGACGTACGGGGTTCTTGCCCTTGCAACGTTCTGTCCTCACAAGAGCCCTACGAGGTAGGCGAAGCGGCAAGATCATGGCTGGTCAATGTTCACCCGCAACCTTCATAGCTGAGCGGGGATCTGAGTCTGTGTCACTCCTGACCGAGTCTGGCACTCTGACCGCTACACCGCCCTGACGCTGATCAAGCAGAAGTTTTGGATGCAACATGGGAAGTGGGGGGGGGGGCATTTGGCATCAGTTCTTCAATTCGAAAATTCTCAAGGGGGGGGAGTAGGGGTTTCCCTTATAGCTATTTCCTCATGAAGCGTCACCAACTCAGTAGCCGCACAGCTAGAAGAGGAGACAGTGGTGAAAGGCCGTTTCCTTCCGCCCTGACGCGATCCCCTCAAGAAATTAACAAGCAAAAAGCAGAAGGAGCTTTTTGCCTGGGGGACAGGGGATTACGAGAAGTGACCGATATCGCTGACCCAAGGTGGCTCGTGGAGGCAGCACTGTGAGAGACATTTCATTTCCCTCAGCGCAGGGAAATTTCCTGCGGAGGAAGGGAAGAGAGAGTTTTCTCAAGGCACCAGAAAGGCAGCGATGTCGGCAGCTTCACATCACGAGCTGTACAAAATATTGGCAATTTCCAGAGAAACTGCCGATCGATCAAGAATGCGAGTCTGTCTCACAGCAAAAACAAAGAATCTTGTGTCACCTTAAAGACTAAGAAATTTATTACATAAAACACACACACACACACACACACACACACACACACACACACACACACAGAGCCAATAGTACCTGTGTTGCAACATGAGAGGTGGGGGAATCCAAAATTGACAGTTGGGGAATACCTTTATTAGGGCCAACCAAAATTCCACAAAAACGTGCAAGTTTTCAAGTTCTCCAGAATTCTTCGTCAGGCTTGGTGCAAAAATCAGGGGATGAGGGAAGAAACACACAGCTTCCTGAATTGGCATAGAGCAGACTTCTGCCATAATAAATTATTATTATTATTTATTACATTTATATACCGCCCCATTGCTGAAGCTCTCCGGGCAGTTTACAAAGATTAAAAACAGTGAACGTTAAAAACAAATATACAAAATTTAAAACCATAAAAACAGACAATATTCATTTAAAAACTATTCCGGGGTCAGTTAAGAATTAAAAAAAACCCCTCAGCATATGCTGTTAAATGCCTGAGAGAAAAGTCTTGACCTGACGCTGAAAAGATAACAATGTTGGAGCCTTGTCGGGGAGATCGTTCCATAATTGGGGGGGGCACCACTGAAAAGTTCCCCTGCACCACCAGCCGCTTTGGGATTTCATGCAGCCCTGCCAACGTGCAGCTCACATGCCTAACTCTGCACAAACAATAGAATCACAGAATCATAGAACAGCAGAGTTGGAAGGGGCCTACAAGGCCATCAAGTCCAACCCCCTGCTCAATGTAGGAATCCACCCTAAAGCATCCCTGACAGATGCTTGTCCAGCTGCCTTTGAAGGCCTCTCGTGTGGGAGAGCCCACAAACTCCCTAGGTAAATGATTCTATTTAAAAGCAATAATAAATGTGTTCGTCTTTAAGCTGCCGCACACAAGACTCTTTGCTGTTTCGGGCTCCAGGCCAAGACATCTCGGCCACCATTCAGCGATGTCTCTTCCAGGAGAGAATGTGAGCTTCCATCTCAGATACTGGTTCTAAGACACCTTTACAGGCAGTCAAACAGGGATGGGGAGTGAGCAACAGATTTGACCCACGGAGCACTGTCTACCAGGGTGTTCTTTTGCCCCGACTACCACCGAAAAGGACAGGAGCTGCACAAGAGAATATAAGGCTAAGATCCTTCTGCCTGGAAGGCTAGTTTTCCACATGCAGGGTGTTTTGGCACGACACTCAATCATGCAGTCCTGCATTTGCAGGCTGATCTGGTATTGCTGCGCTTGGTTCTGCTTTGTGCAAGGTCTCCAGTGCCGGAGCAACATTTTGGATACACAAGATCTAGGTTTCATTCCTGGCATTTTAAGTTGACAATTTACAGATCGGAAACGGAAGAAGAAGGAAACAACTTCTGCAAAAAAGAAAGAAAAGATAAATAAAAAACAGTACCCGCCTCCCACAAACCAAAAATCCCCAGAAAATCCAGCTTGCTCAAGCAAGTCACCCAGAAAGTCAGCAGAGAGAAAGCAGAGAAGTCACTGGCCAAGCAGGTCTGAGGGGAAATTCCTCCCCATCCCAACCCCCTATGCTGTGACAGTTTAGGATGAAGTAACAGGCACCATCCCAGGAACGGAGACTCCAAATCATAGGATCATAGAATAGTAGAGTTGGAAGGGGCCTAGAAGGTTCCAAATGGCTTCCTCCAAAGGACAGCAACAGTAGAGGCCCCTGCTACAAAAGGGCATGAAAACGGCCCTGCTGGGTCAAGCGGCCTAGATGGTAGATTTTAGCAGAAAAAAGGTATAACAGCTGTCCCCAATCTGGTGCCCTCCAGGTGTGTTGGACTACAAGTCCCATCATTCCCAGCCTGTGTGGCATGCTGGCAGGGAATGATGGGGGTTGCAGTCCAATACATCTGGAAGGCATCAGGTGGTAAACAGCAGAGGTATTAGAAAAAATGCCTATAAAAGTCACAGTGTCTTTGAAATGTCTATTTAGTCAGCCTTCCTCAACCTGGGGCGCTCCAGATGTGTTGGACTGCACCTCCCAGAATGCCCCAGCCAGGCTGGGGCATTCTGGGAGTTGTAGTCCAACACATCTGGAGTGTCCCAGGTTGAGGAAGGCTGAGCTGCTATGACCAGTTGTTATTAGTAGGCCTATACACACTTGTCTAATAGTTAAGGTCTCAGCCACTCTGGTCTAAGGTACTGGCTATGTTAAAAACCTTCCTTGTTAAAGTCTTGTTAAAACCTTCCTGTAATTTCCAGAGGGCTGGCCACGTGAGTTCGTTGAAAATCCTTGTCCACAAAAACTCACATCCTAATAAACATGTTAAGTCTTGAAAGTGCCCCAACTAGACTCCTCATTATCATGAAAGTATAATCACAGAAAGGAAGAGCAACGAAGAGTCTTGTGGCACCTTAAAGGCTAGCAAATTGATTCTGCCCTAAGCTTCTGTAGATGCTTCGTCAGCTGCAGGTGCCCACCTGCACACACCTGAGGAAGTGGGCTGGTTCCGCAAAAGTAGATGCCAGACTAAGCCTGCTAAGTCTTTCCAGTGCCACAACACTCTTTATTGATGTCACGACAACGGCCTCACAGGGCTAGCCCCTCTGGAAACTGTTACAGGTGGGAAGGTAATTTTCTTCCAGATCAAACTGAGGCCATAGCTGGACCTAAGGTTTATCCCTGGATCGTCCAGGGGTCAAACCTGTTCATCTAGGTGACACACAGGGGATCCAGTGCTCAGGCAGGGGCGAACCCTGGAAGATCCCAGGATAAACCTTAGGTCTAGCTGTGGCTATCTGCCTACTTAGGCTAGTATCACCCGGCCCTTTAAGCTGGAGGCGCCAGGGATAGAATTCTCGGGCCTTCTGAATGCAAAGAAAATGGCCTAGCAAAGAGAAGGTACCTGCCTCTGACATATGGTAGAATTAATCTGCACCGACTAAAATCGACAGGAGTTCCGCTACTGATTTTATCAACAGCCAGCCACCACTGCCAGCATAAGAACATAAGGAGTGCCCTGATGCTGGATCAGACCCAGGGTCCATCTAGTCCAGCACTCTGTTCACGCAGTGGCCAACCAGCCATCGGCCAGGGATGAACAAGCAGGACATGGTGCAACAGCACCCTCCCACCCATGTTCCCCAGCAACTGGTGCACACAGGCTTACTGCCTTGGATACTGGAGATAGCACATAACCATCAGGGCTAGTTGCCCTTATTATTATTATTATTATTATTATTATTATTATTAATTTATTTATTTATTTATTTATATAGCACCATCAATGTACATGGTGCTGTACAGAGTAAAACAGTAAATAGCAAGACTCTGCCGCATAGGCTTACAATCTAATAAAATCATAGTAAAACAATAAGGAGGGGAAGAGAATGCAAACAGGCACAGGGTAGGGTAAGCAGGCACAGGTAGGGTAAAACTAACAGTATAAAGTCTGCACAACATCAAGTTTTAAAAGCTATAGGAAAAAGAAAAGTTTTTAGTTGAGCTTTAAAAGCTGCGATTGAAGTTGTAGTTCTGAAATGTTCTGGAAGAGCGTTCCAGGCGTATGGGGCAGCAGAAGAGAATGGATGAAGCCGAGCAAGGGAAGTAGAGGCCCTTGGGCAGGCGAGAAACATGGCATCAGAGGAGCGAAGAGCACGAGCGGGGCAATAGTGTGAGATGAGAGAGGAGATATAGGAAGGAGCTAGACAGTGAAAAGCTTTGAAGGTTAACAGGAGAAGTTTATATTGGATTCTGAAGTGAATTGGAAGCCAATGAAGAGATTTCAGAAGTGGAGTAACATGGTCAGAGCGGCGAGCCAAGAAGATGATCTTTGCGGCAGAGTGGTGAACAGAAACCAACGGACTGATGTGAGAAGAAGGAAGGCCAGAGAGAAGAAGGTTGCAGTAGTCCAACCGTGAAATAACCAGTGCATGAACAAGCGTCTTGGCGGAAGAGACAGACAAAAATGATCGAATCCTGGCAATATTATACAGGAAAAATCGACAAGATTTAGCTACTGCCTCAATATGAGGAATAAAGGAGAGCGAGGAGTCAATCCAACCCCCTTTGAAAGCCATCCAAATGGGTGGCCATCACTACATCCTGTGGTAGTGAGTTCCATAAGTTAACTACATAACCTCGTCTCTGTAGATACCTGCTGCCTTGTGATTGTATCCACCAGATTGTATCCAGTGTTAGCCCTAGTTATAGTAGACCCATTGAAATGAATGGGCCTTCATGTAGATTAACATTGGATACAACCCATCCTGTCCCCACAATGACAAGATTGCCTAGGAAGCACCTGGCACCAGTTATTCATGCCCTCTGAAGGGCTGCTCATGACACAAACCAGAATAAAAAAATATTATGGTCAAACGCTGCTGCTGCCGACATGAGCTGGCTCTCCCCATGACAGGTTTTCTGCATGTGGTTTATGCCTGGGTTTGTGCGAAGCACATAACAGCCAGCCGGCAAGTGCTGTATACCAAAACCACAGGTTTTTTGATGAGAAAAGGGAAGTGATTTACCAGAGGGCTCACAGGACAACTTAGCCCCTGAATGTCTACTTGCAAGAAGCCCACTAAAATGAATCAACTTCGTCAGAGACCTTTTACAATCCTGTACATAATAATGTCTACCAGATCACCTCAATCCCTGCACTTGTTGACACTCTCAAAGATCTCGAAAAAGTGAGGGAGACAGGAATTGGCTTTGCAGTAAGCCCGTGTGCACCCGTTGCTGGGGAACATGGGTGGGAGGGTGTTGTTGAACCATGTCCTGCTTTCATAGAATCACAGAATCATAGAATAGCAGAGTTGGAAGTGGCCCACAAGGCCATCGAGTCGAACCCCCTGCTCAATGCAGGAATCCACCCTAAAGCATCCCCGACAGAGGGTTGTCCAGTTGCCTCTTGAAGGCCTCTAGGGTGGGAGAGCCCACAACCTCCCTAAGGAACTGATTCCATTGTCGTACTGCTCTAACAGTCAGGAAGTTTTTCCTGATGTCCAGCTTTGTTGGTCACTGGCTAACAGCTGGTTGGCCACTGTGAGAACAGAGTGCTGGACTAGATGGACCCTTGGTCTGATCCAGCATGGCGCTTCTCATGTTCTTAAAATATAAAAAAGCTGTTTCTGAGAAGTCATGTCTTTCGCCTCTTTAGATCTGCAGGTAAATCATTCCTGGAACATGTGGATTTATTAACATTCTGCAGGAAGGAGGCATCATCAGTCACAAGAGCGAAATATTATTCAGCCTCCACAATACAGTGCAGATGGCTTTTGTCTTCATGAGATTTCTGGAAGCATGAAGCTCAGCTTTCCCGACCCGGTGCCCTCCAGATGTGTTGGGTCATGCTGGTTGGGGATGGTAGGACTTGTAGTCAATAGATCTGTAGGGCACCATGTTGGGAAAAGCTGATCTGGCTGGTCACGGGATGTGGCACTAAATGAACTCACCTCAGCCTGATCCAATAGGGCTCTTCTATGTTCAGAAGAGGGCAACCAGGATGATCAGAGGTCTAGAAACAAAGCCCTATGAAGAGAGACTGAAAGAACTGGGCATGTTTAGCCTGGAGAAGAGAAGATTGAGGGGAGACATGATAGCACTCTTCAAATACTTAAAAGGTTGTCACACAGAGGAGGGCCAGGATCTCTTCTCGATCCTCCCAGAGTGCAGGACACGGAATAACGGACTCAAGTTAAAGGAAGCCAGATTCCGGCTGGACATCAGGAAAAACTTCCTGACTGTTAGAGCAGTGCGACAATGGAATCAGCTACCTAGGGAGGTTGTGGGCTCTCCCACACTAGAGGCCTTCAAGAGGCAGCTGGACAACCATCTGTCAGGGATGCTTTAGGGTGGATTCCTGCATTGAGCAGGGGGTTGGACTCGATGGCCTTGTAGGCCCCTTCCAACTCTGCTATTCTATGATTCTATGATTCTATGTACTTATGACCGTCCTGTCCCATTTTTTACTAGACTTTATCAGAAACACGGGAGCTATCACTGTCCTAGCTCTTTCTAACTTATGTCTATTACAAACATCACATGATGTGACATCATTGCATTATGCATCTCTTCCAATCAGTCCCCAGATTCTCCAGTTCTCTGGCACAGAGACCAATCTTAGGGGCATGTTACTTATTTTTGTTGGATCAGGAATTTTACATTTGAGTTAAGAACTCTTGAGTGGATATCACCTTGATCCAGCAATTTGTTTTCAGTTTGTCAATACAGTCTAGAACTTCATCACTCGTTACCACTACATGTCTCAGTTCCTCAGACTCTCTTCCTGAAAATATTAGTTCAGGCAGAGGTATCTGTCCTACATCTTTCACACTGAAGACAGTCAGAAAGAATTCAGTACAAAGTGTTGGTTATTATCTTTAAAGCCCTACATGGTTTGGGTCCAGGCTACCTGTGGGACCGCCTTCCCCCATACAATCTGCCCTGCACACTCAGGTCCTCTGGGAAGAATCCACTTCAGCTAGCAAAAACTAGATTAACAACTGTTACCCAAAGGACCTTTTCTTCTGCTGCTTCCAGACTGTGGAATGGCCTGCCGGAGGAGATTCGTCAACTTGACAGTCTTTTAGAATTTAAAAAGCAATAAAGACTGATCTATTCCGGCAGGCCTATCCAGTGAAATTTTAGAATGTTTTCAGGATGTTTTAAAGATGTTTTAATCATAGAATCATAGAATAGCAGAGTTGGAAGGGGCCTACAAGGCCATCGAGTCCAACCCCCTGCTCAATGCAGGAATCCACCCTAAAGCATCCCTGACAGGTGATTGTCCAGCTGCTTCTTGAAGGCCTCTAGTGTGGGAGAGCCCACAACCTCCCTAGGTAACTGGTTCCATTGTCGTACTGCTCTAACAGTCAGGAAGTTTTTCCTGATGTCTGGCTTCCTCTAACTTGAGCCCGTTATTCCGTGTCCTGCACTCTGGGAGGATCGAGAAGAGATCCTGGCCCTCCTCTGTGTGACAACCTTTTAAGTATTTGAAGAGTGCTCTCATGTCTCCCCTCAATCTTCTCTTCTCCAGGCTAAACATGCCCAGTTCTTTCAGTCTCTCCTCAAAGGGCTTTGTTTCCAGACCCCTGATCATCTTGGTTGCCCTCCTCTGAACACGCTCCAGCTTGTCTGCGTCCTTCTTGAATTGTGGAGCCCAGAACTGGACGCAATACTCTAGATGAGGCCTAACCAGGGCTGAATAGAGAGGAACCAGTACCTCATGTGATTTGGAAGCTGTACTTCTATTAATGCAGCCCAAAATAACATTGGCCTTTCTTGCAGTCATTATTATTATTATTATTATTATTTATTTATATAGCACCATCAATGTACATGGTGCTGTACAGAGTAAAACAGTAAATAGCAAGGCCCTGCCGCATAGGCTTGTCGCACTGTTGGCTCATATTCAGCTTGTGATCTACAATTCCAAGATCCTTCTCGTTTGTAGTATTGCTGAGCCAAGTATCCCCCATCTTGTAACTGTGCATTTGGTTTCTATTTCCTAGATGTAGAACTTGGCATTTATCCCTATTAAATTTCATCCTGTTGTTTTCAGCCCAGCACTCCAGCCTATCAAGATCACTTTGAAGTTTGTTTCTGTCTTCCAGGGTATTAGCTATCCCACCCAATTTTGTGTCATCTGCAAATTTGATCAGCATTCCCTGCACCTCCTCGTCCAAATCATGAATAAAAATGTTGTATGGTATGTTTTAATCCGTTTTAATGTGTATTTTATATCATGTTTTTATACTGTTTGTTTTATACTTTGAATTGTTTTAGTTTTTGTGAACCGCCCAGGGAGCTTCGGGTATTGGGTGGTATAAAAATGCAATATTATTATTATTATTATTATTATTATTATTATTATTATTAATAATAATAATAATAATAATAATTCACCTTCTCTACAATCTCCTTATCTTTGGTAAATACTACTTTAACTTCCTTGTCATCCAATGTTTCAACTGCCTCCCTAGCTATTTTCCTGCTTTTGATAATTAGTGTTCTTAATGTAATTAACAACATGCTCCTCAAAATCCATTTCTCCCATCCCTTAATGTCCTGCATTTCGTTTGTGCAAATTTGTGTTCCTTTTCGTGCTCCTCACTTCCGTTTTCCAAAGGCAGCCTTCTTTTCCTTAATGCTTCCTTGGTACCGCTCTTTAACCATGCAGCTGAACTCTAGGGACTTCATAGCACCTCTCCTGACTTGTGGTGTGAATTCGAACTGAACCTCTCCTTCGTGGCCTTGGGTGATCCCTTTCAACTTCCTTTTTACCAGTTCCCTCATTTCCGAGAAGTTTCCTCTTTTGAAGTCAAATGTAAGGTGTTGAACCTCCAAGGCAATTTTACACTTAGGGGTCAATTAAATTTGATAGGGCTGTTGGTCACTGTTTCCGGTCAGTTCAAAAACACTCACATGTTGCACGAGGTCCTGAGCGCCACTTAGGACGAACTCCACGGCTGCCTCCCCATTGTCCCTGCTCAGTTCCATGACCAACTATTCCAGGGCACAGGCATTTAGGTTAGCAAGAATTTTTACTGCTTTTTCATTACCAGAACATGCATTTATCCAGTCCGGTCACCCAACACTATAACACTTCCTCCTCAGTTTCATTCTCCCTCTCAAGATCACCATGAGCATGTTGGTCAGCGGAGCGGTAGCCACTGAAGGGGGCCATGGCTCAGTAACAGAACACCTGATTTGCATACAGAAGGTCCCAGGTTCAACGCCAAGGTTCTCCAGGTCAGGCTAGGAAAGGGTCCTGAACTACTTTTTAATGTTTTGTTGGGAGTGGGGTGGGCGGGCCGGAAACCTGAATAGAAGGGGAAACGGAATGGAGTGTCTCCACGCTGCAAAATTTCATTGCAGGTCCCAACTGTACCAACCAAAGCAGATAATCTAAATGGCCTGGGCAAGCAGAAAAATATTTCCCTGACTCCACAGATGACTGCTGTGCCAGGTCCAGTATTCTGTTCACATAGTAGCCGACCAGCTGCCAGCGAGGAACCCACAAGCGGGACATGAGTCCAACAGGACCCTCCCAATATTCTCTTCAGATGTTCTTTTTTTAAAACAAACAAAACCCAAAAACTCAAGACAGGCACTATATGGTGAAGGAAATGCTGGATCTAGAACACTGCATCTTAATTTTTTGGAGAAGGGGGGATTAGAATAGGTGACCTCACTAGGTAGTTTCTAGCTCTGCAAACCCAGGATTCTTCCTTGAGGCCCCCAAGTGAGGCTGCTGGCCAAGAAATTGACATTTTGTTTGGCTGCTGACCAAGAAATTGAAGGTTAGATGTTGTTGTCTCAGTGGGCCATGATGGCAGCTGCCTACTAGCTATCGCACACTCTCGTCGGCTGGTTTGGCGGTTTGAATGTAGCCCAAGCAAAGAAGACAGAAGTCAGAGTGGTGCAGCTGGTTAGAAAGGAGAAGCCGTGGCAGGGAGGGGGAGCTGGCTCCAAAGGGATGCTGCCTCACACTGATCACATCTTCCCATGACAACAACTTTCTTTCTTTTCTTACTCCAAAGAGGCCCCTGGGGGTTTCTGATTTTGATCAGAGCATCAGGGCTGAGGGAGAAAGTATTTAGTCCTTCTTTCCCTCCATCTGGGAACCTAAATGCCCCCCACCTCACAAAAAACATACCCTTAATGTCCTGCCTACATCTTTTCCTGAGTGCGGTGGGGGACGACTATAGCTTTGGGGAAAGGGATTTAAGCTGTGAAAACAGCACGGGGTTTTCAAAGCTGCTGCAGCAATCCTGGAGCCCGTTGGCAGCTGTTTTGAAGTTCAAAACCTGCATCCTGTTTGTTTCAGCCTTTAGAGCATCATAGAATCATAGAATAGCAGAGTTGGAAGGGGCCCACAAGGCCATCGAGTCCAACCCCCTGCTCAATGCAGGAATCCACCTTAAAGCATCCCTGTGCATCTAATGCTGGGAATTGCACTCCCCCACTGAGGGGAGACATGGTAGCACTCTTCAAATACTTGGAAGGTTGTCACGCAAAGGAGGGCCAAGATCTCTTCTCAATCCTCCCAGAGTACAGGACACAGAATCATGGGCTCAAGTTACAGGAAGCTGGATTCCGGCTGGACATCAGGAAAAACTTCCTGACTGTTAGAGCAGTATGACAATGGAATCAGTTACCTAGGGAGGTTGTGGGCTCTCCCACACTAGAGGCCGTCAAGAGGCAGCTGGACAACCACCTGTCAGGGATGCTGTAGAGTGGATTCCTGCACTGAGCAGGGGGTTGGACTTGATGGCTTTAGAGGCCCCTTCCAACTCTACTATTCTATGGTTCTAGGTCGGGGAAAGCAGAACTCACTGGGAAATGCTGGGAGTTGTAGGATTTTTTTTTCCTGTCTAAACACACAGAGGATTGAACTCTTAAGACTGCCGTTGGTCATTTGCACAAAAAACAGGTGTTAGCCTTAACCACAACAGTATACTAGAAAACCAAAGAGGTTAAGGTGATAGGTTTCAACAAACTTTTATAGTAAAATAAGATGAAATATACAATCAAAACTATAGAGCACTTGTTGTTTATTCGTTCAGTCGTTTCCGGCTCTTCGTGACTTCATGGACCAGCCCACGCCAGAGCTTTCTGTCGGCCGTTGCCACCCCTAGCTCCCCTAAGGTCGAGTCCGTCACCTCCAGAATATCCTCCATCCCTCTTGCCCTTGGTCGGCCCCTCTTCCTTTTACCTTCCACTTTCCCTAGCATCAGCCTCTTCTCCATGGTATCCTGTCTTCTCATTATGTGGCCAAAGTACTTCAGTTTTGCACTTACAATATACAATACATTACACATTTAAAAATACAGTAAAAAAAGTGCTTCACAAGCTTGATGAAGCACTTTTTACTGTATTTTTAAATGTGTAATGTATTGTATATTGTAAGTGCTCTATAGTCTTGATTGTATATTTCATCTTATTTTACTATAAAAGTTAGCTGTCGTTGATCATTACATAAACAGCCTTTTGTCCAGGTTGAATTCCCCAAAATACCCACCATCACTCACACTTTCATATGCACCCTGAACGACATGGATTGTGAAACACATTTACTGATAGCTTTGCCAATCGAAAGCAGAAACAAAACTCACTTTCTTCCACGCCCTCTTGCAAATTATAAACTCTGTCTAATGTTTGCCAGAGAGTAACTAATTTATAATTAAACCAACTTGATCTTCAAGCAGCTACAAAGCAGGACATAGGAAGGCCGTGAATTTCCGAAAGGCCGCTGCAGAATGCATCAAGCACAGCGTGGTTGGTTGATTGGTTATACCATGGATTTTAGGGACCTTCCCCAAATTACCAAAGGGGAAAGGGTTGCCGTTAGGAGTGCTCAGAAGAAAAAGACATGTTTATTCACATGTCTCTTTTGGAATGGCCCCTGGAACACATTGGGCTGGGCTGAGATCCTGTATGCTGCCCATGTCTACACGTGTTTCATAGAATCGTAGAATAGTAGAGTTGGAAGGGGCCTACAAGGCCATTGAGTCCAACCCCCTGCTCAATGCAGGAATCCACCCTTAGTATCCGTAAGACTGACTGCTCATTTTGAGAGAGAGTTTTGGAAACTTATGACGTCTTTGCAATATGTGTCTTCTTATTTACAAATATATAAGCAGAGCACAGTAGCCACAAATACACTCTTCCTAGTGGAGTTGCTAATTCTGAATCATGCAGCCCCTGGGGACTGGAAGTCGTTTTATCTTCACGACAGACTGGCTGGAGAGCAGGGAAGGCCTTCTCTGCTGTGGCACCCCGGCTGTGGAACGAGCTCCCCAGAGAGGCTCGCTTGGCGCCTACATAGAATCATAGAATAGCAGAGTTGGAAGGGGCCTACAAGATTCAAAACCCCCTGCTCAATGCAGGAATCTACCTTAAAGCATACCTGACAATAGTACACATAGTATACCTGACAATAGTACATGCAATAGTACATACGCCTCAATAGTACACTCCCTGCAAAAACTCCACGGAAAGAGAGGTGGCTGCTGAAGCCCTTTAATTTTTTTATTTATTTATTATTACATTTATATCCTGCCTTTTTTTCATCTTCAAGAACCCAAAGCAGTTCACATGCTGCACCTCGTCTCCATTTTATCCTCACAACGACCCTGCGGGGTTGGTTAGGCTGAGAGTCGATGCCTGGCTGAAAGCCACCCAGTAACCTTCACGGCTGAGTGGGGACTAAAACCTGGATCTCCCAACTCCTAGTCCGACACTCTAACAACTACATCACATTGGCTCTCGAAAAGGAACTCGGCACATGCTCAAGGGAACTGTCCTGTCCCTTTTCCACTCCAAGTGAAGACCTTTTTTATTTTCTCAGTATTTATTTATTTATTTGTTACATTTTTATACCGGCCAATAGCCGAAGCTCTCTGGGCGGTTCACAAAAATTAAAACCATAATAAAACAACCAACAGGGTAAAAGCACAAATACAGAATACAGTATCAAAAACACCACCAGGATGTTCTGTACAGCACCTTGAAAATTGATGGCACTATATAAATATTAATAATATTAATAATAATAACCACGTAGCAAAAATTGTTATAAGATTAAAATACAGAGTTAGAACAGTAAAATTTAAATTTAAGTTAAAATTAAGTGTTGAAATACTGATGGTATAAAAAGGTCTTCATCTGGCGACGAAAGGAGTACAGTGTAGGCGCCAGGCGGACCTCTCTGGGGAGCTCATTCCACAACCGGGGTGCCACAGCGGAGAAAGCATTTTACCATCTTAGTCTTTTAACTTTGCTGTTTTAAAACTGTATTTTAATCTGTATTTTAAATCTCTGTATTGCTGCTTGGATTTTATTCTGCTTGTACTTTTGTAGTGGTCTTTTTATATTGTGGTTTAGGTTTTATACTTTAAATTGTACGTTGTGGTTTTAATTTTTGCGAACCGCCCAGAGAGCTTTGGCTATGGGGCGGTATAGAAATGCAATCAATCAAAGATCACTTCACCTGCTCGGAGCTGCTGATCTACACCAAGCAGGATATAACACTTTTTAAACGGTATGGAAATGGTATATGTAATGTGTCTTGGGCCTGAACAGTTGTCATAACCCTTATTAACCATTATAAGCAGTATTGGAGATCCTGCCCTAGGCAGGATTGCAGTATGAGATTGATAAACAAATGGTCAAAGAACACCTAATTTCCTTGAATGAGTTTAAATCTCCAGGGCCCGATGAACTGCATCCTAGAGTAATGAAGGAGCTAGCGGAAGAACTCTCAGAACCTTAGTCTATTATCTTTTCAAAATCATGGAAGACGGGTGAGGTGCCGGACGACTGAAGGAGGGCTAACGTTGTCCCTGTCTGCAAAAAGGGCAAAAAGGAGGAACCTGGGAACTACAGACCAGTCAGTCTGACATCCATCCCTGGGAAAATTCTGGAGCAGATTATAAAGAAGTCAATCTGTAAACACCTTGAAATCAATGCGGTGATTACTAGAAGCCAACATGGATTTGTCAGAAACAAATCCTGTCAGACTAATTTGATCTCATTTTTTGATCGGGTAACCACCCTTGTGTACCGTGGGAATGCTGTGGACGTCATATATCTTGACTTCAGCAAAGCTTTTGACAAAGTACCACATGATATTCTGATTAACAAACTAGCTAAAAGTGGGCTAGATGGAACAACTATTAGGTTGGTCCACAGTTGGCTACAGAATCGGACTCAAAGAGTACTTATCAATGGAACCTTCTCAAACTGGGGAGAGGCAACGAGTGGGGTACCGCAGGGCTCAGTCATGGGCCCTGTGCTCTTCAACATTTTTATTAATGATTTGGACAAGGAGGTGCAGGGAACGCTTATCAAATTTGTAAATGACACAAAATTGGGTGGGATAGCTAATACCCTGGAAGACAGAAACAAACTTCAAAGTGATCTTGATAGGCTGGAGTGCTGGGCTGAAAACAACAGGATGAAATTTAATAGGGATAAATGCCAAGTTCTACATTTAGGAAATAGAAACCAAATGCACAGTTACAAGATGGGGGATACTTGGCTCAGCAATACTACAAATGAGAGGGATCTTGGAATTGTTGTAGATCGCAACAGTGTGATATGGCTGCAAGAAAGGCAAATGCTATTTTGGGCTGCATTAATAGAAGTATAGCTTCCAAATCATGGGAGGTAATGTTTCCTCTCTATTCGGCCCTGGTTAGGCCTCATCTAGAGTATTGCGTCCAGTTCTGGGCTCCACAATTCAAGAAGGACGCAGACAAGCTGGAGCGTGTTCAGAGGAGGGCGACCAGGATGATCAGGGGTCTGGAAACAAAACCCTATGAAGAGAGACTGAAAGAACTGGGCATGTTTAGCCTGGAGAAGAGAAGATGGAGGGGAGACATGAGAGCACTCTTCAAATACTTGAAAGGTTGTCACACAGAGGAGGGCCAGGATCTCTTCTCGATCCTCCCAGAGTGCAGGACACGGAATAACGAGCTCAAGTTAAAGAAACCAGATTCCAGCTGGACATCAGGAAAAACTTCCTGACTGTTAGAGCAGTGCTACAATGGAATCAGTTACCTAGGGTGGTTGTGGGCTCTCCCGCACTAGAGGCCTTCAAGAGGCAGCTGGACAAGCATCTGTCCAGGATGCTTTCGGGTGGATTCCTGCATTGAGAAGGGGGTTGGACTTGATGGCGTTGTAGGCCCCTTCCAACTCTGCTATTCTGTGATTCTATGGCCACAGCTAGACTTAAGGTTTATCCTGGGATCATCCAGGGTTCGCCCCTGCCTGAGCACTGGATCCCCTGTGGCCACAGCTAGACCGAAGGTTTATCCTGTGATCATCCAGGGTTCGCCCCTGCCTGAGCACTGGATCCCCTGTGTGTCACCTAGATGAACAGGTTTGACCCCTGGACGATCCAGGGATAAACCTTAGGTCTAGCTATGGCCTATGATTCTACTGCTTATAACGGTTTATTAGGGTTACGACAACTATTCAGGCCCAGGATCTACACTACTTCTTTCAAGCGCTTTATAACAGTTTTGACAACTGTTGGGGCCCAGGACATGCTCCATATACAGTTGTCAAAACTGTTATAAAGCGCTTGAAAGCAGTAGTGTAGATCCATACCACTTTCATACCGTTTTCAAAGTGGAGGATTGGAAGAGCGGTGGAGGGAGCCTATAGGACGCCCTCCCCACCCCCGTCCCCCGCCCCCCGGGATGCCGAGGCGCCCCCTCGCCTCACCTGCACGGAGAGCCAGCCCGGGAGGCGGCGGCGCTGCGAGTGTCCGATTTCTCCCCGCTTTCACCGGCTCCGACGGCGCGTTCGCAGCAGCGTCTCCTCCCCAGGGCGCGCGCGCCGGAGAGATGCGAGGAGGAGGAGGAGGAGGAGGAGGAGGTCTCTGCCCCGCACGGCCGCTGCAGGCAGCAGCTGGCCAACGCGCTCCGCTCCCGCTGCCAGGGGGCCGCCTCTGCTGGAGCCGGGTTTGCGGCGCGCGACGGGAAGGACGGACTGCAGCCTGCCGACCGCGGAGCCCCACGGCGGTGGCGCAAGGGCCGCCCAGCTGCCCGCGGCCGCGCCTCCTTCCAGGAAGTCTCCCCCCCCCACCGCCACCCCGCGCAGCGAAACGCCTTACAGGAACGCCACGCCCCAGGGGCGCTGATCATAACCTGGGGAGCCCCCCACCTCCGCCCCCCTTCCGCCCGTAAGCATACAGGGGGGAAACAGATAGAGCTCTGCCCGCGAGGAGCTTACAGTCATAAACGGGCCTTGGACAGAACATAAGAGCCCTGCTTGGATCAGGCCAAGGGCCCATCTAGTCCAGCACTCTGTTCACACCGTGGCTAGGGTGACCCTATGAAAAGGAGGACAGGGCTCCTGTATCTTTAACAGTTGTATTGAAAAGGAAATTTCAGCAGGTGTCATTTGTATAGAGAGAGAACCTGGTGAAATTCCCTCTTCGTCACAACAGTTAAAGCTATAGGAGCCCTGCCCGCTTTTGTAGCTGGACACTCAGGGCAGGGCTCCTGCAGCTTTACCCATTGTGATGAAGAGGGAATTTCAGCAGGTGTTCTTTGTATATATGGAAAACCTGGTGAAATTCCCTCTTCATCACACCAGTTAAAGCTGCCCTCTTTTAAATCTGGCCACTCTAGTATAGCTTCTGCAGCTTTAACTGTTGTGATGAAGAGGGAATTTCCCCAGGTTCTCCACATATACAAATGACACCTGCTGAAATTCCCTTTTCTATGCAACTGTTAAAGATACAGGAGCCCTGTCCTCCTTTTCACATGGTCACCCTAACAGTGGCCCACCAGCCATCAGCCAGGGGTGAACAAACAGGACATGGTGCAACAGCACCCTCCCACCCATGTTCCCCAGCAACTGGTGCACACAGACTTACTGCCTCGAATACTGGAGATAGCACCCAACCATGGGGGCTAGTAGCCATGGATAGCCTTCTCCTGCAGAAATTTATCCAACCCCCTTTTACAGCCATCCAAATTGGTGGCCATCACTACATCTTGTGGTAGTGAGTTCCATAGTTTAACTCTGCGCTGTGTGAAGAAGTCCTTCCTTTTATTTGTCCTGGATCTCCCACCAATCAGCTTCATGAGATAAACCCTTTGGGTTCTAGTATTTCGAGAGAGGGAGAAAAATGTCTCCCTGTCCACATTCTCCATACCGTGCATAATTTTGTACGCCTCTATCAGGGGGAGGCAGAGGAGAGGAAGGAAGGAAGGAAGGAAGGATGTGGACAAGAACAGGAGGAGGGGGGCGAACGGAGGGGCCACCCAGTTGGGAAGGAGGAGGATTGAGGGGAGGCGGCAAAGGCCACCTGTGGAGAAAGGGGGCTTGGAGGAGAGACTGTAAGAGAGAGAGAGAGAGAGATCAAGTGAGCGAGCCAAGCGCCCCAGGGAGGAGCTTACTTCAGGGCAGGGGGTGAAGCATCACGGAGCAAGGTGAAGGAGCAGTTGGTGCTGCTGCCATCACCTCCTCCATCATCTGCCTTTTCCCCCTAGGGGAGAGGGGGAATTGACCCCAGAGGCATCAGGAGGGGGCAATGGCTGGGTGGAGGAGGAGGAGGAGGGCAACCAGGATGACCGGGGTCTGGAAACAAAGCCCTATGAGGAGAGACTGTAAGAACTGGGCATGTTTAGCCTGGAGAAGAGAAGATGGAGGGGAGACATGAGAGCACTCTTCAAATAATTGAAAGGTTGTCACACAGAGGAGGGCCAGGATCTCTTCTCGATCCTCCCAGAGTGCAGGACACGGAATAACGGGCTCAAGTTAAGGGAAGCCAGATTCCAGCTGGACATCAGGAAAAACTTCCTGACTGTTAGAGCAGTGCGACAATGGAATCAGTTACCTAGGGAGGTTGTGGGCTCTCCCACACTAGAGGCCTTCAAGAGGCAGCTGGACAACCATCTGTCAGGGATGCTTTAGGGTGGATTCCTGCACTTAGCAGGGGGTTGGACTCGATGGCCTTGTAGGCCCCTTCCAACTCTGCTATTCTATGATTCTATGAGGGAGGGGCCACCACTGAGGGCCGTGTCCATTGGCCATGCTAGCTGGAAACCATGGGTGTTGTATTCCCAACTCATCTGAGGGCTCCAAGCTGGGACTGGCTGCCCTGGACGGATGTCAGAGGAGCGAGAAACAGTCGTGTGACTTCAAAGCAGAAATAAACAGGAAATCCAGCCTGCAGGTAAAGGGAACTCACAGCCTAATGGCGCTGTGAGACATTCAGATGGCCCATTTGGCATTCTTGCCCCAGGTTTGGTATCAGGAGTTGCATTTTATTGAAGGAAGCCGCGGAAGAGATCACCCACCCTCGGATCCACCAGGTGCCTCACCTGGGCCTGTGAAAAGTGAACGCAGGGAACAGCGCATGCTGCCTTAAACCAAACGAGACCCTTGACCCATCTAGCTCTGTACTGTCCACACTGACTGGCAGCTGCAGCGGCTCCCCAGAGTTTCAGTCAGGGTTTTTCCCAGCCCTACCTGGAGACGTTGCTGGTGATTGAACCTGGAACCGTATGCTCTTAACACCAGTCGTGTGGTGGTATATTTGGAAGCGGAGATACTCCTCATACATGTGAAAAGGATCTTGGAGTTGTAGTCCCCCGCAAGGTGAATGTGAGTCAAGACAAGTGTGTGTGTGAAGGGTGGGGAGGTATCATGCACAGACCATGGGGCACAGGCTGCCAAGTTCAAATGCACTCCAGAAGTGAATCTGTGCATGTCTTAAGAACATAAGAACATAACAAGATCCCTGATGCTGGATCAGACCGAGGGTCCATCTAGTCCAGCACTCGGTTCACACAGTGGCCAACCAGCCATCGGCCAGGGACCAACAAGGCAGGACCTGGTGCAACAGCACCCTCCCACCCATGTTCCCCAGCAACGGGTGCACATAGGCTTACTGCCTCGGATACTGGAGATAGCACATAGACATCAGATCTAGCTAGTAGCCATTGATGGCCTTCTCCAAGAATTTATCCAACCCCCTTTTAAAGCCATCCAAATTGGTGGCCATCACTACATCTTGTGGTAGTGAGTTCCATAATTTAACTATGGGCCTTGCTAGACCTACCAGATAATCCGGCCGGGAGTCGGGGCGATGGTGCGCTATAGCTGGCGCACGCCGTTGCCTTTTTCCAGACGTAACACGCGACGGGGCAAGGGGAAGCCCCGTCGTGTCCACCATTTTTTTTCAGTTAAAGGGCCATGTGCGCAGGAGCGCACCGCCGTAGAAGGTAATTTTAAAAAATAAATAAATATAGGATCCCCTGCTCCCCCTGCCCCTGATTCCCCCCCAATGCCTGATGCCCCCCCTGCCCGCTCGCTCGCCCGTCCTCCCCCATCTGCCATGCCCGTGCCCTGTCCCCCGTTCTTCTTCCCCCACCCCCCATCCCCGATGCCTGTGCCAGTTCTTCCCCCACCCCTCTCCTGCCGGGTCCAGCCTTTTCCCCGGCCCCTATCTCCCCCCCCGTGATTCCCCTCCCCCCCCCGGCCTCAGGTTGGGGCTACGGAAAAACCGGGCCATAAGCGAATCCACTTATCCCGGGTTAAGGAAGGTCTTAGCCTGGCCTGACCCCGGAATCCCCTGTGTGTCATCTGGATGCACAGGAGGGAGACCGGGCTTCACACCGTGCTAACGCCTCGTCTAGCAACGGCCCATGTGCTGTGTGAAACAGTCCTTCCTTTTATTTGTCCTGAATCTCCCACAGAGAGAGAGAGAGAGAGAGAGAGAGAGAGAGAGAGAGAGAAAGAGAGATAAATGTTTCCCTCTCCACATTCTCCCCACCCTGCATAATTTTGTACACCTCTATCAGCCCTCGCCTTTGCCTCCTTTTCTCCAAGCTAAATCTTCTGGATTGGGCACCTCTTGCAACGGAGAACTGCAAACGAATAATTCAGTACTTTGGGGAACAAAGACACTTCACCAGGCCTTTCACATAGACCCAGGCTGGGTTGTGGGTGGATATTGTGGGTTTCCTGGAACAGGGAGAGGTGTGTACTGCATGGTAAGGGAAAGGCAAGCACGCCCCCCCCCTCCATCAGACATGTAGCTCCTTTGTCTACTCACTGTCCCCCCTGCCCCACTGTGAGAGCTCAGTGGTAATTTGAGGACACATAGAAATTATAACTGGAGCATAAACTGGCAATTAAAATAAGTATCCAGCTGGTGGGTGTGGGGTGGAGCAATGGGGAGGGGTGGTGTATATTTCTAAAGCAGAAATAAATAGCTTTGCACTCTCGGGGGAGAAGAAAAGAGGAAATATCCCCTGAACTTCCCGCTCTAGCTCAAAAGCGCATGACCACACTGGAACACCCACTTTGCCCCATAGGTTTCGTCTTCTGGGCTGGGATGACTGAAGAACATAACAGCACAGCGCCGTGTCGAGCAGCACAGCGACGTGTATGTTCACTGGGAAGTGAGTCCCACTGAATTCAATGGCCCTGGCCATGCAAGGGCTGCACAGTTAGACCCCCTCCCTCTTCCCGGTTTATTCTGCGGTTCTGTGCACACGCTGCTCATCGCACAATTTGGTCCTGCGGGATGCAAAATTCAGTCCACTGAGAATCTCTCTAGCCCGGGGTGCGTGGGTGCGTCTCCAACCTTTTTGGACACACGAGCACATTTGGGAGTTTGAGATATTGCGGTGGGTGGGGACCACCACGAAATGCCTAATCTGTGGATTGCTGATTTGGTGTACACCTGTCGCATCTATAGGTCTTACGCTGCCTCTTAGAATCATAGAATAGTAGAGTTGGAAGGGGCCTATAAGGCCATCGAGTCCAACCCCCTGCTCAGTGCAGGAATCCACCCTAAAGCATCCCTGATAGATGGTTGTCCAGCTGCCTCTTGAAGGCCTCTAGTGTGGGAGAGCCCACCACCTCCCTAGGTAACTGATTCCATTGTTATACTGCTCTTTCAGTCCAAGGGCCGGATTCCATTTCACAGAAGCTATTGGAGGCTGCATCCCAGTGGTGGCCACATGTCAGAGACAGAGCCAAGTGTATTAAAGTTTAAAATCCTGCCCCGAAGAAAACTGGATTCTGCACCTGGCTGCCTGCTGACTTTTCCTCCTTCCACCAGCCAGCCAAAAGTCTCCTGATCTTCTTTTGCTGCCTCCCTCCAGAGAAACAACAATGAGATGCCACCTCTCTCTCTCTCTGTCTTCCTTGAAATCCCTCCTCAAAACCCAAGTTCTTTACAAGGCCTTTGACACCCAATGCCTTTGTCTTCACCCCTCCTGAAACAAGGACAAAGGACATGTAGCTACAGTTGTCCCATGGGAACATGGGAGAGGGCCTTCTCAGTGGCTGTTCAAGTGCTCTGGAACTCTCTTCCCGGGGAAGCTAGACTGGCACGAAACACAGCAAGGGAGAAAGGGTGAGGCGGTCTAAAAGAACAGGAGACCTCTGAGTGGGTGATAGTTGGAGGGAAATCAGGTGACTTCTTATTATTTATTTATTTATTTATTTATATAGCACCATCAATGTACATGGTGCTGTACAGAGTAAAACAGTAAAATAGCAAAACCCTGCCACATAGGCTTACATTTTAATAAAATCATAATAAAACAATAAGAAGGGGAAGAGAATGCACCAAACAGGCACAGGGTAGAGTAAAACTAACAGTAAAAAGTCAGATCAAAATCAAGTTTTAAAAGCTTTAGAAAAAAGAAAAGTTTTTAGCTGAGTTTTAAAAGCTGCTCTTCTGTTTCCTCCCTTCCAGCCTTTCATCTTTTAAAAAATATTATTATTAAGTATTATTAAAGGAAGCCAGATTCCAAAGTTAAAAATATATTAAATATATTCCAATATGAAAACATTTAAACATTTAAAATGACAGTTTTAAAAGTCCTTGGCACAGACAGAGGTCCTGATTATTCGCCAAAGGCCTGTAAGCTCCTTGTAGCAGAGACCTAATAATAGGGTGACCATATGGAAAGGAGGACAGGCTCCTGTATCTTTAACAGTTGTATAGAAAAGGGAATTTCAGCAGGTGTCACTTTTATGCATGCAGTACCTGGTGAAATTCCCTCTTCACAACAGTTGAAGCTGCAGGAGCCCTGCCCTCTTTTGTATCTCGTTATGCGTACTTAGAAATGACACCTGCTGAAATTCCCTTTTCTATTCAACTATTAAAGATACAGGAGCCCTATCCTCCTTTTCACATGGTCACCCTACATAATAATGATGATGATGATGATGATGATGATGATGATGATGCAAAATTATTATGATTAACAGCCATGTTGGCACTTCATTACAGAAAACTTGCTAGAGATTAACTTCTTCAATTAACTGGTTGTTAAAGTAGAATATTTTGCTTATGTGTTTTATATGTTTATAAGTCACCTTTCAAAATAAACCTTTCACAAGTTTAGCCCCATGCCCCCCCCAATGGGAAATTGAGATGTTTACACCCTTGCATTGCAGTGTTTATTAGACACAAAGCAAACATTTTGGCGGAATAATCAGAAGAGGGCAACCAGGATGATCAGGAGTCTGGAAACAAAGCCCTATGAAGAGAGACTGAAAGAACTGGGCATGTTTAGCCTGGAGAAGAGAAGATGGAGGGGAGACATGATAGCACTCTTCAAAGTGCTGGACATCAGGAAAAACTTCCTGACTGTTAGAGCAGTGCGACAGTGGAATCAGCTACCTAGGGAGGTTGTGGGCTCTCCCACACTACAGGCATTCAAGAGGCAGCTGGACAACCATCTGTCAGGGATGCTTTAGGGTGGATTCCTGCATTGAGCAGGGGGTTGGACTCGATGGCCTTGTAGGCCCCTTCCAACTCTGCTATTCTATGATTCTATGATTCTATGAAATACTTAAAAGGTTGCCACACAGGGGAGGGCCAGGATCTCTTCTCGATCCTCCCAGAGTGCAGGACACGGAATAACGGGCTCAAGTTAAAGGAAGCCAGAAAACTTCCCAACTGTTAGAGCAGTACGACAATGGAACCAGCGACCTAGGGAGGTTGTGGGCTCTCCCACAGTAGAGGCCTTCAAGAGGCAGCTGGACAACCCTCTGTCAGGGATGCTTTAAGGTGGATTCCTGCATTGAGCAGGGGGTTGGACTCGATGGCCTTGAAGGCCCCTTCCAACTCTGCTATTCTATGATTCTATGATTCTATGATATCTATGCCTGCAAAATGTCAGGTGGGTTTTACTTCTGTTTCACACACAGTTCAATTTATGACCCCTGCAGCACACCCGTGTCTTACATGTCTGCATTTGCACACCAGACCTGAGAGGTGGTGACCCAACCTCTAGAGGTGTTGCACTACAACACCCCCTATTTCCAACCAGTGTAGCCTTCCATGCAGGCTGGGAATGATGGGAACTGTAGTCCAGGTTTAAAGTGATGCACATTAGGGCAAACAATCCTAAATCCACACGTATACCGATGCAGTCTAAGCTGACGGTGACTGACCCAGATCACACCTTGGGGTTGTGGTGGTGGCCAGCTGGATGAAAATGTTGACCCAGGCCACAGTGGTTGTGAAAAAGGCAAACTCTATGTTGGGTATCATTAGGAAAGAAATGGAAAATAAAGCTACCAGTGCCATGATGGTTCAATACAAATATATGGCGCAACCACACTTGGAATATTGCATAGAGTTCCAGTCAGGGCACCTCAAAAATATATATATATCGTAGAGCTGTAGAAGATGACAGAAAAGGGCAACTCCCCTATGAGGAATGGTTATAACATTTGGGGCTTTTTTATCTTAGAAAGATTTGAGTAAATGGGCAAACTGATAGAGGTGTATAAAAATACTACATGGTGTGGAGAAAGTGGAGAAGATATTTTGTCCTCTCTCATAATGCTAGAACCAGTGAAGCTGAATAGCGGGAGATTCAGGACAAATAAAACGGTCGGACTTCTTCACACAGCACATAGTTAAACAATGGAACACACTATCACAGGGTATAGTGATGCCCACCAACATGGATGGCTTGAAAAGGGAGTGAGACTAATTCAGGGAGGTAGCACACAACCATCAGGGCTAGAAGCCCTTGATAGCCTTCACCGCCAGGAATTGATCCAACCCCCTTTTAAAGCCATCCAAATTGGTGGCCATCATCACATCTTGTGATATAAAACCCCATTGTTTAACTATGCTCTGTGCGAAGAAGTCCTTCCTTTTATTTTCCTGACTCTCCCACCAATCAACTTCATGGGATGACTCCGGGTTCTAGCATTTTGAGAGAGGGAGAAAAATGTCTCCCTGTCCACCTTCTCCATACCACCATGCATAGTTTTGTACCCCTCTATCATGTCTCCCCTTAGCCTCCTTTTCCCCAAGCTAAACAATCCCCGTTGATGTAACCTTCCCTCGTAGCAGAGATGTTCCAGCCCCTGGATCGTTTTAGTTGCTTTCTGCACTTTTTCCAGCTCTATAATATCCTTTTTCAGGTGTGGTGACTAGAACTGTACACAGTATTCTAAGTGTGGTCGCACCATAGATTTGTATAAAGGCAGTAGGATACTGGCAGTTTGATTCTCAATTCCCAATACTGGAAATTCAGTTTTATTCTGAATTCCCACATGGGTGGGAGGGTGCTGCTGCATTGTCTCCTGCTTTGTGGGTCCCTGGCCGATGGCTGGTTGGCCACTGTGTGAACAGAGTGCTGCACTAGATGGGCCCTTGGTCTGATCCAGCATCAGGGCACTTCTGATGTTCTTACTGGAAGCTGTGAAGGCTTGTATCTTCCAATTTAGGAATTTTGTTTGTTTGTTTGGAATGGAGGAATATTCAAGCATGTGACACCCTGCTGTCCCCACAGTCTGAAATGGTTCAGCCGAGACAGAGGTTGCCCACCCCAGTGATAGACATAACCCCTGCTTCTAAGGCCAAAATAATTATAATGTCATTATGACTATATAGACAAGACCAGAACCTTCTCCTCGTCTTCTTCTTCTTCTTCTTCTTCTTCTTCTTCTTCTTCTTCTTCTTCTTCTTCTTCTTCTTCTTCTTCTTCTTCTTCTTCTTCTTCTCCTCCTCCTCCTCCTCCTCCTCCTCCTCCTCCTCCTCCTCCTCCCCTCTCCCCTCCTCCTCCTCCTCCTCCTCCTTCTCCCCCTCTCCCCTCCTCCTCCTTCCCCTCCCCTCCTCCTCCTCCTCCTCCTCCTCCTCCTCCTCCTTCTTCTTCTTCTTCTTCTTCTTCTACTTTTACTAAAGTACTTCTATACGTTTCCCCCACCCCAAAGTTCAAAGTGGTTTATGCCACATTATAAAAATGCAACGTTTTGCCCCAACATTGAAAGGAAGCCACTTTAGATGCTGGAACTGTGCCTTAGTCATGGACTTCTGGTGATGCGCTCTCTCGCCTGGTCAGCGGCCTTGACTGGCAGGTACCCAGGCAGAAAGAAACTACACCCCTACCCATCTGGCAGAAGTCCCAGCCTCTTCTCAGAAATTGCAGACGGGGGGGGGGGCGGGGGGAGCACTTCCTTCTCTAAAATGCAAATTGCTCCATGTACGCAGCTTTGATGCAATGCAAAAACAAAATGAAACAAAAAACACACCACCCGTTTTGCAGCTTGACTCAGAATTGGAGAAGAGGACCAGCCCTGGTGAGAAGAAGTTCATGGCCAGAGAATCTCCGTGGCTCCTGACACTTCCTCTCATTCTTCCCACAGTGCTCTGGGTCACCATGGCAAATCCAGTCCCCATCTGGCAGTCAAGTGGCCGGAAGGTTGGTTTCAATGGAAGGCCAGTTGCTAGCAGCAGATGGCCAATAGATGTGGCCGTGGTGCAGCAGGATCTACGAAGTGGCCACACCGTGGAACTGCTTTAATCCGGAAACCACTACCTTATATTCATGTTTCCTCATTTATTGCCCCAGAGATTAAGATCTGAAGTAGCTTCCAGAATGCGAGCTGTGTTAGGTGCAGCAAAAACAACCAAGAGGCTTGTGGCATTTGAAGGACTACGAGATTCATGATGGCATGAGCTTCCATGGCATAGAGTCTGCTTCAAATGCATGAAGTTGTATCCTAAGTTAGCAGGCACATATATACATAGGCCATTAGCTAGACCTAAGGTTTATCCCTGGATCGTCCAGGGGTCAAACCTGTTCATCTAGGTGACACACAGGGGATCCAGTGCTCAGGCAGGGGTGAACCCTGGATGATCCCAGGATAAACCTTAGGTCTAGCTGTGGCCATAGTTGCAGATTAAAACAGTGAAAGGCAAAAAAGTACAGTCTGTGACAATCCCTACGTGAAGCTTAAAACGAGCAAAAGTGACCATTCACAACTGAATGGGGAACTCAGTGAAAAGTGATAACACAATGATCCCAGTTGTGCTAAGTTAATTAACATCCGTAGTGAGGCAGGAAGCCTTTGTCTTGGTAATGGATAAACAGATAGAATCAAACTTTTTGATAGGTTTTAACTCGGCAGTTTCTGCCTTTGACATTTATTTGTTGAAGAACTGAAACGTTCAGCAAAGCAGCACAGTGTCCTGGAATGAAATGACGGAAATGGTTTCCTACTGGTTTGTGGACACTGCAATTCCTGATGTGCATCCATTTATTCTTTTGCCCACAGACTGGTCCGTTTGCCCTACGCAAGGCAGAAGGGCCTGGCTGGAAGGTGAACTGCCCAGAGAGCTTCAGCTGTTGGGCTGTATAGAAATGCAATAGCAGCGATCACACTGGAAGATGGGCAGGTGAATGAGAGACCTTGATGTGGTGGCTGACACTATTAGGGACTGTAATAATGTTTCCTGAGTAAATATGGGGACAGCCTTGGGGTCGGGGTCAGTGGCAGAGCCTGGCCCTTGCATTTCATAGAATCATAGAATAGCAGAGTTGGAAGGGTCCTGCAAGGCCATCGAGTCCAACCCCCTGCTCAATGCAGGAATCCACTTTAAAGCATCCTTGACAGATGGTTGTCCAGCTGCCTCTTGAAGGCCTCAAGTGTGGGAGAGCCCACAACCTCCCTAGGGAACTGATTCCATTGTCGTACTGCTCTAACAGTCAGGAAGTTTTTCTTGATGTCCAGCCGGAATCTGGCTTCCTTTAACTTGAGCCCGTTATTCCGTGTCCTGCACTCTGGGAGGATCGAGAAGAGATCCTGGCCCTCCTCTGTGTGACAACCTTTAAGTATTTGAAGGGTCCTATCATGTCTCACCTCAATCTTGTGCCTGTTGTTGCTGGTGAGTGGCTCAGACAGGCCTAGCGTCCAAGGCATATGGAAAGAAAGTCCCTAAGATAGCTGCTTATGCATGGCAAAAAGAAGAACAAAGAAGGACACCAATTTGCACAGTATTTGCATATGCTAATGTATAGGTAGGGATGCAAATTAAGAATGAATGCCTATAATTTAAATAGAAACCTGATACATACTATAGCACCATAGTGGGGAAGAGGACAGGTGAGCAGCTCAGTCTGCTCAGCAGTTTTTATGGACAACTCAAAGACTTTCTTGCTCTCCTTTCTTATAGTTCTCTATCTTTAAACTGGCCTTGGGCTGGACAGGCCTTCACACAGAGGACACCTTCAAATAGCAGACTGTCCACTGACAGCTCTCCAAGAAGAGGACTGTAAAGTAGGACACCTGGCTGGCCTTAGTTGACCTGTAGGTAGGGGTTCTGTCTGTGTTTTGTGGATTGCCAGGTGAACGTTTGTTTCGTCGTCCACTTATTGGCAATTTTCCAATTTCCTGAATTTGCACAGATTTTCATTTGTGAAAATTTGCTCTTGTGAAAATGCATGAATCCCTCCCAAAATACACTTTAGCCTGTGGGGAAAAGGTGCCTTTTCAGCCATTTTTTTTTAAAAATGTATTTTTCTATAACTAACTTTGTGTAAAATTCCAGAAAGTAAAGAAAAAAACTGGCCCACAAGTCTGTGGAATCCATGCAACTTGGGGAAAAATTAGTTTGCTGCGGAATCTGCAGGTCAGATTCATAGAAATCTGAACTTATTTGATTCCATTGCAGATTCCTCCAAGATCTGTAACTGTAGATCCTTTATAGATCCATTGGGAGTGGTTTTAGCTTAGAACTATAGGCGCTGTTATGTTGCTTTCTCTTCTGGATCTGTTCTGCAGTATAGAATAATAGAATCATAGACTAGCAGAGTTGGAAGGGGCCTACAAGGCCATCGAGTCCAACCCCCTGCTCAATGTAGACAATTCTTGGGTACTAATCTGGCCTTCTTGATCAACTCTTTCACTTCCGTGAGTGGGTATTGTAAATTAAGGAATGCCAGATTTAAAACCCTTGCAATGTGATGTCTGTCAAACTGGGACACCTCAGGTTGTCTCGTAGGACTTGGCTGTAGATCATGCATCTTGCGGTGTGTTCTGAGTGGACATTAGATGTGTGTAGATATGTGTAGGGGTCAGGGGGGTTCCAGCATAAAGTGGTGCTTCTATGTCCATTGTGCGTTTGCGCAATAGTGTCCAGAAAGGGAACCTATTGCCTGGGCTGGTCCAGGCTCAAGTTGAAGGTGGGATGAAAGATGCTGAAGTCTTGGTAGAAGTCCATTGACCGGAAGGTCCATGTCGTCCCCAAATCTGAAATAATTGCGGGTTGGCAAAAAACGGCAAAGCTTTCTGGCCGGATTATCATTAAGGATAATATTCCGGATGGTTTGTAGTCCTTCAACGCAGGTGATTTTGGTGCATGGAGCCTCAGCACCAATGGTTGAGTCAAGGATGAGGTTCTGTTGGAGACTATCACAAATAACAGGTGTGTGTGGATGAAATCTAAATAGCCAAACAATCCCTGCGGTGAAAGTGTAAAGATCCCCTCCCCAAAAATGAGGTGCCTGGGGCCACATTGCCTCATTTAATATATTATTTATTTATTTATTTATTACACTTCTATACTGCCCCCATAGCCAGGGCTCTCTGGGCGGTTTACAGAAATTCTAAAATTAAGATACAAACAAGTATACAAAATTTAAAATTCTGAAGCACAGAACATACACACATAAAGCATTAAAAGCCGTTAAAAAACTAAACATGTGGGTAATTAAGATGTGCCACTATATGCCTGGGCAGAGAGGAAAGTGTTAACCTGGCGCTGGAAAGATAGCAGCGTTGGCGCCAGGCGAGCCTCATCAGGGAGATCGTTCCATAGTCTGGGGGCCACCACCGAAAAGGCCCCGTCCCTCGTTGCCACACTCCGAGCCTCTCTCGGAGTAGGCACCCAGAGGAGGACCTTAGATGTTGAACATAGTGACCGGGTATATTCACGTCGGGGGAGAGGCGTTCCATCAGGTATTGTGGTCCCAAGCCGTGTAAGGCTTTATAGGTCAAAACCAGCACCTTGAATTGGGCTCAGAAACATACTGGCAGCCAGTGCAAGCGGACCAGAGCAGGTGTTATATGGTTGAACCTTCTGGTTCCCGAAATCAATCTGGCTGCTGCATTTTGCACGAGCTGCAGCTTCCAAACTGTCTTCAAAGGCAGCCCTACATAGAAAGCTGCATTTGAAGCTACCTAGGCAACCCTAGGTAGGAAGCAAGAAACTCTGGAGTACACAGCTGAGTGGAAGCTTTTAAATCCCAGATGTGTTAGAGACAGCCATGGTTGCTTTGAAATGTAGGGAAAGGGCTCGTCACAAACCCTGATATGGAAAACATCTGCAGGAATAATTCCTGGCTCTGCAGGAGCTGTCCCATCCCTCCCAGCAGTATTAGTATTCTATTAGTATTAGATCTAGTCCTGATCTAAGAAACACATGGAATTCTGCCGGCTCTCACCACCCTTAAAAGGAAGAATGTGGTGTGTATGAAAGAGAGGACAGTGCCCTCTAGTGGTTTTCCAAACCATCGTTAATTGCATTTCTACTAAAGATGTTCCACTTTGCTATTGTCTTGGAAGACTTAAAGTTTCTTTTCATGAGTGATTTATAGCACACTCATTACTGTCCACTCATGGTTGTTCACGGGTCATATTGACAACGCCATCAACCTCCTGCACGTCCCCTGCTCCTTTTCTCAGTTTTAGCGTCACAAAATAAACCTCAGAAAACCCGACTCTTCTGAGATATGTCAGGTTTGCCAGGATTTCCTGCCAGGTTGCGCTATAAAATGCCCACAAGAGGGTGCTGTTCCATTGAAATGTACAGGCCACATGTTCGCTGCTCTCTTTGTGTAATTCTGTTCATTTTAAACACGGAAGAGGACCAGGAAGAGAGCCATGGTAAGAGACTGAAAGAACTGGGCATGTTTAGCCTGGAGAAGAGAAGATGGAGGGGAGACATGATAGCACTCTTCAAATACTTAAAAGGTTGTCACACAGAGGAGGGCCAGGATCTCTTCTCAATCCTCCCAGAGTGCAGGACACGGAATAACGGGCTCAAGTTAAAGGAAGCCAGATTCCAGCTGGACGTCAGGAAAAACCTCCTGACTGTTAGAGCAATCTGACAATGGAACCAGTTACCTAGGGAGGTTGTGGGCTCTCCTACACTAGAGGCCTTCAAGAGGCAGCTGGACAACCATCTGTCAGGGATGCTTTAGGGTGGATTCCTGCATTGAGCAGGGGGTTGGACTCGATGGCCTTGTAGGCCCCTTCTGACTCTGCTATTCTATGATTCTATGACACATGATTCCACCCCCTCATTTGCTAGAACAGCACATACCAGTCAGGAAGCTAGTCAAGCACTTGTTTCTTCTCAATAAGGACAAAGCAGCAACTGGAAATTCCTAGCTCCACCCACATTCATCTAAGTCCAGTGCTTTGCACGGCGGAGAGCTCCTTTAGAGTTCTGACTGAAACGCAGAGCAGATTTACCGCCCCACCGGAATCGGAGCCACCAACCCCCACTGTACAAAACCCATCTACCAAGCATCCCTCGCCTGGAGGCTCTGAGTTCAAGGCACTCTCATGACGCAAGTGTCATAATTGTTGCATTCGTGAAGCTTAATCGCTAATGAATGAGAAAAGGATAGTTTTTCTATAAATAGGTAATGATGGCCCACCATTACAGGTGACTCAACTATTTTTATCTCCAGAAGATTAGGGCTGTTTAACAATTCCTGCCTTTCTGATACAATCTCCTGTGACTCTAAATTTTAACTATGGGGAAAGGTAGCCAGGAATACCGTGTGCACTCTACGTGGAAGTGGGTGGTGGGTGGGTTAAAATAAATTCCTGCACCCACTTCTAGGCCAAGAAAAACTGAATTTAGCAACTTCAATAAATTGTGTTTATGTGTATATTTTATTTTATTTTGCATGATTTACTTCGCATGGGTCATTTTGTTTTCCCTAATCTTTGGGAGAGGCAAGAGCCTTGAAGCTCTGTTGTTGTTGTTTATTCGTTCAGTCACTTCCGACTCTTCGTGACTTCATGGACCAGCCCACGCCAGAGCTTTCTGTCGGCTGTCGCCACCCCTAGCTCCCCCAAGGTCAAGTCTGTCACCTCCAGAATATCCTCCATCCATCTTGCCCTTGGTTGGCCCCTCTTCCTTTTGCCTTCCGCTTTCCCTAGCATCAGCCTCTTCTCCAGGGTGTCCTGTCTTCTCATTATGTGGCCAAAGTACTTCAGTTTTGCCTTTAATACCATTCCCTCCAGTGAGCAGTCTGGCTTTATTTCCTGGCGTATGGACTGGTTTGATGTTCTTGCAGTCCAAGATGCTCTCAGAATTTTCCTCCAACACCACAGTTCAAAAGCATCTCTCTTCCTTCGCTCAGCCTTCCTTACGGTCCAGCTCTCGCAGCCATAGGTTACTACGGGGAATACCATTGCTTTAACTCTGCGGACCTTTGTTGTCAGTGTGGTGTCTCTGCTCTTAACTATTTTATCAAGATTTGTCATTGCTCTCCTCCCAAGAAGTCAACGTCTTCTGATTTCCTGGCTGCAGTCAGCGTCTGCAGTAATCTTTGCGCCCAGAAATACAAAGTCTGTCACTGCCTCCACGTTTTCTCCCTCTATTTGCCAGTTATCAATCAAGCTGGTTGCCATAATCTTGGTTTTTTTGAGGTTTCACTGCAACCCGGCTTTTGCACTTTCTTCTTTCACCTTCATCATAAGGCTCCTCAGCTCCTCCTCGCTTTCAGCCATCAAAGTGGTGTCATCTGCATATCTGAGCTGGAAAATACATTCAGCCCACCTCTCTGGCTTCTGACATTTCAGCAGGCATTTTATCCATACATTTCCAAGCAAATCTTCCCAGCCATAACAGCCAGAAACTCGATTTTTTAAAAAGAAAAATAAATAAATAAATAAATTAAAGCTGCACTTTAAAGAAAGATGGACTTTGCTCCCAACACTACATCCTTCTGGCACAGCCTGGATTACACTCTGCGTCTGTCCCTCACTTATCCACTGTCGTTCAAGTGCGTTTACTTAGTATTTTCGAATGTCCAAAGTACTTTACATGAATCACCTGGCTGCAGTCCTTATGGCAACCTTACAAAACACGTCAGCATTATTGTCGCCAGTATTCATCTCAGCCAGCACTTGCCAAAAGCCCTGTATTGAGTTTAATGACAAAGGTAAGAATCAGGCTGCAATCCTATACCTACGTCTCTGGGAGTGATCCCCATTGAACTAATTGGGGCTTACTTTTGAGTAGACATAAACAGGGTTCTGCTGTCGATCAGATTACTTCCCTGCCATCAAAGTGTTCAATGCCTCTAATATCTGGATAAGGGGATTAACGTCTGAGATAGATAGGCAACAGACAAAGTTCCTAAGGACCCTTCTTCAACTCCCAAATTGTGTTCCCAATTCTGTACTCCTGTTGGAAACTGGGGAAATCTCTCTTTCGCTTCGGGCCTGGTGGTATGTTTTAAAACTTTGGATGGAAGTTAGTTAGGGTGACCCTATGAAAAGGAGGACCGGGCTCCTGTATCTTTAACAGTTCTATTGAAAAGGGAATTTCAGCAGGTGTCATTTGTATATATGGAGAAATTTCCTCTTCATCACAACAGTGAAAGCTGCAGGTGCCCTGCCCTCTTTTAAATCTGGCCACTCTAGTATAGCTCCTGCAGCTTTCACCGTAATAGAGTCATGATGATGATGATGATGATGATGATGATGGCTTCCTGGTTCAGAGGACAGTCTCTAAAGGCACAACCCTATGCATGGTTAAGCAGGGGAAAAACCTACAACTCCCAGCATTTCTCAGCCAGCCATGCTTTTGTGTGTGTGTGTGTGTGTGTGGTCTAAACACGCATTGGATTATGGCATAAGCTACTATTTTTAAAAAACAACAAAAACAGTTTTTTAAAAAAAGTATTTATATTAGGCTGACCATATGAAAAGGAGGACAGGGCTCCTGTATCTTTAACAGTTGCATAGAAAAGGGAATTTCTGCAGGTGTCATTTGTATATATGGGGAACCTGGGGAAATTCCTTCTTCATCACAACAGTGAAAGCTGCAGGTGCCCTGCCCTCTTTTACCGTATTTCTTCGATTCTAAGATACACTTTTTCCCCCATAGAAACATCTCTAAAAATGGGGTGGGTCTTAGAATCGCGGGTGTGTATTATTTCTTAGAATCAAAGCTTTTTTTCTGTTGGTGGTACTGAAACTAGTGTGCGTCTTACAATTGATGGCATCTTAGAATCGAAGAAATACAGTAAATCTGGTCACTCTAGTATAGCTCCTGCACTTTAACCATTGTGATGAAGAGGGAATTCCACCAGCTTCCCCATATAAACAAATGAGACCTGCTGAAATTCCCTTTTCTATGCAACTGTTAAAGATACAGGACCCCTGTCCTCCTTTTTGTATGGTCACCCTAATTTATATGCTGCCCTATAATCATGTTCTCAGGGTGTCTTACAGCAAAAAATAAAATAAAAAAACACTAATTAAAATAGATACACTAAACCAAGAAAGCATATTAAGACTGCATAAAATACATTGCCCAGATAAAACTAAGTTCAAAGCAGTAAGAGATTAAAAACCCTGGGAAACGAAACAGTATTTGGCACTGAAATTTTATCAAAGTTAGGGTGACCCTATGGAAAGGAGGACCGGGCTCCTGTATTTTTAACAGTTGCATAGAAAAGGGAATTTCTGCAGGTGTCATTTGTAAGCCTGCAGTACATGGTGACATTCCCTGTTCATCACAACAGTGCAGGAGCTGTACTAGAGTGACCAGATACAAAAGAGGGCAGGGCTCCTGCAGCTTTAACTGTTGAGATGAAGAGGGAATTTCACCAGGTGCTGCATATATACAAATGACACCTGCTGAAATTCCCTTTTCTACACAACTGTTAAAGATACAGGAGCCCTGTCCTCCTTTCCATAGGGTCACCCTATCAAAGTAGCATCCAGGTAGCCGAGATGCCACCACTAAAAAGGCTCTTTCTACGTCACTCAGTGGGGTCACCTGAAGAAGGAATTCAGAAGAAGGTCTTAAGGTCTGGGTAGGCACGCATGAAGACAGGCAAACCTTCAGCACCCCGGCTTCAAGGCACGAAGAGGCTTTTTTTTTAAAAAAAAAGCCCAGAACCAGAATGGGCCCCAATGAATTTAGCACTCCTGCAGCTGTGTTTTGAACTAGCTGAAGCAGCGGAGGCTGGTGGCCCTGGTTTGGGTGAATCATAGAATCCTAGAATAGCAGAGTTGGAAGGGGCCTACAAGGCCATCGAGTCCAACCCCTTGCTCAATGCAGTGAGGCTGTGATTCCATTCTGGGTTTCAGTCAGAACCAGCCAGAGATCCAAAGGATCTCTCCAATGGGCCGGACCCACTTTGGGGATAGGGGTTCTGTCAGGGCGGAAAATTTATCCACAGAAAGATAAGCCCTGGAAGAAAACTGGACTTGGCACAGCCGGTGTTACTCATCAGTGCTGGAACTGTAAAGGTCAAAATGATAAGAGAAATAGTTCTCGCCTCATCCCTTAATTGAATAATTGGGTGATGAAACAGTGTCATCATACTGTGTATGAAATGTATATATAGTTGTACATATGGAACGTTTTTCTTGTGGCGTGTTGAGTGTCTCTCGTTGATGCTGGTTGATGGAAGATGGATTCAATTCAATTCAATTCAATTCAAGAAGGACCGTGTTCAGAGGAGGGCAACCAGGATGATCAGGGGTCTGGAAACAAAGCCCTATGAGGAGAGACTGAAAGAACTGGGCATGTTTAGCCTGGAGAAGAGAAGATGGAGGGGAGACATGAGAGCACTCTTCAAATACTTAAAAGGTTGTCACACAGAGGAGGGCCAGGATCTCTTCTCGATCCTCCCAGAGTGCAGGACACGGAATAACGGGCTCAAGTTAAAGGAAGCCAGATTCCAGGTGGACATCAGGAAAAACATCCTGACTGTTAGAGCAGTACGACAATGGGACCAGTTCCCTAGGGAGGTTGTGGGCTCTCCCACATGAGAGGCCTTCAAGAGGCAGTTGGACAAACATGTCAAGGACGCTGTAGGGTGGATTCCTGCATTGAGCAGGGGGTTGGACTTGATGGCCTTGTAGGCCCCTTCCAACTCTGCTATGCTATGATTCAACATGCCTCATTATTCTCCCTTATGGTCCATACCCCAGCATAAAATAATCATTGTCAGCAAAGGATCAGAGGGTGTCGTGGTGCCGTTGTGTTAACCTAATACCTGGCTAAAGGCAGGTAGATGTATCCTTCTCTTGCTCCAGCCTGCTATGGTTTGGCTCAGGTGTGATGGCTGTTCTCTGGACATCTGCAGCCCTTCATTCCCTCCTCACCCACCTTTCCTAATTTGCAGAGTTCTGCAAATAGGGAAGTGCAAATAAAGAAAAGTAAAGAAATATATGCTGATGCAGTAATAAACCAGCTTTACTAATAGCCCCCACCGCTCCAGCTGCCTGTTGCTATGGGTGGTGATCTACCCATTGCAGATACTGTCCTCCCTGTCACACACACACGCCCTGTTCTTGACAACCACAGGAAGCGAGTTCCCCCATAGCAGCGAACAGCCCAACAAACTCAAAGCAATGTGGTTGGTGATCTCAAACGGCAATAAGGGCTTTAAACCAGCAGAGGGCAGCCTTGCTCCATCGCATTTTGCTCAGAAGTCAGGTGAAGGAGAAATCCAGTCCACCGTAGAAGAACTTCGGAAACCACCTTTCCCCAGCCTGGCACTGCAGTTCCTATCATCCCCTGACAGGATAGCTGGGGTTGATGGGAACTGTTGTTCAAAATACTTGGAAGGTGCCAGGCTGGGGAAGGCTTTCTTAAATGGCCCCAGGAGATTAGCAGGACCATGTGAGCTGCAGAGGGAAAACGACGGCTGGGAGAGATGAAAAGCTGGAGCAGTCCCAACGGAGGCCCAGTCGTCCAGCATCCTGCCTCCCGCAGAGGTTTTCTACACACGGCTTTTAATCTGCTGTATCTCCTTACGGTTTTGTCACAGAACTGAGTGTTTTTCTTTTCTGCTTTTCCGCTACATAGCCTCTAGGTGCCGCTGTAGGATAGCAGAACAGCGCAAATACCCAAGTAGTAACCACACTTTCTTTCACTTTCACAATCAAATGCCACGTTTTCCGTTTACTAAACAACCTTGCCAAAAGTGCTGGTTAGACACAGAAGGGAAAACGGAGGGTCACAACGTTGTCTAAAGAACCTGTAAACAACCACGAGTGGGAAATGACCAGCGCATGATAAATGCACCATGTAGGAAAGCCCACAGTTGCCAAACAGAGGCCAGTCAGGAAACCCACATTCATATGGCTGCAAGAAAGGCAAATGCTATTTTGGGCTGCATTAATAGAAGTATAGCTTCCAAATCATGTGAGGTCCTAGTTCCTCTCTCTTCGGCCCTGGTTAGGCCTCATCTAGAGTGTTGCATCCAGTTCTGGGCTCCACAATTCAAGAAGGACGCAGACAAGCTGGAGCGTGTTCAGAGGGCAACCAGGATGATCAGGGCTCTGGAAACAAAGCCCTTTGAGGAGAGACTGAAAGAACTGGGCATGTTTAGCCTGGAGAAGAGAAGATGGATGGGAGACATGAGAGCACTCTTCAAATACTTAAAAGGTTGTCACACAGAGGAGGGCCGGGATCTCTTCTCGATCAGCCTAGAGTGCAGGACCTGGAATAATGGGCTCAAGTTAAAGGAAACCAGATTCCAGCTGGACATCAGGAAAAACTTCCTGACTGTTAGAGCAGTGCGACAATGGAATCACTTACCTAGGGAGGTTGTGGGCTCTCCTACACTAGAGGCCTTCAAGAGGCAGCTGGACAAGCATCTGTCAGGGATGCTTTAGGGTGGATTCCTGCATTGAGTAGGGGGTTGGACTCGATGGCCTTGTAGGCCCCTTCCAACTCTACTATTCTATGATTCTATGACAGGAAGTTAACAGCTCTCTCTCCTGCTTGTGCACCCCGGTGACTGGTGCTATGAGGCACGCTGCCTCTCGCAACAGGGGGTGCACGTAGTGAGAGAAAAGTGTGACTCAGGTTTGCTCTGGGACCCAAAAATCTCCTCTTTATTTTCACTGATTCAATTACACTTCTGGGCAGGAAGATTCAAAGAGCTCCTGGCAGCCCTGCTTCCCCCTAAAAGATGACCCCTCCTCCTCCTCCTCCTCTCAGGCCTGGGCTGGCTTCGCCTCACAGGTAGTTGTCTTCGTGGTCCTCCTCAATGTCCTCCTCTTCCTCTTCGTCACGCGCCAAGGCTTCGATGTCGTGGGTGATGTCCGTGATCATGCGGTTGAAGGACTCCGAATCGGAGCGGAGGGACCAGCTGTCGTAGCTGCGCACGGCCGAGGCGGAGGTGTTGCTCATGCTGCGTTTGATGCGCCCAAAGCTGTCTGTCAGGATGCCCCCTTCCCGGATCCCGATGTTCTCCAGGAAGCTCTCGAAGTAGCCAATGTCCTGATCAGGAATGAACGGCCGCATGCCTGGGACGAAGGACAGAGAAGAGCGTGAGCCAGGTAGGAGACGGTCTGGTGGCGGGAATTCTGCAATTTCCCAAGGGAGCAGAAAAAGAGCACAGAACGGGCACTGGGTGTAGAGTTCAAGGGCCCGAGAACCCCAGCTGCACTGAATGCAAGTTACTAGATCTCATAGTTGCAAAGACAGTTGCGTCTGAGCTGCATTAACTGAAGGTATCAGGGATGGAATCTGGGGGTATTATACATGCCAACCATGTGTTCCCCCAACTGGGCGAGGGGGGTTTAATTCAGAGGGGCCAGGCATGCATTGCACGCAGAAGATCCCAATTTCAATCCCTGGCATAGAATCATAGAATAGCAGAGTTGGAAGGGACCTACAAGGCCATCGAGTCCAACCCCCTGCTCAATGCAGGAATCCACCCTAAAGCATCCCTGACAGGTGATTGTCCAGCTGCCTCTTGAAGGCCTCTAGTGTGGGAGAGCCCACCACCTCCCTAGGGAACTGATTCCATTGTCGTACTGCTCTAACAGTCAGGAAGTTTTTCCTGATGTCCAGCTGGAATCTGGCTTCCTTTAACTTGAGCCCGTTATTCCGTGTCCTGCACTCTGGGAGGATCGAGAAGAGATCCTGGCCCTCCTCTGTGGGACAACCTTTCAAGTCTTTGAATAGTGCTATCATGTCTTCCCTCAATCTTCTCTTCTCCAGGCTAAACATGCCCAGTTGTGTCAGTGTCTCTTCATAGGGCTTTGTTTCCAGACCCCTGATCATCCTGGTTGCCCTCCTCTGGACACGCTCCAGCTTGTCTGCGTCACCAGTTAGAAAATTAAATGGGGACCAGGTAGCAGGTTATGGAAAGGCCCTTTCTCTGCGTCGAGAGATCATAGAGAGTCAGTAGATTTGACTAGACCAGCAGCCTGGGAATCATGGGAGTTGCAGTCTAACACATTAGATTTATTTATTTATTTATTTATTACGTTTTGTATACCGCCCCATAGCTGAAGCTTTCTGGGCGGTTTACAACAGTTAAAATCAATGAACGTTAAAAACAGATATACAAAATTTAAAACCACCAAAAGTATAAAAAACAAACAATATCCATTTAAAACAACTATTCTCGGGTCAGTTAAAAACTCAGCTGTTAAATGCCTGGGAGAAGAGAAAAGTCTTGACCTGGCGCCAAAAAGGTAACAATGTTATGCGCCAGGTGAGCCTCGTTGGGGAGATCATTCCATAATTGAGGGGGCCACCACTGAAAAGGCCCTCTCCCTTGTTGCCATCCTCCGAGCTTCCCTCGGAGTAGGCACTCGGAGGAGGACCTTAGATTAGGTTGGGAAAAACATGGCTAGATGGACAGATATTCTGACTTGATCTGAGGAAATTCCTTGGGTCTCTTACGCTCCCTTGGGAGTGATTTCTTCAACTCATTTCCCCCCAAGGAGGGATTTTTCATTTACCCAGCAGAAGAAACTTCCGCTTTTCTCCGTAGAGGTGGAGCAGGCCTGCACAGTATCCTTCCACGGCCAGCCCCATGCGGTATTCCCGGAGCAATAATGCAAACTGTTGGATCTCCTGCGGGGTTAGTTTGTTTCTCAGCTGTAAGGCAAAAAACAAACAAATCCACAGGGTAGTTAGAAAGAAGGAGGGAGAGCATTCCAGGGTCAAGTGTGCCCTTTGACATCAACATTTAATTTTGATTTAATTTTGATTAAAGTTACAGGAAGCCAGATTCCGGCTGGACATCAGGAAAAACTTCCTGACTGTTAGAGCAGTACCACAATGGAACCAGTGACCTAGGGAGGTGGTGGGCTCTCCCACACTAGAGGCCTTCAAGAGGCAGCTGGACAACCATCTGTCAGGGATGCTTTAAAGTGGATTCCTGCACTGAGCAGGGGGTTGGACTCGATGGCCTTGTAGGCCTCTTCCCACTCTACTATTCTATGATTCTATGATAGTAAGATTGGTTTGGGGAATCTACGTTTAGGGTGGACACATTATAGTTTAAGCATATTATGGCAAATTGAGTGGGGGGAAACACCATCTACACTGGGGATGAGACCCCTGCTGCCCCCGCTGCGGCGCCATTTTTTAAAAAATGCCCCCAAAACGGCACTTCCCTGCTGAATTTAGTGGTAAAACGCTACAGAGGCTTAAAACTGAGGAATTAAAAAACAAGCTAAATTTGATACATGTAAGCCTCCATACTGCGAACCTTTTAATGTTGTTGGGTGGCTGTTGTTGTTTTGCCACTGCTGTGCCACCAGATTTTGGTGGTTCAGTAGCAGGAGGGGTGCGGCCTGCGGGCTGGTCTGGAGGGTGGGAGGGAGAAGGTCTTGGATCTCCTGAAGTCGTCCCGTCCCTCCCCCGCAATACACTTTCAAGAGAAAAAAGAAAGTAGAAACTGATGGGTTCTTTGCAGGACGACTAGAAGGAGATGGGAAGAGTGCTTGATTTTGGAGAAGCGCTTGCAACATAGCTAATTTTGCATGGAAAATCCTTCCCTCCCACGTAAGAACATCAGAAGTGCCCTGATGCTGGATCAGACCAAGGGTCCGTCTAGTCCAGCACTCTGTTCACACAGTGGCCAACCAGCCATTGGCCAGGGTTGAACAAGCAGGACATGGTGCCACAGCACCCTCCCACCCATGTTCCCCAGCAACTTGTGCGCACAGGCTTACTGCCTCGGATATTGGAGATAGCACATAACCACCAGTCCCGGTTCCTTGTTTTGTGCATTAACTCCTTTTTGCAATGGCCAAAGAGTAGAAACCAGAACTATCTGGTGCAGCTTGTGCTGGGCAGAACCACTTCTGACTGCATGTGTGTTTGTGTGTGTACTATATTTGAATGTTCTCTGTCTTAAACAAAACGCTCTGTGTACAAATTCTCTGAACTTCAGCATGCGAGAGAGAAAAGGTTCTACTCTAGTCTTCTGCCAGCCGTACCAGTTTTCTATGTACAGGTAATTTTCCTTGTTTGTTTTTAATAGGGGAGAGCGTCCAAATATGCAATTCCCCCAACTTCAGTCTTAAATAGTGCTGTCCATCAAAGGCTTCATCACCTGATACCGTGTTTCTTCGACTGTAAGACGCCATCAATTGTAAGACGCACACTATTTCAGTACCACCAACAGAAAAAAAAAACCCTAAGACACACCCGCGATTCGAAGACGCACCCCGTTTTTAGAGATGTTTATATGGGGGGAAAAGTGCGTCTTAGAATCGAAGAAATCGGGTCGTTCTGGTTGTGTGTTCTGTGCCAGCCCTGGCACACTGCAAACATTCCATGTGTCCAAGCAACATAGGTGTGCGCACAGGGTGTGCTGGGTGTGCCCAAGCATCACCTAATGTCTCCAGGATCACCTCTGCTTTCCTGTGAACTTCCCCCACTCCAATCAGAGTCTTTAAGGAGGATGGGAAAGCGGTGTCTGGAGGCCCCAGAAATTGCACTTTCCCGTCCACCACTTTTCCAATCAGGGCCTTAAATGCCCCGATTGGAGCAGTGGGAGGTGGTGGTAAGAAAGGACCCTTTTCCTTTCTCCACTCCAATTGGGGCCTTTAAGGCCATTCGCGTGATGGGGGAGAATCATAGAATCATAGCAGAGTTGGAAGGGGCCTATAAGGCCATCAAGTCCAACCCCACGCTCATTGCAGGAATCCACCTTAAAACATACCTGACAGATGGTCAGGTATGCTTTAAGAATTACACACTTGCCAGGCAAGGATAACCAGCAGGCTTAGGTAAGCACGTGGCCTCATCACATGCTGCCACTTGCCAACAGGATGTGCTTTCTGCTTCAAGGGATGCCAGAGGGTGGTCATTCTTGGGCAAGGGGGCTCTGCCCCACATGGCCATTTATTTATTTATTTATTTATTTATTTATTGTGTTTCTATACCGCCCAATAGTCGGAGCTCTCTGGGCAGATCACAAAGATTAAAAACATTCAAAGTATAAAACAACAGTATAAAAACCATACTATAAAATACAATATAAAAGCAGCAGCAATGCAAAATTACAAATTTAAAACACTGAGTTAAAATTTATTTATAGACCGTTAAAATGCTGGGAGAATAAAAAGGTCTTCACCTGGCGTCTAAAGGCATATAATGTAGGTGCCAAGCGAACCTCCTTAGGGAGCTCATTCCACAGCCGGGTTGCCACAGCAGAGAAGGCCCTGCTTCTGGTAGCCACCTGCCTCACTTTCTTTGGCAGGGGCTCGCGGAGAAGGACCCCTGAGGATGACCTTAGGGTCCGGGCAGGTACATACGGGAGGAGGCGTTCCTTCAGATAACCTGGCCCCAAGCCATTTAGGGCTTTAAATGTTAATACCAGCACTTTGAATCGGGCCCGGACCTGGACTGGCAGCCAAGGAAGTTGGAAAAGGACTGGCGTGATGTGGTCTCATCGGCTAGTGGCTGTTAGTAACCGTGCTGCCCTGTTTTGTACCAGTTGAAGTTTCCGGACCGTTTTCAAAGGCAGCCCCACGTATAACGCATTGCAGTAATCTAAACGAGAGGTTATCAGAGCATGGATAACTGTAGGTAGGCTATCTCTGTCCAGATAAGGGCGCAGTTGGTATATCAGCCTAAGCTGATAAAAGGTGCTCTTTGCCACTGAGTTCACCTGTGCCTCAAGTGACAGTTCTGGATCCGAGAGCACCCCCAAACTATGGACCCGATCCTTTAGAGAGAGTGCAACTCCATCCAGGACAGGGCAACATACTGAAGGGCAGGTCCAATTCCACCGCATGGGCAAACTGTTCAGGAGCTGCAGAATGGGGATAATAAGGCTGGGCTACCTCTTAGTTGTAACAGGTACTAATTTTGTGGATGTGAAGAACTTTGAACTCTCGAAATGCAGCACAGAGCTACGATGTCATTCTATGATCCTGGTCCAGGAGCGAGATGCCTAAAGCAAAGACACATCCCTCCCGCCCCGGCCCCCATGCAAACCCAACTCGCCGTGACCATGTAGTCTTGCAGTTGCTCCCGGCCGGTGCTGCTTTGGTCGCTTCCGCTGTACGCCGTTGCGAGGCTGTGATGCGATCGGTGAAAGGAAGGGGAGGAAGAACCGCTGCCGTAGGCTTCAAAGGTTTCGTGGGAGCCGTCACTGCAAGAAGAAGGGAGGCAGTTCAGAGACTCTTCCAAGCTCATGCTAACAAGGAACCCAGTGCGCGTCTGTGCGGTGTAGTGGTTAGAGCGTTGGACAAGCTTTTGGGGGGATGCTTGTAATTAAACAGTGTTAGAATGCCTTCTTCAACAATGTGTATAAATGCACTAATAAAGTAAGCTGATTTGAACTTTTTCTAAACTGGCACTAGCCTGCGTTTCTTCCCTCTAATACTAAATGCTGTATTACCGCACTTTCTTTGTATAAGGCAACTCTGCTGTAAAATCACACTTCTCATCGAAGAACCTGCTGAAACGGGTCAAATGTTCATGTAGGCCAGCTACCTCTTCCCCACAGTGGCCAACCAGATGCCTTTCTGGGATGACCCCAAGCAGGACATAAGGTCAGGAGCCCTCTCCTTTTGGTGTTCCCCAGCAAGTGCTGTTTCAGAGGTAAGCGGTATCTCTAAATCCTGGAGGTAGTATGTAGCCATCATGACAAGTAACCTTTGATAGCCTTACCTTCCAGCAACTACCGTCATGCCTATTTAAAGCCATTTCTAAGCACGTTTGTTAGAATGTTCCTAGAACTGAAAAATCAGATTTGTTGTTAAAAGACTCAACTGGTCCAAAGACATAGCTACTAGTGGGCAGGTTACATTTTGAGGGGAGGCGGTTGCAAGGTGTCCAGGTCTGCCCCCCATCAGAGAAATATTATTCAATTTATAGCATGGGGTTTAGTGCCAGCGGTCCCCAACCTTTTTGGCACCAGGGGCCGGTTTCGTGGAAGACAATTTTTCCAACGGACCGGGGTGGGTGGGTTGAGGGGATGGTTTTGGGAAGCCCCCCCTGCCCTGCCCCCCACTCCAGCATCCTGGCTTTGCTTCAGCTGGGCAGGCGAGATGGCGCCCCGCACCCAGGTACGCTGGGGTGGGGGGGTGGGGGGATGAAAGCAGTTCACCTGCGCGGCCCGGTTCCTAACAGGCCACGTACCGGTACCAGTCTGTGGCCCAGGGGATTCGGGACCCATTGATCAGTTAAATCTGCATATGTTTGCATATGAATCAAGGCAAAATCTCAGGAGGAAAATACACCCCATACTTCCCTTTGCTTTTAGATTTGTATGCGTATATTGTGGCAGGCAGCCTTAGGGTGACCATATGGAAAGGAGGACAGGGCTCCTGTATCTTTAACAGTTGCATAGAAACAGGAATTTCAGCAGGTGTCATTTGTATATATGGAGAACCTGGTGAAATTCCCTCTTTATCACAACGGTTAAAGGTGCAGCAGCTATACTAGAGTGACCAGATTTAAAAGAGGGCAGGGCACCTGCAGCTTTAACTGCTGTGATGAAGAGGGAACTTCACCAGGTTCTCCATATATACAAATGACACCTGCTGAAATTCCATTTTCTATGCAACTGTTAAAGATACAGGAGCCCGGTCCTCCTTTTCATAGGGTCACCCTATTTGAAGAGAAGGCCTCTTCTAAATGGTGCCTGGGGCCGTCTTCCCTGCTGTACGGCAAATGCTTTTTAAACAACGGGATTAGATGGAGGGAGAAGAAGCAATGCAAACAAACGGGTTGTCTCCACCGCAGGATTGTGGGGACTGGAGTTCTGTGACGGGGGGGGGGGGGCTGAGGTCACTACTGGCGCTTCCTTGCAGAGTTGCCAGGGTACTTTTGGAGGAGAGGCTCTGAGCATGAAAAGCCACATTTGTCACCAGTCAGAAGACAGCCTTGCAGCCAGGAAGACTCACAAGGAGCTGCAGCAGCTGAAATCTGCATCGTATCCGTAAGTCCCATCAGTCCGACAGCTCTCACCTGGGAACAAACAAGGCAAAGGGGTGGGGGACATTAGAGGGCAGGGAAAAGCTGGGTCACTCCATCGCGCCCCCTCAAGCCCCTCTCCGTCCCCCGTAAATCTCCCCCTTTGGTTTGCAATCACCGCCTGGCCAGTGATCAATCTATTTTGGTCTTTTCCCCTCGCCACCCACAACACGTGTTCAATTTTTAGTGTGGACTCAATGCTAGGGAGTGGTGACCAGAATGAGCAGGCAATTAATTAGCATCTTCAACGGTTATCTTCCCCTTTTTACAGAAGACAGCTGGATAGATCTACACTACAACTGTATAGAGCGGTTTTATACTCTTGGCTTCTCCCAAAGAATCTTGGGAATTGTAGATGTTTCCCAATGTTCCTTAGCTGTGGTGTAATGGCAAAGGTTTAAGTGTGCGCACATTTCATAGAATCATAGAATAGTAGAATTGGAAGGGGCCTATGAGGCCATCAAGTCCAACCCCTGCTCAGTGCAGGAATCCTCCTTAAAGCATCCCTGACAGATGGTTGCCCAGCTGCCTCTTGAAGGTCTCTAGTGTGGGAGAGCCCACAACCTTCCTAGGGAACTCGTTCCATTGTCGTACTGCTCTAACAGTCAGGAAGTTTTTCCTGATGTCCAGCCAGAATCTGGCTTCCCATAACTTGTGCCCTTTATTCCGTGTCCTGCCCTTTGGGATGATCGAGAAGAGATCCTGGCCCTCCGCTATGTGACAACCTTCCAAGTCCTTGAAGAGGACTATCATATCTCCCCTCAGCCTTCTCTTCTCAAGGCTAAACATGCTCCATTCTTTCAGTCTCTCCTCATGGGGCTTTGTTTCCAGACCCAGTGGCCTGCATTTGAGAGTCGTAAGATGGCATCCTCTGTGGCAGTTAACCCCTCCCCCCGCAATTTAGCTATTTCATAGAATCATAGAATAGCAGAGTTGGAAGGGGCCTGCAAGGCCATCGAGTCCAACTCCCTGCTCAATGCCATCTAAAGCATCCCTGACAGATGGTTGTCTAGCTGCCTCTTGAAGGCCTCTAGTGTGGGAGAACCCACTACCTCCCTAGGTCATTGGTTCCATTGTTGTATTGCTCTAACAGTCAGTTCAGGCTCCAGACCCACTCCTCCCCGAGGGACTCCCAAAAATGCAGGCAGCTGTGTTGATCCATATGAGCAGACCACCCATTTGCATCTCCACCAGGAGCAGGGCTTTTTTAAGCCTAATGGGTCTTAATTGTGCTTTCAAGGCTAAGCCACCTTAAAATATTGTGGATTACAACAGGGAGCAATAGACTGTGGCTGTGAAAATTCATTTCCCACAACTACTGCGAGGATTGCAGCTCAGCTCCATGGCCTGGTGAGCTCTGGCTCTACTACACCACTGTAGCTTAGAGAGGGAATGGGCCACGAACCCAGTTTAAGTCAGTAGTGCAGTTAGTGCTTCATCTCAAGCAACGCTCCCTATTATCCCAGCAGAACATCCAATGATCCAGCAACAAAAGTACTTAACATGGTAATAGTCCAACTCCATCACCCCCAAATCGGTCCATCATAGAATAATAGAATAGTACATTTAGAAAGGGCATCTAAGGCCATCAAGTCCAACCCCCTGCTCAATGCAGGAATCCACCCCATGGCGTCCCCGACAGATGGTTGTCCAGCTGCCTCTTGAAGGCCTCTAGTGTGGAGAGCCCACAACCTCCCTAGGTCACTGGTTCCATTGTCGTACTGCTCTAACAGTTAGGAAGTTTTTCCTGGTGTCCAGGTGGAATCTTGCTTCCTGTCACTTGAGCCCATGATTCAGTGTTCATCAGCGTTCTTTACATACCCCAGCAGTGTACAGCTCCCAGAAAATACTTGAAAGGTTGTCACACAGAAGAGGGCCAAGATCTCTTCTCGATCCTCCCAGGGTGCAGGACACGGAATAACAGCCTCAAGTTACAGGAAGCCAGATTCCGGCTGAACATCAGGAAAAACTTGCTGACTGTTAGAGCAGTACAACAATGGAATCAGTTACCTAGGGAGGTTGTGGGCGCTCCCACACTAGAGGCTTTCAAGAGGCAGCTGGACAACCCTCTCTAAGGGATGATTTAGGGTGGATTCCTGCATTGAGCAGGGGGTTGAACTCGATGGCCTTGTAGGCCCCTTCCAACTCTGCTATTCTTTGATTCTATGAAAACCACCAAACCTGGTCGATTAAGGGTGGTTCATACCTAATGGTTTTCCTCCCTGGGAATAGTTGGAAATGATTCTGGTAGACGAGATGAAGAAAGGGGAAACATGACAACTGCGAAGTTAGAGTGAAAAATTGACTTGATTTGGCAGGAGAGATCTGAAGGAGGCAGCGAGCAGCCGGCTTGTCACAGATCTTCCATGCAAATGTATGCTTGGGTCTTCCCGTTCTGGCATGACATCTGCACCATGTACCCTGCCACAATGATCACGCCAACGCCCTAGCGCGGAACAAAAACGTTGCAATGGAATTGGCAAACAAATACTTGGTGTGTGAGGGAGCGTTGTGACACTACGGCTCAAAAGGCCAGTGCTATTTTAGTTGTAACGAGATTCAGGGCACAGTGGTACTGCTGTACTCATTTGGGACATGGCACCTAGCTCTGGGCTCAACCGTTGGGCCACCGATAGTCACTGCAGGCCATTCTGGGGCAAAGGCACTCAGTACAAAGCCGCTTCATAGAATCATAGAATCATAGAATAGCAGAGTTGGAAGGGGCCTACAAGGCCATCGAGTCCAACCCCCTGCTCAATGCAGGAATCCACCCTAAAGCATCCCTGACAGATGGTTGTCCAGCTGCCTCTTGAAGGCCTCTAGTGTGGGAGAGCCCACAACCTCCCTAGGTAACTAATTCCATTGTCGTACTGCTCTAACAGTCAGGAAGTTTTTCCTGATGTCCAGCTGGAATCTTGTTTCCTTTAACTTCAGCCCGTTATTCCGTGTCCTGCACTCTGGGAGGATCGAGAAGAGATCCTGGCCCTCCTCTGTGTGACAACCTTTTAAGTATTTGAAGAGTGCTATCATGTCTCCCCTCCATCTTCTCTTCTCCAGGCTAAACATGCCCAGTTCTTTCAGTCTTTCAGTTCTTTCGTACGTTCCTTTGTACTCACTCCGGCTGGATAGCCAAGGACGCTTTGGGGTGGACGTGTAGTGATAGCCGGCCCGATCCACACACTCAATGGTTTGGTCCCCGTATATTATCTGGAAAACCTGGCAGATCAGAGCACACGATTCCTCGGCTGTGTCCTGCCCCCAGGAAGAAAGAACAGTCATGCTGGAGCAGGCTGACAGGGACATGCAGTGCAACAGAAAGCGTGTTTACTCAGACGTAAATCCCATGCAAGCCAATGGGACTTCCTGCCATGCTGGGATGCTTAAGGTTGCAGCCTTAGAGGCATGAATGTACTTGAAGCCAGTGGCTGAGATGTCAGTGAATCCGCTCTGGGTTTCAGTCAAACCAGTCAGAACTCGCTCCTTGCTTCAAACTTTGGTTTGTTTCTTTAGAGTTGTGTTTGGTTCTGACTGAAACCTGGAGCGGATTCACGACCCCACTGACATCGGAGTCACCAGCCTGCACGGCTTGAAAAACCTTTCCCCATTTTTCTTTTCTGGTGTCTCTCCCCAAAATGGAAAAGAATGGGACAGTTTGCATGAATCCTTTCACGGATTTTTCTCACTGTGAAAAATATCTCCGCAATTAATTAAAACAAATATCCTTGCTCCAGCTGCCTTTCAGTTCTTCTTAAAACTCTCAGCTAATGTAAGCATTTGAATGCAACCTGCTATTAAAAAAAGGGATAGAATTCGAAGGAAAGGAAAGGAACCTCTCGTGCAAGCACTGAGTCATTGCTGACTCTTGGAGGGACGCCAGCTTTCGCTGACGTTTTCTTGGCAGGCCTTATAGCGGGGTGGTTTGCCGTTGCCTTCCCCGGCCATTTTTACCTTTCCCCCAGACCCCGAACTCAGGCTGTGGGGAGAGTTTCAGCTGCAGAAACTGCTGCTTTACCGCTCTGCGCCACACGAGGCTCATAGAATTCGAATTGCCCCCTCGAATATTAAGTAGCCCTTCCCACCCAATTAATAGGACGGAATGGAGGAGCGCAGTTCATTTTGTACAAGTTTGCTGCTGTATGCAAAGAGACCTTCCGGAGACGCCAATTCTTCCCGAGATTAATTGGTTGTGGAAAGGTTTGAATTGTCTTTTCAAAGTAGGAAAAGCACAGAATTATTGCTGGGTGGAGAATTCATCACCCTGGGAGTAAAACGCTCTCCCAGAACATCTACGAACGATGAGTTCTATCCTAAATTTTAAAAAGCGTTTGAAAACTTATCTTATTTTCCTAGCTTTTGGAATCCTAGCCTGATTTATTGTTCACAATGCTCCGATGATTCCCTTATTTGGTCTCTGTGTAACCCCTTCCCCCCCCTCATGTGTTTTAATGTGATTTTAGATTGTAAGCCTCTGGCAGGATATTGTTGCTGTACTGCACCAAGTACATTGTTGGGGCTGTATAAATAATAATAATAAAAAAGAAGACGTGAACAAAGTTTCTAGTCCCTGTGGACTAGAATTGAACATCTGATAATGATCCAGCAACAAAGTGTTTAACATGGTAACAGTCCAACCCAACCCCTGGCCGATGGCTGGTTGGCCACTGTGTGAACAGAGTGCTGGACTAGATGGACCCTTGGTCTGATCCAGCATCAGGGCACTTCTGTTGTTCTTACAAGAGGAAGTGAAATCTTGAGGTGAGACTCTGGCCCTTTCTACACCTAAGGGTTATCCCAGGAAGATGGAGGAATCGTCCCTGCCTGCTCACAGGATCCCCTGTGTGGCATTTGGATTAGGGTGACCATATGAAAAGGAGGACAGGGCTCCTGTATCTTTAACAGTTATATTGAAAAGGAAATTTAGGCAGGTGTCATTTGTATATATGGGGAACCTGGTGAAATTCCCTCTTCATCACAACAGTTAAAGCTGCAGGTGCCCTGCCCTCTTTTAAATCTGGTCACTCTAGTATAGCTCCTGCAGCTTTCACTGTGGTGATGAAGAGGGAATTTCACCAGGTTCCCCATATATACAAATGACACCTGCTGAAACTTCCTTTTCTATGCAACTGTTAAAGATACAGCAGCCCTGTCCTCCTTTTCATAGGGTCACCCTATGGTTGGGGCTAAATTACGGCAGAGATAAAATACTAAAAACAACAACAACCCAACAACCTATTTTAGCTTGAAGCTCTTACTGCTGGTAACTAAGGACTTGGGAGAGGCATTTCAATCTTTCAGAATGGGGTGGGGGTAGGATGACCATATGAAAAGGAGGACAGGGCTCTTGTATCTTTAACTGTAATGTAGAAAAGGGAATTTCAGCAGGTGTCAATTGAAGAGGGTGAACTTCCCTCTTCACCACAACACTTAAAGCTACACTAGCTATAGTAGAGTGGCCAGATACAAAATTGGGCAGGGCTTCTGCAGCTTTAACTGTTGTGATGAAGAGAGAATTTCACCTTCTTCAATTGACTCCTGCTGCAATTCCCTTTTCTACATTCCTGTTAAAGATACAGGAGCCCTGTCCTCCTTTTCATAGGGTCACCCTAGATTATGGGACATCCTTACTACATACCACCATAATGGGCAAGATTCACTAGATGTCCCCAGTCCCTGCACAGCTCACTCTCCAAGTGGTGTTAACTGTTGATGGACACTTCAAGAACCCTCCCCCTTTCCCTTCTTAGTGTACTTTATCTTTCAACTGGTCTTGGACTGGATGGTCCTTCAAACAGAGGATCCCTTCAAACAGAGGACGTTCCAATGTAAAGTAGTACACCGTAGGGTGACCCTATGGAAAAGAGTTCAAGGCTCCTGTATCTTTAACAGTTGTATTAGGGTGTCCCTATGAAAAGGAGGACAGGGCTCCTGTATCTTTAACTGTAATGTAGAAAAGGGAATTTCAGCAGAGGTCAATTGAAGAGGGTGAACTTCCCTCTTCATCACAACACTTAAAGCTACACTAGCTATAGTAGAGTGGCCAGATACAAAAGAAGGCAGGGCTTCTGCAGCTTTAACTGTTGTGATGAAGAGAGAATTTCACCTTCTTCAATTGACACCTGCTGCAATTCCCTTTTCTACATTACTGTTAAAGACACAGGAGCCCTGTCCTCCCTTTCATAGGGTCGTCCTAGTGGGGGGAAACATGCAAAAGCTGGGAAATAACCCAATGATTGGCAGTCAGGGTTAGGGGTGTGGCCAGGAAAAAGGAGGGTGTGGCCATCTGGTGAAACACTAGAGGATCAGACTGGGATTCCAGGAGGGCTGTGAAAGTAGTACACAGTGCGGATACTGCGATTGCAAAATGTTATTGGGAGTCTCCTCTCTTGTTTTCAAAGGGGGGGGGGGGAAGGCAGTCACTTACTCTGTTAGCCACAGCCAGGATGATGAGGTTGCAGTAGGCTTCAGGGCAGGGCTCCTTGGGGTCCAGGGGGTTGTTTCCCATGTGCCGGCGCTCCCAGCTGCCACAAGTCTTGCCTCTCTCCCAGCTGCCGCTGTAGGTCTGTCGGCGTTCCCAGCTGCCCCCCGCCTTGTTGGCCTGGCGACACTCCCAGCTGCCTCCGGCTTTGCCCACACCAGCCCGACGCTCCCAGCTGCCGCTGTAGGTCTGCCTGCGCTCCCAGCTCCCGAAGGGCCGGCTGCCCCCGGCCGGCTGCCGCTTCTCCCAGCTGCCCGTGCCCTGCTTCCGCTCCAGGCTGCCCCCACCGCTGCCGCTCGGCCGCCCCTCCTGCCCGGCGCTCCGGGCCATCTTCCAGTCCAAGCTGCAGATGGTATGACGCCGCTCCATGGTGCCTCCCAGCTGCCGCGCCTCCATCGGCCTCTTCTCAGCCGGTCCTCCTGGGAACTTCTTCTCCTGCATGATTCCTGGATAGATGTCCAAGCTGCCCCCCGCAGGGACCGGGTCAACACCTAAGCCTGGAAATTAAAAAAAAGAAAAAGAAAAAAAAGGTGGAGACAGGCCTGTGTCTAGGCAGCCTGAATGGAAGGAAGGAAATACTGCTGTCATAGAATCATAGAATAGTAGAGTTGGAAGGGGCCTACAAGGCCACCGAGTCCAACCACCTGCTCAGTGCAGGAATCCACCCTAAAGCATCCCTGACATATGGCTGTCCAGCTGCCTCTTGAAGGCCTCTAGGGTGGGAGAGCCCACAACCTCCCTAGGTAACTGGTTCCATTGTTGTACTGCTCTAACAGTCAGGATGTTTTTCCTGATGTCCACCTGGAATCTGGCTTCCTTTAACTTGAGACCGTTATTCCATGTCCTGCACTCTGGGAGAATCGAGAAGAGATCCTGGCCCTCCTCTGTGTGACAACCTTTTAAGTATTTGAAGAGTGCTATCATGTCTCCCCTCCATCTTCTCTTCTCCAGGCTAAACATGCCCAGTTCTTTCAGTCTCTTTTCATAAGGCTTTGTTTCCAGACCCCTGATCATCCTGGTTGCCCTCCTCTGAACACGCTCCAGCTGAACACTGCTGTATCTCTGCCCTCCCTCCAAAGAGCTCTGGGTAAGTAAACAATGATTTCCACCCTCCTCTAACCTCACAACATCCTTGCGAGGGAGGTTAGGGCAATGGCCCTATTGGCTGGGAATTGGTCTTGATTAATTGGGCAGCCAGAGGTAGCCCAGGACATTTTGTGGCTTGGTGTGAAGGCGCAAATCAGCCATGGGTCATGCTGGCTGGGAATTATGGGAGTTGCAGTCCATCTCATTTCATAGAATCATAGAATAGCAGAGTTGGAAGGGGCCTACAAGGCCATCGAGTCCAACCCCCTGCTCAATGCAGGAATCCACCCACATTTGGTGGGCACCAGGTTGGGGAAGGCTCAGCACCTTTTGCTCCGTGCTGCAGTGGCAGCTCACCAGCAGAGGGAGCCTTTGGTCCACTCTCGGCCACACTGTGCACCTGCCAATGGCCCATCCCACCACCAGGGTCCTCTGGCAAGAGTCCCCTGGCCTTGCTCCCCTTCTTCCCTATTGCAGCCTACTTGTTCACCTGTCTCTCGCTCTGGCCCAGAGAAAGAGAAGCAGCAGATGCCGCTGGCTCCCTGCCTGCAGCAATGAGGAGAAAAAGGATGAGGAGCAAGAGGAGCTGGTGACAATGGCAGAGAGAAGGTAGATCTCCTGAGGGTATAACCTGTCTTGCCCATTGGGCCCCCCAAAAACTTGGAGCTGGTATTCTTCTCCATGGTGATGGAGCAAGCATCATTAGTGCAGCTGGCTAAAAAGGAGGTACTGCAATTACTGACTTCGTAATTGCTGGATAAGATGTGGGACCATGGAATCATAGAATCCTAGAATAGCAGAGTTGGAAGGGGCCTACAAGGCCATCGAGTCCAACCCCCTGCTCAAAGCAGGAATCCACCCTAAAGCATCCTCGACAGGTGGTTGTCCAGCTGCCTCTTGAAGGCCTCTAGTGTGGGAGAGCCCACAACCTCCCTAGGGAACTGGTTCCATTGTCGTACTGCTCCAACAGTCAGGAAGTTTTTCCTGATGTCCAGCTGGAATCTGGCTTCCTTTAACTTGAGCCTGTTATTCCGTGTCCTGTACTCTGTTCTTACTCTTGGAATCATAGAATAGTAGAATTGGAAGGGGCCTAAAAGGCCATCGAGTCCAACCCCCTGTTCAATGCAGGGATCTACCTTAAAGCATCCCTGACAGAGGGCTGTCCAGCTGCCTCTTGAAGGCCTCTAGGGCCAATGGAATTTCACCTGGCCCTCAGGATCTGGTGTGGCTTCCCTGTCTGATTAATTCCCTTTTAGCGGGCTGATCATGTTGCTTTTAGCCCATGTGTTCCTTGCCTTGTTATTATTATTATTATTTATTTATATAGCACCATCAATGTACATGGTGCTGTACAGAGTAAAACAGTAAAACAGCCTTGCCTCGCCTTTGCCAGCCACCGTATCCGGTGATAACCTCTCCCTTGTCTGACACTGACACGGCTGTGTCTCCAGACCACCCAGTCATCACCTGACAAAGCTATGGCCCAAACTCTCAACACTTTCATATTCCGTTATTTTTGACTGGTTGCAGCATACACACTATTAAAAAAGTGGGTTTTTTTTAAGCCTAGCCCTCTAGGTAAGATAACCTTTTAGTGTTTAATTAAGGCAGCTAGCTGATTATTCTTTCCACCCACTTTCATTTGCTTTCAAAGTATCAGTTTGAGTGCGTGCTTATTTGCATAATAAGGTGCTCCTGCTAACTCTGCAATTGAAATGAAAGACGCGCTGTTTGGAACAGGTTCTGATGTAATAGGAGCTGTGCAGACAAGTAAACTCTGCTCACACATTCTGGGGGGCGGCTCAGAGCATGTGGACTTGGGGAAAATGAGAGGGAGAGCAGAAGGAACATCTAACAGTGAACTGCAAGAAGTATGGATTAAAATCAGACAGGATAACCTGAAGACACTGCCTTTTAAAAACCATTTTAAAAGGCTCATTAAAAAAGATGATGCAACCTTTTCTGAATGCAAAGAGAATGGGGGCAAACTCTGAAGAGAGTGTATTTTTTTGGGAGGGGGGGGGGGCTGGGAGCAATCACAGGAGAAAGCCCCTTTCCACATGCCTGACAAGTGGGTCTCTGCCAGCAAGGGTGTCTAGGGTAACCATATAGAAATGAGGACAGGGCTGCTGTATCTTTTAACAGCTATATAGAAAAGGGAATTTCAGCAGGTGTCATGCAGCACCTGGTGAAATCACCTCTTCATCACAACAGTGCAAGCTGCAGGAGCTATTCTAGAGTGACCAGATACAAAAGAGGGCAGGGCTCCTGCAGCTTTAACTGTTGAGATGAAGAGGGAATTTCACCAGGTGCTGCATGCATACAAATGACACCTGCTGAATTTCCCTTTTCTATACAGCTGTTAAAAGATACGGGAGCCCTATCCTCCTTTTCATATGGTCACCCTAAGGGTGTCTTCAAAAGGGCCTCCTGCTGATCCTAATAACCGAACAGGTTCATACTGAGATAAGCATTCCTCTCAACAGCCATGCCCTAAGAACTTTAAAGGCTAACACCAACACCTTGAGCCTGGAAAACAATTGGCAGCCATACAAATCTTTCAGGATCAGGGTGATGTGATCACAAGTCCATGCAGCAGTCAGCAGCCTAGCTGCTGCATTTTGTACCAACTGAAGCTTCCGTACACTCTTCAAGGGTAGCCCCAAATAAAGCACACAGTGCTAATCTAACCAGTGGAGGCCGGTGGCTCTGATGTCAGTGGGTGTGTGAATCCACTCTGAGTTTCAGTCAGGACCCGAAAGGAGCTATCCAAGGTGCTGAACCCTATCTGCAAAATGGCTTCAATGCCTTGAAGAGCTCCTTTGGAGTCCTGACTGAAACCCAGAGTGTATTTACAACCCCACTGACATCTGAGACACCAGCCTCCACTGAGTCTTCACGGTGATATAACCAACACCTAGATAACTGCCTGGAGGCCCAGTGTGCCCAGAGGCTCGTCCCGGGTGGAGCTGAGATTCTCAGCCAAATGGATCCACACCTGTCTTGAGCACCAGGAGGTGCAAAGCATCATCCCGCAGGTAGGAAGCCGCAGCAATCTCATGTGTCGGGATCCTCAGGATGAGCTCCTCGTTGTCCCTCCAGGTCAGAAGCAGGCAGCGCGCTGAAAGGCTCAAGATGCTGTCCTGATCGGGGGTCGTCTTCAGAGGAAGCTCCTTCAGCTGCTACAGGAAAGCCAGAGCAAAGGAAGTGTCTGTTGAACAGCGCCAGATCTGATTTCAGCTCCCCGGAAAAGGCTGCGAGGGCAACACACCTCCCTTCTCAAAGACAGCTCCATCGCGCGCACACACACCCACACCCACACACACCCACACCCACACCCACACATCCTGATCTCAGCCCTTGGGACATGGCCCAATCCAGAAGCCACGAGCAGAAAAACAGATCTGCTGCAGAAAAGCACGATCAGGACAAATGGCCCAGATAACCCAAGCAAGTGAGCCAAGCCACAGAGTCTAATCGCAATTAATTTATGGGATTTCCTGCCAAGAAGTGGTGATGGCTCTGCGCATAAATGGCTTGTAAAGGGGGCTGTTGACATTCATGGGGGGAGGGGGAGGGAGGGAGCTTTTCCTAAAACCAGAGCGCAACGGCACACCCTGCCTGACGTTTACAGAGAGGGAAGGAGGAAGTTGAGGCGCCTGGTTCCTTCTGATCACCTGATTCTCTGCCTAGAAGGTTGTATCCTAGGGCGACCCTATTTGGGTAATCAAAAAAGAGGATACCCAGTGGGGCTGGGGGGAAGCGTACTTTCCAGAGGCCCCAGAAAGCATGCTTTCATCTCCTCTGCTCCCATCGGGGTCTTTTCTATAATGTCCGGTATTGACATGGTTTCCCCTTTAAGGTCCCGAATGGAACATGATGTGCGTTTGGAAAGAACGTCATCCCCCTGTGCTACGCTAGGGCCTTAAAGGGGAAAGGGTGTCATTCCTGGACATTATAGAAAATTACAGAAAATCCCCCTGGACACCCAGGGTAGAACAAAAAACCAGACAAATCCGGGGAAATCCTGATGGTTGGTCACCCTAAAATGTGTCTGGAGATTTCTGCTATCAGGTCTCTGACCAGCAGGCCTAATGGTGCTGCGAACAAATCACTGGAGCCCGTCTCCCTGGGCTCCTTTCCTCATCCGAATGGAGGAAAGGATAACAAGAACTATGAACACAACAACAAAAGTACCAACCCTGCTTCCTGGGGCTCTTTTGCTCATCTAACTGGCAAAATTCATTGCAAGCACATTGCTCTTAACTGAACAACCCCAAAGTGTATTGAAGAACATTGTCCAGTTGTTACCCTCGCAGTATCCAGTAGCTGCAAGAGCTCATCGCGGCTGGAGGGATTCAAGGAAGTGGTCACCCAGGTCAGGTGACCTAAAAACTGGAGAGGAAGAGAAAATGAGAGAAGATAAAGACAGAAGAGGGCTGGGTGGGCATTACAAAGCAACGTTCTGCATTAAAAAGAAGAGAAATTGGTTGTCAAGACAGACTGTGAAGATCCAGAACACATACTTAGTTTTGCTTCACTTTCTGTTCCTTTCATAAACAAGCTGTTAAGAAATCTGTTAAAAAAAATTGGCTTCGAGTGGAGGCAGGGGCAATTTTCATTACAGGTTTTCTCCAGGACTTTGTTTTTTGGAAAATAAATTTATTTGTATTTATTTATTCCAATATTTGTATGCCACTTTTTCAGGAAAGCTCACAATATATTAAAACCACAGCATTCATCACATATAATCAATGTCTATAAAAACACAATGGGTCTGTTCAGATGGCACGCTAAGCCATGGTTTGGCCGCTAAACCTTCTGCTACAAATGGCTACTGAGCATGCGTAAACGGTGGTTATGTAGCCACCATGGTTAGGAGTGGTTCACACGACACTCTAAGTTATGGTTCACTTCACACCACACGCTAAGCCATAATGTTCAGCTCAAAATGCTTAACCACCTTGGCTTATCGTGTTGTCCGAACAGGGTTAATACATAATCCTGTGCACAGAAAAAGGGCCGCCAACGAGCCTCTTAATGTGATACTCGCAACAACAACAACAACCCTGTAAGGAAGGTTGGTGCTATCATGCCCATTGTGATGATGGAGGCTTGCCAAAAGCCCCCTGGTGAATTAATGGCAGAGATGGGATTCGAGATCCTTTTAGCTCACAGCGGACTCTATCCAAGCCGCTAAATTCATCTCTGCATTTAACAACAGTCAAATTGTAGAGTGACCAGGTACAAAAGAGGGCAGGGCTCCTGCAGCTTTAAGTGTTGTGATACAGAAGAAATTTCACCAGGTGCTGCGTGCCTACAAATGACACTGGCTGAAATTCCCTTTTCAATACAACTGTTAATGATACAGGAGCCCTGTCCTCCTTTTCATAGGGTCACTCTACCCACTATGTCAGGAGTGTTGAACTCTTTCAGCCCAAAGGCCAAATGCTGTTGGGTGGTGGTGGCAGTGTGGAGGGTTGCATCCCAGGGCTGGGGCCAAAATACCAAAACCACCTGCATATTTTAGTTTAAAGTTCTTACTGCCAGTAACTCAGCCTTAGGAGAAACGTTTCAGGATGGAGAAAAACTGCACAAATGCTGGACAGCCACTGGAGGAGGGAACGGGATGGGGCCAGATGACGAGCCCCTGGGCAGGCCACATTTGCCCCGTGGGCCTGGCTTCACCAACCCGGTTCTCCGTGAACTCCCCACTGCCGCAGGGGCCTTCACCCGGGACTCTTGGCCCCCGCTCACCTTCACTTCCTTTTCGACATAGTCGTGCAGTAGGATCTGTGGGTCGATGAGATAGTCCGGTGGGTACAGCGGGACCGAGTGCAGTGGGCGCCGGTACACTGTGCTTTTGAGGGCCTGCCGCCGGGCTGCCTTCGGGAAGACCAGCCTCTTGATGGGAGACACGAACCCCTGGGAAAGGGGGGACGGGGAGAGGAAGCCAGTCAAGTGACGGAGCCCTCCGGCAGCGGAAGGGTTATCCGTTGCTGAAACGTTGACAGATGCCCTCGTTGCAAAAAAGAGAAAGAAAAGAAAAACGAAATGGCTCTGTACAGACTGTGAGGCATGCAGATGGTGGCGCCCGCTGTCTGCCAAAAAGCCAAATCAAGTTCTGTTTCAAGAAAATAAAAGCCCTGCGGCCTAAATTAAACGCAATTTGCATGTCATTGTTATTTTGCATTATTTATTTCTGCTTCTCCTACAGCCAGTTGGAAAGGAAGGAGCAGCTTTGCAGGACTTGGGAACCGAACCTCTGTCAGCCGGCCTCCGCCCCTCCCCGCTGAGGTGGTATCCAGGATCCAGTGATCTTCGTCTAGAAAGACTCCAGGCCCTCATAAGAACATAAGAACCTAAGAAGGGCCCTGATGCTGGATCAGACCAAGGGTCCACCTAGCCCAGCACTCTGTTCACACAGGGGCCAACCAGCCATCAGCCAGGGATGAACAAGCCAGACATGGTGCAACAGCACCCTCCCACCCATGTTCCCCAGCAACTAGTGCACACAGGCTTACTGCCTCGAATACTGGAGGTAGCACACAACCATCAGGGCTAGCAGCTATCAATGGCTACTAGCCCTGATGGTTGTGTGCAATTCCTTTGCCTCCAGGAATTTATCCAACCCCCTTTTAAAGCCATCTAGATTGGTGGCCATCACTACATCTTGTAGTAGTGAGTTCCACAATTTAACTCTGCGCTGTGTGAAGAAGTACTTCCTTTTATTTGTCCTAAAACTCCCACCAGTCAGCTTCATGGGATGACCCCGGGTTCTAGTATTTTGAGAGAGGAAGAAAAATGTCTCCCTATCTACATTCTCCATGCCATATCTAATTTTGTACACCTCTATCATGTCTCCCCATCCCCAGCCTTCCCTGACCTGGCACCTTCCAGATGACTGGACTACAATGTCCACCATCCCCAGCTAGCATGGTCATGATGGGAACTGCAGTCCAACACATCCGGAGGGCACTAGGCCAGGAGAGCCCCTTCCTTTCGGCTGGAGGAGTTTCACCTTCTCCAAGCCCAGAGGGATATCATTCCAAAAACTGGAGAAAGAGAGAGAGAGAGAGAGGGAGAGGGAGAGGGAGAGGGAGAGGGAGAGAGAGAGAGAGAGAGAGAGAACTCCCCTCTGCTCTCTGGAGATCTTCTCCTGTCATTGAAGGAAACATCAGCTGGTCATGCCAGGAGCCATCAGCTTCACAAAGGATGGCCTGTCTGCAGCCCTTAGCACCTGCATTGCTCAGCACTCCAGACAGAATCTATTTTCCAATTAACATCGAGTTCGGGAAGGATCTTCCTTTCGACCGGGGTGGGATCTGTCACTGTCTTGTTCTCTTTTAAAAGTCGTGTTATCTGGTCCATTAGGGGTTTGTCGCGCTCTCTGATGCCATTCATTAAACCGCTGCTACAGCCGCACGGCGTTAAAAACAAGTATATCTATTTTCACCCACCAGATACAGGGCGATATCTCTATCCCTGTTTCTGTCTCTCTCTCTCTCTCTCTCTCTCGGCCGAGGAAATCTCAGCTCTGGGCAGGACATGGTGACACAGAGGTGGTCTCTTATTGTGAAGCAAGGTGTGGTGGTCACCTTGAGCAGGGCCGGTGCCAGATTATTTTGCGCCCTAGACAGGTGAGCTGCTTTCACCCAACCACACCCACCCCAGCGTACCTGGGCGCAGGGTGCCATGTTGCCTGCCCAGCCGAAGCAAAGCCAGGACGCTGGGGTGGGGGGGCGGCTTCAGAAAGGCGCACCCAGCCGGAAGCCACTCTGGGAGAGCGACTTCCGGGCACGCTATTGCGAAGCCAGGATGCTGGAGTGGGGGTGGGGGGGCATAGCTTCGCTTCGGCTGGGTGGGCGCCCAGCCGAAGCAAAGCCAGGATGCTGGAGCAGGGGGACGGGTTGCTTCGGAACGGCGTACCCGGAAGCCGCCCTCTCAGAGCGCTGTGGGAGAGTGGCTTCCGGGTGCGACGTTTGGCGCCCCCTTACCTTGGCGCTCTAGGCGGCCGCCTAAGTGGCCTCTATGGTAGCGCCAGCCCTGACCTTGAGAAGTGCTTGCAGGTGCCCTTGAAGGGAAAATGACTAGCAGTTCTCATGCACAAGACCCACTGATAGTGCAAACTGGTGTTTCCGATGTCAATGGGACAGTGAATCCGCTCCGGGTTTCAATCAGAACCGCTGGTTCTGATTGAAACCCGGAGCGGATTCACCGTCCCATTGACATCAGAAACACCAGCCTCCTCTGCCCACTGAGATGGGCTCTTGGGCACCTTCGGTTCATTTCTCTGGAGCTTGAGCAGGGGAACTTTTTGGTGGATCGTGCCCCTTGCTAACGAGAGAGTGGCGATAACCTGCCTGAGGCCCCCAAATGTCTTAGGTTTGTCTTGTGGGTGGCAGCCAACGGAGCCAATTTAACACGTTGATCTCAGGACTGGCTGGTGGTGATTCAGCCAGGAGCCCAGGCTGACAGCTGGCCATCGCCGGAGGCAGCGGGAGGGGGCCGTTGTGTCTCCAGAGGCTTCGGATGGTGCTGGATCTGTGACAGGGTGGAGAACGGCCACCCAGGCCCATCTGCTCAGAATGGGGGCTGCGAGAGAGACGTTGCCTCCCAGAGCTCAGCCAAGGACTGCAGGCACATTTTCTTGTCTTAAGCTGAGCTACAGCCGAGTCACACGACCTGTCAGATCAGTGCCAAGTATCGGTGCCAGGAGCCGGTTAGCCTCAGCTCGGGGAGACCTCTGAACATGTGCAGAGAGCATTTCATTGATTCCAGTCCTCCCCCCCCCCAAAGGCACGCCGCCAGGAGTGAATGACGAAATGCTTACAGAATGAGACTCTCGGAGCCTGAATGGACCATTAACTTCTCGTCTCCCTCCTCTGGCTGTACCGGATAACACCACCACACGCCATGAATATTAATGCTGGAGCAGGGGCTTTGTACTCCCAAGACAAGCAGGAGCCTAGTAGATATTGTGGATTTTTGGTCCACACCCTCTCATCTTATCCTCGGCAATAAACCCGCTTGATGCATTCTAATAGGGCAGGACATGTTGCATGGCTTATTATTTATTTAGTACAAAATCCTCATAGAATCATAGAATAGCAGAGTTGGAAGGGGCCTACAAGGCCATCGAGTCCAACCCCCTGCTCAATGCAGGAATCCACCCTAAAGCATCCTTGACAGATGATTGTCCAGCTGCCTCTGGAAGGCCTCTAGTGTGGGAGATCCCACAACCTCCCTAGGTAACTGATTCCATTGTCATACTGCTCTAACAGTCAGGAAGTTTTTCCTGATGTCCAGCTGGAATCTGGCTTCCTTTAACTTGAGCCCGTTACTCCGTGTCCCGCACTCAGGGAGGATCGAGAAGAGATCCTGGCCCTCCTCTGTGTGACAACCTTTCAAGTATTTGAAGAGTGCTCTCATGTCTCCCCTAGATCTTCTCTTCTCCAGGCTAAACATGCCCAGTTCTTTCAGTCTCTCTTCATAGGGCTTTTGTTTCCAGACCCCTGATCATCCTGGTTGCCCTCCTCTGAACACGCTCCAGCTTGTCTGCGTCCTTCTTGAATCGTGGAGCCCAGAACTGGACGCAATACTCTAGATGAGGCCTAACCAGGGCCGAATAGAGAGGAACCAGGACCTCACGTGATTTGGAAGCTCTACTTCTATTAATGCAGCCCAAAATAGCATTTGCCTTTCTTGCAGCCATATCGCACTGTTGGCATATTCAGCTTGCAATCTACAACAATTCCAAGATCCTTCTCGTTTGTAGTATTGCTGAGCCAAGTATCCCCCATCTTGTAACTGTGCCTTTGGTTTCTATTTCCTAAATGTAGAACTTGGCATTTATCCCTATTATATTTCACCCTGTTGTTCATCTTGTGTATGTTTAGACAGAAAAAAGTCACAGCTGGCTGGGAAACTCTGCAAAGTGTATGATTCCACCCTCCACCCCGCGTCTAAACAAGCATACGATTGCGCCCTTAATCAATTTGTAGCCCGCTTGACTATACACGAAAAGACGTCTTGAAGCAGTTTGCAACAAAAATGTTTAAAATACAAAAGAGCGAAAATGTTTTAAAAAAGAATATAAAATGTCTCAGTTAAACACATTAAAAAAAAACTCAGTTAAAAAATTTAAACTTAAAGAACTAAAAATCAACAAATTGGGCAGCACCCTCATTGAGGAAAGCTCTGAGTGTTTAAGGTAGACCTAAAAAATTTGGCACCTTTGGCTTGTTGCTGCTGTTATAGGACAAAATTCCCAGTGTTGGAGTCTGCCAGAAGTTTTGGATTTCAAGTCCCAGAAAACAATGGTCAGGAATTGTGGGCGTTGTAGCCCAACATATCTGGAGTGCAACAGGTTGGGAAAGGCTGCTGTAGGGTAGGGTGACCCTATGGAAAGTCCTGTATCTTTAACAGTGGCCAGGATCTCTTTTCAATCCTCCCAGAGTGCAGGACACGGAATAACGGGCTCAAGTTACAGGAAGCCAGATTTCAGCTGGACATCAGGAAAAACTTCCTGACTGTTAGAGCAGTACGACAATGGAACTAGTGACCTAGGGAGGTCATGGGCTCTCCCACACTAGAGGCCTTCAAGAGGCAGCTGGACAACCATCTGTCAGGGATGCTTTAGGGTGGATTCCTGCATTGAGCAGGGGGTTGGACTCGATGGCCTTGTAGGCCCCTTCCAACTCTGCTATTCTATGATTCTATGAAAAGGGGATTCCAGCAGGTGTCATTTGTATGCATGCAGCACCCGGTGAAATTCCCTCTTCACCACAACTGTTAAAGCTGCAGGAGCCCTGCCTTCTTTTGTATCTGGTCACTCTAGGGAGGGCTCCTGCAGCTTTAACTATTGTGATGAAGAGGGAATTTCACCGGGTGCTGCATGCATACAAAGGACAGCTGCTGAAATTCCCTTTTCTGTGCAACTGTTAAAGAGATAGGAGCCATGTCCTCCTTTCCATAGGGTCACCCTACAGAGAGGGTCTCTGTGCACCCTAGGGCATGCCTATTTCCTAGCTCTTCCCACTTTTCACAGGCCACACCCTTCCTTGGGTGAAGTTCTCTGGGCCTCGGAGATGGCTTGAGCAGAGTTTGCATAGCAGGAGGCCCATGCTGCAGTCTGTGTCTTCTTCTACACGCCTTAATCCAGCCGCCCGAACACATCTGGAGGGTCCCTGGTTGGAGAGGCTGGATCAATGGAATCAAGGGTCTGTCTTACGCCAACATGCCCAAGGCAGCGTTTCCCATTGAGCCACAGGGCATGGGGGGAAACGGATGCTGCACACATGAGGTGCACAATGTGTGCACACAACCGCACACACCACACGCAGCACCCCGAAGCACAGGAATGCTCCCCCACACGCCGCGTTTGGTCCCTCGCCATGCGTACCTTTTTCCCTTTCTTCGCTTCATGCTCCATGTCCCGTCCTCGCTCTCTGCTCCTGCCTCCAGGATGCTGGCTTTTCCTCTACTCCAGCCATCCTTTGTTTTCCCATCCTGTGTCGGAAACTCCACCAGCGACTGGCCCTGATGTCACATCGCAGAGTTCCTGCCCCTCCTGGGACTGGTAAACAGATGGAGCTGCTCCCCCCGGGGATGGATGGGGGCTTCGAGGGCTGATTGATGTTGCCCTAAAGAGGCCTGGATTCACTGGGGGGTGCGCGTGTGAGTCTTGTGGGGTTCATAGCCTGGGGAAGGGGGGGGCTGAGGAAGGACACAGCATGCTATATCCACGTCCTGTCTCTCCTCCCGCAAGGAGGGCATGCGAGGGCAGCCAGGGTTGATCAGGGCCTCCCCCTTCCAAAAACATGTCTTGCTTGAGCCTTGACCCTCCCCATTGTACACCAAAACAGAGGAACCCCATTATCCCAAGAGAGGACAGCAATTTGCAAAAAAGAAGCTGCAAGTGCTAATTTATACGTATAGGTGAAAAATTAGAAATAATTTTAAATAGAAATACAGTACACCTCACTGGAGTGTGGAAGACCGTGGCCATGAGACCTGAGCGTCAGCTGTCCAGGTGCCTTCCCCAAACCTGGTACCCTCCAGATGCATTGGATTACAACTCCCATCATTCTCCACCATCAACTTCCATCCTTCGTAACTCTCATCTTTCTCAGCTTGCCTAACACATCTGGAGGGCATGAGGTGGCGGTAAACTGGCCTAGATTAAATTAAGAAAGCCAGCTAGGACAGGGATAGAATCATAGAATCATAGAATAGCAGAGTTGGAAGGGGCCTACAAGGCCATCGAGTCCAACCCCCTGCTCAATGCAGGAATCCACCCTAAAGCATCCCTGACAGATGCTTGTCCAGCTGCCTCTTGAATGCCTCTAGTGTGGGAGAGCCCACAACCTCCCTAGGTAACTGATTCCATTGTCGCACTGCTCTAACAGTCAGGAAGTTTTTCCTGATGTCCAGCTGGAATCTGGCTTCCTTTAACTTGAGCCCGTTATTCCGTGTCCTGCACTCTGGGAGGATCGAGAAGAGATCCTGGCCCTCCTCTGTGTGACAACCTTTTAAGTATTTGAAGAGTGCTCCCATGTCTCCCCTCCATCTTCTCTTCTCCAGGCTAAACATGCCCAGTTCTTTCAGTCTCTCTTCATAGGGCTTTGTTTCCAGATCCCTGATCATCCTGGTTGCCCTCCTCTGAACACGCTCCAGCTTTTCTGCGTCCTTCTTGAATTGGGGAGCCCAGAACTGGACGCAATACTCTAGATGAGGCCTAACCAGGGCCGAATAGAGAGGAACCAGTACCTCACGTGATTTGGAAGCTACACTTCTATTAATGCAGCCCAAAGTTATATGGGAGTTATATGGTTCAGGGCCGTTGACATTAGGGTGGCCATATGGAAAGGAGGACAGGGCTCCTGTATCTTTAACAGTTGTATAGAAAAGGGTATTTCAGCAAGTGTCCTTTGTATGCATGCAGCACCTGGTAAAATTCCCTCTTCATCACAACAGTTAAAGCTGCAGTCACACTAGGCATGACTATTTGGCGTATGACTAGGTCAGGATCGAACCCTTGGTGTTGCCTGTGGTGAGGGGCAGTGGCTCAGGGCAGGGGTCAGGAGGACTATCCCATATCCTTTTTAACCAGCGATACCACGAGGCAGGGGATGTTCTGCATGCGAATCATGGACTCTTCCCCAGGGAGTGATGGCCCTCTCGTCTCACCTTTCCTGGTTCCTCTCTATTTGGCCCTGGTTAGGCCTCATCTAGAGTATTGCGTCCAGTTCTGGGCTCCACAATTCAAGAAGGACGCAGACAAGCTGGAGCGTGTTCAGAGGAGGGCAACCAGGATGATCAGGGGTCTGGAAACAAAGCCCTTTGAGGAGAGACTGAAAGAACTGGGCATGTTTAGCCTGGAGAAGAGAAGACTGAAGGGAGACATGAGAGCACTCTTCAAATACTTGAAAGGTTGTCACCCAGAGGAGGGCAAGGATCTCTTCTCGATCCTCCCAGAGTGCAGGACACGGAATAACGGGCTCAAGTTACAGGAAGCCAGATTTCAGCTGGACATCAGGAAAAACTTCCTGACTGTTAGAGCAGTACGACAATGAAACCAGTTACCTAGGGAGGTTGTGGGCTCTCCCACCCTAGAGACCTTCAAGAGACATCTGGACAACCATCTGTCATGGATGCTTTAGGGTGGATTCCTGCACTGAGCAGGGGGTTGGACTCGATGGCCTTGTAGGCCCCTTCCAACTTTTCTGTTCTATGATTCTATGATCTATGATTCCTGCCTAATCAGCACCGTAACTGTGCCTTGTGTGTGTCTCTGTGTGTCTGTGTGAAGAGGAGAACCTGCCACACAGCACAGAATGCTTCTCAGTACTTAGCAGAGTGGGAGAGACCAATTCTCTCTTCCTGCACACATACAACGGATGATCAGCTCTTCTGTTATGGTGGTGGATGGATGTGTGTGTGTGTGTGTGTGTGTGTGTGTGTGTGTCTGTGCTGGGACTGAGTCCATTCTCCCCCCCCCCTCCGGCAACAGATCAGTGTCATCCCTTTGTCCAGAAATGGGCACTGCTCTGCCTCTGACACAGCTGGTAGGTTGCATTCTTCTATTATGGCGTGAAATGGCAAACAGCCTGGCCATTTAAAACACAGGCAGGCCAGCCAAGAACTGGTCAGATGGCAGCGATCATCATGGCTAGTAGCCACCAGGAGACCTCTCCTCCGTGCGTGCAGCTGGTCCTTGAATTAATCTGGAATAAACGGCTGTGACCTTGCAAAACGTCCCCTTAGAAAGGAGCATGAACAGAGTCTTGCTGGCAGTGGAGGTTGGTGGCTCTGAAGTCTGTGGGGCGTTGACTATGAAGTCCATGGGGCGTTGAATCCACGCGGGGTTTCAGTCAGAACTCTAAAGGAGCTAGCTCCTTCAGAGCTCTGACTGAAACCCAGAGCGGATTCACTGCCCCACCGACATCGAAGCCACCAGCCTCCACTGATGGCACCCTTGCAAGCTTAATGGCTGGGCAGGGGTGTGTGTGTGACCCTGGGTCTCCTGCCTCCTAGGCCAACACGGGTGGCCACTGCACCGTGCAACTCCCCAGGCAAAAATCTGAGACGTTCCGCCTACTCCTTCACTCCACGCATGGAACTTCCTAAGAATCCGGAGTGGGCTTAGCCGGACTATTTGTCCTAGCATGGTCCCCAACCACCTAGCACAGCTCTGCATTTTGGCGAGCTCCTTTAGAGTTTTGACTGAAATCCGGAACGGATTCACCGCCCCACGGACATCGGAGCCACTGGCCTGTACTGTCTACTGGTTTAGAGTAACCCTATGGAAAGGAGGACAGGGCTCCTGCATCTTTAACAGTTGTAGAGAAAAGGCAATTTCAGCAGGTGTCATTTGTATGCATGCAGCACCTGGTGAAATTCCCTCTTCGTCACAACAGTTAAAGCTGCAGGAGCCCTGCCCTCCTTTCCTTAAGGTTTCCCTATACTGGTGAGGACCAAAGTCCACATTGTCCAGTACTCTGAGCTCCACCAGAGGTCTTGGAGAAGCTCCCTATTCTTTGCCCCTCACACATAGTACTCAAAGGTACACTGCCTCAGATCAAGGAGGCTCTCTTTTAGGCATCGGAGCTAACAGCCATTGAAACACCTAGGATCAGTGTGACCTATTCCAGCCGTCCAAGCAAGTAGCCATCAGCCTGTGCTGCTGTGGCCATGAGTCCCATAAGTGAACTGCATGTTGAGTGAAGAAGGAACGCTTCCCAAACGATTCTGCCCGGGTCATTAGGAATCCCGTTGGCATTCCGGGTGGAAGAGAGCAGCCAATGCATGGCTGAAACCAGAGGAAGGCAAAAGAACGACCCTCATCAAGGCAGGTTTTATTGAAATGAATTTAATATCATGTTGCAGCAGAATTAAAAATATACAAAAAGTTTGTGGTATACAAAAGAGTCTCGGTAGAGAACCTCAGCCTCTCCTCACCTGCCCCCATCTCTGCATGGGGGTGTTCAATAGAAGAAGGCGCATTTGATGTATGTACAGTACATGGTGGACAAGTTCACAGATTCCAGGAGGCTGGGAGGGATCAGGGGGTCTGGGGAGGGGGGGGGGAGAGGAAGTGTCAATGTGACATCCCCCACGGTCATTCTCTGGCTCTGGTCATTCTCTGGCTCTGGTCAGCCACTTGCCCGGTCCAGTATATGTCAGAGTGGACAGCCAGGTCGGACAGGACTTTGCATTCTAAACAGGGGTGGCCGGACAGGCTGTTCCTTTCTCCTGAACTTCATAACTCCAAAGCAGCCTTCTCCAACTTGACACCCTGCAGGCATGTTGGACTACATCCCCCACACTCCCTGTGGATAATGGGAGTTGAATTCCAACACATCCAAAGGATGCCAGAGTGGGAAAGGCTGTTCCGTAGGGTACCTACAATGGTTCGTGTTTCAGAACAACATAGCCATGGAGTGTCCTTTTTTTGTGTGTTCCCCTTTTTAAAAGCTTGCTCTGGCCATCTTATTTGTAATTCACACCAGTGCAAAACCAAAATCTCACCGTTCTTGATGGAGATATGTGTGTGTGTGTGTGCATGCGTGCGTGTTTGCAACCATCTGTGTGGTGTGGAAAAGGCATTGAGCACCTCCAGCCACACATCTTACCCAGCAGAGGTTGGTGGCTCCGATGCCCGTGGGGCGGTGAATCCGCTCCGGGTTTCAGTCAGAACTCTAAAGGAGCTCTTTGAAAACCTGGAGCTGATTCACCGGCCTTCTGGCATTGGAGCCACCAGCCTCCACTGACTTTCCCTAACCATAACTAGAGGTTTGGAATTCTGCACGTGGGCCTTTCACCTGAAGCAAACATCCCTAAAAGCAGATCTGGGTCTCTCTGGTCTGTACTCACTGCTCTCTTCTGTGCGTGGACGAATAGGCTGTGTCTCTGGAGTGTGAGAATCCATTCTCGCTCTTCTGGAGGCAATTCAGGAACCAGGTAACAGTGAAGCATACATTGAATCCTTTATTTGGTTAATTCAGCCCTATTTTCAACTTTTGTGATAGTTAAAAAAATGCGTTACAGAGAGGCAGGGGTGGGATAGGGGGATTCTTTTTTGAAGGCTGCTTGTCCATTATCCCCATCAATGCCTTCCCTGGACCCACAGAGAGATCCTCTCTGTAGGGTGGCCCTATGGAAAGGAGGACATGGCTCCTATATCTAACAGTTGTATAGGAAAGGGAATTTCAGCAGGTGTCCTTCGTATGCATGCAACACCCAGTGAAATTCCCTCTTCAGTTAAAGCTAAGGTGACCCTATGAAAAGGAGAACAGGGCTCCGGTATCTTTAACAGTTGTATTGAAAAGGAAATTTCAGCAGGTGTCATTTGTATATATGGGGAACCTGGTGAAATTTCCTCTTCATCACACCAGTTAAAGCTGCAGGTGCCCTGCCCTCTTTTAAATCTGGTCACTCTAGTATAGCTCCTGCAGCTTTCACTGTTGTGATGAAGAGGAAATTTCCCCAGGTTCTCCATATATACAAATGACACCTGCTGAAATTCCCTTTTCTATGCAACTGTTAAAGATACAGGAGCCCTGTCCTCCTTTTCATAGGGTCACCTTAGTTAAAGCTGCAGGAGCCCTGCCCTCTTTTGTATCCGTTCACTGTAATACAGCTCTAGTATAGCAAGACTGACCAGATGCAAAAGAGAGCAGGGCTCCTGCAACTTCAACTGTTGTGACGAAGAGGGAATTTCTCCAGCTGCTGCATGCATACAAAATGACACCTGCTGAAATTCCCTTTTCTATTCAACTGTGAAAGGACCAGGCGCCCTGTGCTCCTTTCCATAGGGTCAGCCTACCTCTCTGTCTCTCTCACACGCAGCCATGCAACTGTTCCACATCAAGGAGAACAGAACGGCCACGAGCACAAAGCCACACTTATGGAGGAAACCATCCACCAGGAGGAGAGAAGTGCAGTTTTCTCATGCGCTCCTTTAATCTCCCATCAATCATTCTCCTCTCTCTGCACACATGCGCACAACAACCCCTTCTCCCCCACCTCCAGCCTGCATCTATAGACATTCTTAGAGGGGAAGGTGCCGGCTGCAAGTTTTTTCCATTTTGCATCTACTCTAAGATTATTGCAAAGGTTGTGAGAGGTCGCAGCCCCAAGGATGAGGCGGCCGTGGCAAGAGTGCATAGAGAGTAGATCCCCCTTTGGTCAGCAGCCGGAGCCTGCCCCCCCCCTTTTCCCTGGTGCAATCTCCCCTGTCTTGGGTGCCACAGAGATGCCTGTAGGATTTCTCGTCTTGCTTTTGCTCAGCTCTCTGGGGCTTCTCAGCCCTTCTAAAAGACCCGCGGAAGGTCGTTTCAAGGTCATTGCTAAGCGTGAGCCACTGTTTCCACACGGTGGAATGGCAGCCCTTATTGGGGGCCGTTCAGTCCTTGACCACCCCGTCCCCAAGAAGGTCTTTTATCTTGCAACCCACCCAAGGGCCATGGCACATTTAAAGCTGCAGGAGTAGGGTGACCATATGAAAAGGAGGACAGGGCTCCTGCATCTTTAACAGTTGCATAGAAAAGGGAATTTCAGGAGGTTTCATTTGTATATATAGAAAATCTGGTGAAATTCCCTCTTCATTACAACAGTTAACGTGCAGGAGCTATACTAGAGTGACCAGATTTAAAAGAGGGCAGGGCTCCTGCAGCTTTAACTGTTGTGCTGAAGAGAGAATTTCACCAGGTTCTCCATATATACAACTGACACCTGCTGAAATTCCCTTTTCTGTACAACTGTTAAAGATACAGGATCCTTGTTCTCCTTTTCATATGGTCACCCTATGCAGGAGCCCTGCCCCCTTGACCAGAAATTCCCTTTTCTGTACAACTGTTAAAGATACAGGAGCCCTGTCCCTACTGGTGATTAAAGTGGAACCTTTTGCATGCAAAACATGTGCTCGAACACTGAGTGGTAACGTTATCTCAGGGGGTGCTGAACTTCGTTCATCTCAAGGGCTGAATTCAAGTTTGGAGAAGCTTGGGGGGGCATGTTATAAGGATGGGCAGAGCTGGAGGCAAAAAAACTGGAGCCAAATAATAATAATAATAATAATAATAATAATAATAATAATAATAATAATAATAATATAGTAGTAGTAGTAGTAGTATATTGGAGCTTAAAGCTCTTACTGCCGGTAAACCTGTGCTTGGGAAGAGGGAAAGATAATGAGGGCAGAAATATGAGCAAGTGTAGTGACTTCTGTGGGCTGGATTGGGACCCCAGGGAGGCTGGATTTGGGTCCACACCCCTGCTTTCTGCTTTCTTTTTCCAATCCTAAAAATACTTTTGACCTCACAACTGCAGGGCTGGTTTCTCACGCAGGCTGCTTGGAGACTTTTGATGACATCTCGTGGAGACCTTGAGCACTGCAGCAGCTGTAGTGACCAGGATCTCATCCTGATGTTGCCAAATACAGGATCCAGAGGGTAGCCCACGAGTGCAGGACAGTTTTGTCTAGGGTGACCCTATGGAAAGGAGTACAGGTCTCCTGCATCTTTACCAGTTGCGTAGAAAAGGGAATTTCAGCAGGTGTCCTTCGTACGCATGCAGCACCTGGTGAAATCCCCTCTCCATCACCACAGTTCAAGCTGCAGGAGCCTTTCCCTCCATAGAGTGACCAGATACAAAAGAGGTTTGGATAGGTTTGCAAATATGTTGTGTGAATGAGTCCAATGAGCTACAAAGAGATGTGAGCTACAAAGAGATGTGAGCTACAAACTGGCTGTAACGAGGTTAGAGCTTCCTCCTGCGTTTGAGAAGGCAAAATTAATTGAGTACCATAAAATAAAAAGCCAGACCCTCTTTGTTCTCTCCTTTTAAGGCAAAACTGGATGTGATGCAGGGAATCTACCAGTAGAATAGAGCATGGTTGTTGTTTTTAATGTACTCATGAAGCATGGTGAATGATTCAGAACAGGACCGTGTGTGTGAGGGCAGGGAGAAGATGACCCTTTGACCCTTCCACCCTGCACTACTTTGGCCAGTACAGATACCCACCCAAAGGTGCTATTTGCCCCAGAGGGCAAAAGATAGAGGCATCATATGGGTACCTGCATATTTTGCCCTATGGGGCAAATAACAGTTTCAGGAGGGTGACTTGAATCTGGAAAACAGGAACTCTGTCCCCCTCCCCTGGCATCATGAGGTCCTGATCCCAATGTCCCAGCCTCATAATTGTTGTTAACATTTTTTAAAACACACACACAGGCAATCCTGATGACTAGTTTGGCCCTCAGAAAAGCTACTATATGGCGGGCTTACTGAGGACGACCCGCAATTTATGCAGAAAATCCAGGATTTTCAGATGCATGTTCTTCAAGCTCAAATCATCTTCAGCAGAATTTCTGAATTCCTCTGGGGAGGCTGGGAGTTGGATGGGGGAGGCTGGGAGTTGTAGTCCACCACATCTGGAGGACACCAAGTTGGGGAAAGTTGGGTTATAGCCAAGTAAGTTGTTGAGACTTCTTTACAAAGTCATTCTCTTTCAGGATATTTCTAGGTGTGTGTGTGTGTGTGTGTGTGTGTGTGTGTGTGTTTTGCTCCACACTCTGGAGTAAAGAGGGCAAAATGTCCACTGGGAAGTTACTGCTGAGTCTGGTTCTCTTGCTTGAGTCCCCTGGATGGAGTCACTCTGCTCTACAAAGAATGTTTGGTGTAGTAAGTACATAAGAAGAACCCGATACTGGATCAGGCCAAGGGTCCATCTGGTCCAGCACTCTGTTCATACAGGGGCCAACCGGCCATCAGCCAGGGACCAACAATGCAGGACGTGGTGCAACAGCACCCTCCCACCCATGTTCCCCAGCAACTGCTGCACACAGGCTTACTGCCTCGAATACTGGAGATAGTACACAACCATCAGGGCTAGTAGCCATGGATAGCCTTCTCCTCCAGGAATTTATCCAACCCCCTTTTGAAGCCATCCAAATTGGTGGCCATCACTACATCTTGTGGTAGTGAGTTCCATCATTTAACTATGACCTGTGTGAAGGACTTCCTTTTATTTGTCCTGGCTCTCCCACCAATCAGCATTGTGGGATGACCCTGGGTTCTAATATTTTGAGAGAGGGAGAAAAATGTCTCCCTATTCACATTCTCCATACCATGCATAGTTTTGTACACCTCTTTCAGGTCTCCCCTTAGCCTCCTTTTTTTCCAAGCTAAACAATCCCCGTTGATGTAACCTTCCCTCCTAGGGGAGATGCTCCAGCCCCTTAATCATTTGAGTTGCCCTTTTCTGCACTTTTTCCAGCTCCATAATATCCTTTTTTAGGTGTGGTGACCAGAACTGTACACAGTATTCTAAGTGTGGTCGCCCCATAGATTTGTGTGCTGTGTTTGTTTTCTCTTGTGGGTCTCTCAGTGAACTGGATTACATGGGGATTAGGGGCAGAGGGCTCTCCCCCCACCCCCAGAGCATGGAAGATCCTGCTTTGGAGGGTAAACTTAATAACCTCGCGGGTCCCTTCTAAACCTAAACACTCCTCTGCTTCTTAAGGCAGGGAAGGAAGGAGGGACCCATAGCTTAGTAATAGAGCACATGGTTTGTAAGCAGATGGCCCCAGGTTCAATCTCTTTTGCATATATGGTAAAAAGGATCATCTCCTGCCGGACAAGTCTCAGCTAGATGGACCAAAAGGCCCAATTCAGTATTAGGCATCTTTGTATGCTCAGATAGATAGCATAAAGCTACAATGCAAAGAGTTCTTAAAATGTCCGTGATTAGCCTAGGTCTGTCGGTTGCTTGAAGGGGAGCAGAGTTTAACCTTGGACCAGAGTAGATGAGACTCTCATTCCTCAGGGGTCTGGAAACAAAGCCCTATGAAGAGAGACTGAAAGAACTGGGCAGGTTTAGCCTGGAGAAGAGAAGATGGAGGGGAGACATGAGAGCACTCTTTAAACACTTGAAAGGTTGTCACACAGAGGAGGGCCAGGATCTCTTCTCGATCCTCCCAGAGTGCAGGACACGGAATAACGGGCTCAAGTTAAAGGAAGCCAGATTCCAGTTGGACATCAGGAAAAACTCCCTGACTGTTAGAGCAGTACGACAATGGAATCAGTTCCTTAGGGAGGTTGTGGGCTCTCCCACACCAGAGGCCTTCAAGAGGCAGCTGGACAACCATCTGTCAGGGATGCTTTAGGGTGGATTCCTGCATTGAGCAGGGTATTGGACTCGATGGCCTTGTAGGTCCCTTCCAACTCTGCTATTCTATGATTCTATGATTCTATGATTCCGGGACTTTCCAAAGGAGAAGGGTAAAGGAACATAGGCTGAGTGATGCAGTTTTTCTAAGCTCTCTCTCTCTCTCTCTCTCTCTCTCTCTCTCTGCCTTTCCAGTAAGTTTAGTCACTGTAAGCCCATTTAAGCCCTGTACAGCACCATGTACATTGATGGTGCTATATAAATAAAATAATAATAATAATAATAATAATAATAATAATAATAATAATTTAGTTCTCGTTCAGATTTCTTACTCCTTTCTCCTATTCCGTTTTTGTTGGGATTAACATCAGCCTGGCTGTGTAACATCTGGTGTATCTGTCCCCCCCCCCATTATTTTTCCACTTTTCAATATCCATGCTTGAAGAAGAGTGCTGTGCAACTGAAAAGCTTGCCTCCCACATTTGGAACATCAACAGCGCAATCCTATATCTGTCTACTCCAAAGGAAAACCCACCGAATTCAGGAAAGTGTGTATAAGATTGCATCCACAATTAGCTGAATAAAAGGCTAATTGAGGCAGACACAGCTACTAAGACTCGCACCATGCTTTCAATTTAAATGACTGGCCTTCATCCCTGACGAAAATGAGTCCTAAACAGTGGAGGCCAGTGAGGTGGTGAATCCGCTTCGGGTTTCAGTCAGAGCTCTAAAGGAACTATCCAAGAGTAAGAACTGCTGTTAACAAGCTGCTTCACACCTTGGAGAGCTCCTTTAGAATTCTGACTGGTTCTGACTAAAACCCGGAGCGGATTCACCACTGACGTTGGAGCCACCAGCCTCCACTGGCCCTAAATATGGGCTATATTCATCTGTTGCTTTTTGTCCCTTTCTCTTCCCTTCTGTTTGTCCCCACCAGCAAGATTGCCTCCCCTCCCCCTCCCTTCCCTTCTCCTCCCTCCCCCACATCCCATGTTTAGACTGTAAGTGCCTTGGGGCAAGGAACTGTCTCTGTCTCTGCCATTCCAAAAACCTTTCTTGTATTCAGATGGTGCTACAAATAAACAGCCTCCCTGCTCTGTTCTGGCTCATTCATCCTGTGAGACCAGCACTGCTACCATCGCATCGAACAGAACTTTCTTGGACATTTGGAGAACATCAACCATCTGGGCACCCATGAAACAGCTGCCATCGTTGCTAACTCAGCCGAAAGAAAAGGCCTTTTCCCGTGGGCTGAACTAGAGGCCTTAAGCTCCGGTGCTTTTGGCTACTACTGTCAGGGCACCTTCTTCAGACATATCTCCATGGCAGACTGAACACGGGTAATGTGCGTTCCTTCTCCCCAAGGAACCCTGGAATCTGTAGTTCTGTGCAGGGAGCTAGAGATGTCTTCCCAGAGAATGCTCAGCGCCTTCCGCTGACTACAGTTCCCAGGATTCTTAGGGGGAAGGTGAAAACGATAGACAACCAACCTCAGGTTGTAGCGTCGATAATATCCTCTTAGAGATCTGCTCCCTCCTGCCTTGGCATCCTAACTGCCCCTCTTCTACTCAGCAGGCTTAGGATGCGTCCACCCTTTCTGGAAGCCCTCAGTGTCAGTTTGGGACGGACATATATTTAAGTCAACAAACATTGGCTTGTGAGCAATTCATACGGCATCCCTTCTCCTGCCAGCCATGGAGACGCAGCAGCACCCTCAATACCTTAGACTTGTCCCTACGTTTCTGCTGCTTCCTGGATGTTCCTGGGTCTTTGGAGGGTGTCTCTCCAAAGCCACCGTAACCCATGAAAGACGATGGGGACAAATGACATGGGGGTGGGGGGCAGACAGGGAACTGTGTTTGCTCCGATTTCTAGCTCTGGTTTCCTACTTGGGAAATTGCCAGCCCCCTGGTCCTTTTTACACACAAAACAAAGCAGACAATATACCCCAGCCGTGCCCCACACTCCACAGGTGTCACCCAGCCTGTGAATGTCTCCCTTGTATCAACCACGGCAGCCATCTTGTGTCTCCCCAATGCTCCCCTGGGTGCCCCCCTGCCCATAACTGGACCTTTGTCACCCACCCAGGCAGCCGTTTTCCTGATGACCAGAGGTGACGACATCCATTGGCTGAAGGGCTCTTAGCTCTCTGGGCTCAGGTAACAGGTGAGGTATTTTGGGAGAGGCCACGGCCTCCTTTTCGGAGGAGGGTAGAGGGAGATTGTCCCTTCTTTCTGGATCTGTTGGTGACGTGGAGTCGGGGGGTGGTCAGGAAAAGAAACCACACAGCCTGCCCAAGGGAGAGGTGTCAGTGTGTGTGTGTGTGTGTGTGTGTGTGTGTGTGTGTGTGTGTGAGTGTGTGACCCTCCACCGCTGCATAGCCTGTACAGTGAGCTCGTAGAGGAAAAATAGCACCAGTGGGCCTCTCTAACCCCATCTGTGAGTCAGAGCCAGCGCAAAGGCAGGCCTGGAGTTGTCAGTGCTATGCAGAGGAGGGACGACAAACCAAAATTGCTAAGAAGAAATGGGGACACCTGCTGCTTTCTGGACCCCCATCACCTCGCCCCAGAGATGATGGGAAGGGAACACAAGGCCGGCTCTCTCTGGCGGCTTAGAAGCCAGGCACGGCCCTCCGGCTCAGGAAGGGCCCCTGCAGCGCCACGCTCAGGGGTTCCACGGCTCCTCGCCACTTTACACGGTGGTCTCGTATTCCAGCAGCTCCTGGGACGCCCCCATGCTGCGGTACTGCAGGCGTGGCGTCGCGGGAGAGGTGTACTCTAGCGCCAGAATGGTCTTACGGAGCCGCCTGTCGATGAAGTGGGCATCCCAGGCGGGATATTTCTTCCGAGGCAAGTCGATGCGAATGATGGGGCCCTCTGTCCGTGGGACGCGGGCCACGGGGGTTGGGGGCACGCTGGGCCTGACCTGAAAGACCGGCATACAGCTGTCTCTGTCCCCTGGCACCCCCTCCCTCTCAGCCCCTGTAGTCCTCGGCAAGGAGCGTGGGGGGCTGGTGATCACATCCCCGTGGGGGCCTGAGCCACCGGGGATGGCCGTGGGCTCCTCGCTGCAGATGCAGCTCGTGTTCTGGGGCCCAAAGATGGTTCCGTTGGGGTGCAAGAGGCAGTAGTAGATGAACATGAAGAAGACACCTAAGGCGAAGCTGGAAGTGACCACGCAGACAATGATTAAGGCGTTGGACTCGGAGACCACGTATTTCTCCCGGAACCAGTACCAGAGGCCTGTCATGGCAGCGTTCTCTGACAGCGTAATGATGTAATAGATGGACATGCGGCACCGGCTCCGGCCTTCCTTGACGTTGAACCAGCAGAAGATGTAGATGATGCCAACCACCATGTTGTAGATGATCTCCTCCCACTTGGACATGCAGAAATCCGTCTCGCCTTGGATGATCCAGAAGGTCATGATGCACCAGTGGGTGACGATGAAGATGCCGAAGTAGAGCTGGAACACGGAGGCGAAGAGGGCAAAGGCGATGGCCCGGGCGGCGATGGTGAACAGGTGCCAGAGGATCTGCACCACGGCTCCTTTGTAGGACATGGGCATCTTGTCTTCCCGGGAGTCACGCAGCACCTTTTGGTAAGAGGCGAGGGTCCATGCCAGGGACACCAGCGACGCAGAAGCCGAGAGCCCTGCCCAGGCAAACAGAGAGAAAAGGGCAGCAGGGAGTTAAGGGAAGACAAACGGTGTTACTGAGGAGGGATCACGGGGGAGAGAAATGGAGGAGGCAAGAGGGCCGGATGAGATAGGAAGAGAAGCGACTGAGCAGCGTGAGGGTGGACCAAGAGGAAGGCAGAAGAAAAGGCGTCGGTGAGGTGGAGGCAGGATGGAGCGATGGGTGTGGGGAAGCCAGGGGGGTTGGAAGCATGACAACCACTTATGGTGTAGTGGCTAAGGTGTTGAACTGGGAGTTGGGAGACCTGGGTTCTAAGTCCCGCTCGGCCATGAAGCTCACTTGCCAGTGTGGTGTAGCGGTTAGAGTGCTGGACTGGGAGTCGGGAGATCTGGGTTCTAGTCCCCACTTGGCCATGGAAACCCACTGGGTGACTTTGGGCCACTCACAGACTCTCAGCCCAACCTACCTCACAAGGTTGTTGTTGTGAGGATAACATGGAGAGGAGGAGGATTATGTACGTCGCCTTGGGTTCCTTGGAGGAAAAAAGGCAGGATATAAATGTAATAAATAAATAATAATAAATAACCACTGAGAGGATAGCAAGGCTGCATGTCCATGTGGAGGATGTAGGATGGATGAAAGGAGGGACGGAAACTCAGCAATGAACATGGAGAGACCAAGAGCATGGTGAGATGTTCATAGAACAGCAGAGTTGGAAGGGGCCTACAAGGCCATCGAGTCCAACCCCCTGCTCAGTGCAGGAATCCATCCTAAAGCATCCCTGACAGAGGGTTGTCCAGCTGCCTCTTGAAGGCCTCTAGTGTGGGAGAGCCCACAACCTCCCTAGGGAACTGTTCATGGGAAGGGAAGAATATCATTGGGCGTCTGCAATGCTGGGCATTCCCACCTCAATAAAAACATTACAGAGCAAGAGAACAGAAGGGAGGTAGAAGTATAGCGAGGAAAAGTCATCGTCATCATGTGGGAGGGGGCTCATGAAGCCTTTTGGCTTGAGGGGCTGGAAACACAGGAGAGGTTTGTGGAGCCTTGATGAGGAGTGGCGAGAGCGGCCTTCCCCAACCCGGTGCCCACAAAAAGTGTTGGACAACAATTCTCATCACCTCTAGCTGTTGGCCATGTTTGTTTATTTATTTATTACGTCTATATCCCACCCCCTTTCCTCCTTAAGGAACCCAAGGCAGCGTATATAACCCTCCTCCGCTCCATTTTGTCCCCACAACAACAACCCTGTGAGGTAGGTTGGGCTGAGTGTCTGTGACGGGCCCAAAGTCACCCAGTGGGCTTCATGACTGAGTGGGGAGACTAGAACCCGGATCTCCCGATTCCCAGTCCAACACTCTAGCCGCTGCACCGCAGTGGCTCTCATGTTGTCCCACAGAGGAGGGCCAGGATCTCTTCTCGATCCTCCCAGAGTGCAGGACACGGAATAACAGGCTCAAGTTAAAGGAAGCCGGATTCCAGCTGGACATCAGGAAAAACTTCCTGACTGTTAGAGCAGTACGACAATGGAACCAGTGACCTAGGGAGGTGGTGGGCTCTCCCACACTAGAGGCCTTCAAGAGGCAGCTGGACAACCATCTGTCAGGGATGCTTTAAGGTGGATTCCTGCACTGAGCAGGGGGTTGGGCTAGATGGCCTTGTAGGCCCCTTCCAACTCTTCTTTTGCACTTTCGTTCCTGCCTGTCTTGTTCCTCTGAGCAGCTCAGCCAAAGAATGTTCTCTCTGCTCCTCCCTGCTGTGGCATCAGGGCAGCTCAGCCAATCACTGTCAGAGGCGTCATCATCATCATCATCATCATCATCATTTCCCCAACATGCCTTAGTGCGCTACAATACAGATTGGGTAAATATGCAGAGATTGGTCTTTCCATGGTGTAGTATCCAATGCTAGCCCTATGCAGAGTAGACCTACTGAAATGAAGGAGACTTAAGTTAGTCACAATGAACTAAGGTCCCATTAATTTCAATGGGTCTACTCTACGTAGGAATAACATTGGTGATAACCGGAAATACGACCATGCTCAGAGACACCATATCTCTCAATCAATCAAATACTAGTAGGGGGCTTTCTCCTTTACACACTGCCTGTGAATGTCCCTGTCTTATCTGGCAAGTCAATAAGAGGGAGGCAGAATGGTGAGCTAAATGGGTGGATCCATGGTCCATCCCTGCGTGGTCTTCATGATGGAAACAGGAAATATGAGCAGCCGCATTGGATGGTTGGAATTATGAAGACATAGAGAGAGAAAGAGAAAGAAGACACTTAGAAATGGAGACAGATAAGATGGAGGAACACTGTTGTAAGAGAGGAAGAAAAATGCAGAGATCGTGTGCACTACAGGGGAAAGGATTTGGGGGCAAGAAGAAATATAACATCTCTGAAAATTATGAAGGCATGGAAAAAAATAACACGTCTGTTCTTTTTTAAATAAATGTAAATGCTTTTGAGCACGGGGGAGGGGGAGTGAGATAATTGTAGTATTTTCTTGATTATTAATACTGAAGTCCGTTGCAGTCCTCGCATTTGCAAGTGACTACCAGGAGGTTACAAAGAGGGTGCGAAAGAAATTTGTGTTTGTACAGAGGTATCGGAAATTAATGGTGCAATTCTCTGTGTGTATACTCAGAAGTAAGCTCCACTCTGCATAATGGGACTTGCTACCAAGTAGGATTGCATCTAGGCGGTGGGATCCTATGCATGTTTACTTGGAAGTAAAGCCCCGTAACGTTCCATGGGACTTTCTCCTTTAATAAGCAGGTTTAGAGTTACGATTTAAACTATCATACTACTCAACCTGAAATATTCTTAAAATTTCACAGGACTCAGTTTTGAGTATTTACAGTGTGGGTAAATATAGCAATGGCAGAGAAAGCTAGCCAACGGTGTACATTGGTGTCAAACAACAAAGAGTCTTGCAGTACCTTAAAGACTAACAGTTTTTATTCTGGCATAAGATTTCGAGCTTTATCACACCAGCGTTATACTGTGCAATCACTGTGAATTGCATGCAAAGGACTCAGAAATTTTCCACCTTATAATCTGCTTTGATTGTGAAGCGCTCCCATGCATCCGGCCTTAATTGTGCAATAAAGCAAAAAGATTCACCCTATTTAGCCCCTACTTTTTGAGCATAACTTCCGAGCCACCGCTGGGGCACAGGAGAAGGATTTTAAAGAAATGCTTACATCTGTGTAAGTTTTAAAGATAAAGACACCAACATTGGCACAGTAATAGATATTAGGGAGAGCTTTACGCATACCAAATTTAAATTGAATTGGGTCATCCGTTTATTTTTTATGCTTTTTTACATTTCCCCCCTTAAACTCACTTCCTTGTATGCAAAGGATTGCTGTCGCCTGGTAGCAAAAACAACAGCAACCTCAAAAGCTTAGTGCTACTGGGATAATCCGAGGGAAGCAGGTCCGTGGATGAAGCTTTTCATGCACTATAGTTAAGACTGTTAACAAAATCTGTTAGTTTTTAAGGTGCCACAAGACTCTTCATTGTTTTTGCTGCAATAGACTAATATGAGGAGAGACTGAAAGAACTGGGCATGTTTAGCCTGGAGAAGATAAGATTGAGGGGAGACATGATAGCACTCTTCAAAGACTTCAAAGGTTGTCACACAGAGGAGGGCCAGGATCTCTTCTCGATCCTCCCAGAGTGCAGGATACGGAATAACAGGCTCAGGTTAAAGGAAGCCAGATTCCAGGTGGACATCAGGAAAAACTTCCTGACTGTTAGAGCAGTATGACAATGGAATCAGTGACCTAGGGAGGTGGTGGGCTCTCCTACACTAGAGGCCTTCAAGAGGCAGCTGGACAACCATCTGTCAGGGATGCTTTAGGGTGGATTGCTGCACTGAGCAGGGGGTTGGACTTGATGGCCTTGTAGACCCCTTCCAAGTTTACTGTTCAAGGATTCTATGACGGCCCCTCTGGAAATAGTGTCAAACAGTTAGGCTGAGTTCAGACACATGCTAATCAACTAGGGGTGGTGGTAATAGGAACAGAATGGGAAACAACCTGATCACTGCTGGGTCCAGGTTTCTGAGGGCCTTCGGCAAGGCCCCCTCAATGGGCCCCCTCCCTCAGCAAGTCTGCCTTCTCACTACCACCCCCATGAGCTGCCATTGCTAATCGTCTTCCTCCTCCTTTTCATTCTTGCTGCCGCTGCTTGCTTGACGGACAGAGAGAGCTAGCGAGGAGGGCGGCCAGGCATCTGTGCCTCCTCTCTCTCTGACCACCCCTTGTCCGGCCAGAGCGTGAAGCAGGTGGCAGTGGGGAAGAGGAGGAGCAACTCCAATGGGACTCTTATCCGTGGGCCCTTGGTTGGGTGGGGCCCTTAGCTGGCGCCCAACCATGCCCACCCTGTTATTTCATCACATCCTCCTCCCAGCATTCGGCCAGGCACCCCTTACCCTGGGCCCCACAGAGTGGAAAAGGGCAAAGCCATTTTTTCTCTCAGGACCAGATGCTGGGGAGCAACAGCAGGGGAGGGCTGTGTCCCCCGTCCGCCCAGCGATGACAAGGTTGTGATCTTGGCATCTGGCTGTGGGCAGCCCCAAGGAGCCATCTGAGTGCTGAAACTCGTCTGGGGCGTGGGCTCAGCCCCTTGGAGAGCTCCTTTAGAATCTCAGAATAGCAGAGTTGGAAGGGGCCTATAAGGCCATCGAGTCCAACACCCTGTTCAATGCAGGAATCCACCCTAAAGCATCCCTGACAGAGGGTTGTCCAGCTGCCTCTTGAAGGCTTCTAGGGTGGGAGAGCCCACAACCTCCCTAGGTAACTGGTTCCATTGTCGTACTGCTCTAACAGTCAGGAAGTTTTTCCTGACGTCCAGCTGGAATCTGGCTTGCTGTAACTTGAGCCTGTTATTCAGTGTCCTGCACTCCTATTTATTTATTTATTTGTTTATTTATTTATTACATTTCTATACCGCCCAATAGCTGGAGCTCCCATCATTCTGGGATGATGGAGAAGAGATCCTGGCCCTCCTCTATATGACAACCATTTAAGTATTTGAAGAGTGCTCTCATGTCTCCCCTCCATCTTCTCTTCTCCAGGCTAAACCTGCCCAGTTCTTTCAGCCTCTCTTCATTGGGCTTTGTTTCCAGACCCCTGATCATCCTGGTTGCCCTCCTCTGAGCATGTTCCAGCTTGTCTGCGTCCTTCTTGAATTGTGGAGCCCAGAACTGGACGCAATACTCTAGAGAAGGCCTAACCAGGGCCGAATAGAGAGGAACCAGGACGTCACGTGATTTGGAAGCTCTACTTCTATTAATGCAGCCCAAAATAGCATTTGCCTTTCTTGCACCCACATCGCACTGTTGGCTCCTATTCAGCTTGTGATCTACAACAATTCCAAGATCCTTCTCGTTTGTAGCATTGCTGAGCCAAGTATCCCCCATCTTGTAACTGTGCCTTTGGTTTCTATTTCCTAAACTTAGAACTTGGCATTTATCCCTATTAAATTTCATTCTGTAGTTTTCAGCCCAGCACTCCAGCCTATCAAGACCACTTTGGAGTTTGTTTCTGTCTTCCAGGGTATTCGCTATCCCACCCAATTTTGTGTCATCTACAAATTTGATTTGCGTTCCCTGCACCTCCTCGTCTAGATGGTTCTGACTGAAACCCAGAGTGGATTCACCGCCCCATGACATCGGGGCCACCAGCCTCCGCCGCACCAGCAGGATGCAGGACTAGGGGCGGCCCAACAAGATGGGCGGTCCTCAAGACGCTCCACTCACCCTGCAACGGCTCAATGTAGTTTTGCTGCACCATAATGCTGAGCTGCAGCACCAGCTGGGGGGCGCTCTTGAGGAAGGTCTCCAGCAGCCGCAACATGCTGATATCTGCGCTCTCGAACATCATCCTCCAGTAGAAGTGGCGGCGGCGATGCTCCGACTGCCAGCGGCTCTGGAGGCCCAGGTACAGGGTCCGCAGGTACCTGCACAAAAGACAGGAGGAAAGGTCAAGAGCACCCTGATGTGTTACCAATGCTTGAGAAAGCAGACTGCTCCCTCCTTCCTGTCCTCCAGGGGGCGCTCATTTGTTGTGACCCAATGCTCTCTTGCACCAATCGCAGGCGGGGTGCAGAACTGCAGGGGTTTGCAATGATTTATTTATTTTATTTTATTTATTTATTAAACTTATATACCGCTCCCATAGTCAGGGCTCTCTGGGCGGTTTACAGAAATTCTAAAATTGAGATAAAAACAAGTATACAAAATTTAAAACTCTAAAACACAGAACATACACACATAAAACATTAAAAACCGATTTAAAAACTAAACGTGGGCAATTAGGATGTGCCGCCATATGCCTGGGCAAAGAGGAAAGCCTTAACCTGGCGCCGGAAAGATAGCAGCGTTGGCGCCAGGTGAGCCTTGTCAGGGAGATCGTTCCATAGTCTGGGGGCCACCACCGAAAAGGCCCTGTCCCTCGTTGCCACACTCTGAGCCTCTCTCGGAGTAGGCACCCGGAGGAGGACCTTAGATGTTGAACGTAGTGACCGGGTATATTCACGTCGGGAGAGGCGTTCCATCAGGTATTGTGGTTTCTGAGCGTATTTCTCGAGCGTATTTGGCCGCGCTGCACTCTCTTAAGTCAGGCAGCTCCAGAACGAAGCCACAAAGTGCCCATCAAGACACTGGAGGAACAGAGGGGAAGGGCGTTTGGCTAGGCAGCGGGTGCAGTTCAGTGCGTTGATCCAATGCGCCACAGAAGAAGGCAGGAACAGCTGGTCTTCTTGAGCCACATGGAGTCGAAGCGCTGAACTCGCAGGGTTGGATGACGAAAGGATGCTTGGCTTCAGTTACTGAGGCCTGTGTAGACCATCTGCCTGTCAATCTGCAGTTAGTGTAGGTGTTCAGGGAGATGCAGTTCTGGTTTTACCCAAAAAAAGAAAGGAAGAAGAAGCCCTACCCTTTTGCTTCTTCCAAATATAGACTCCCTTCCTTAACTCCACCAGATCACGGCTGATATGTTTATCCTACCTGCTCCCCAGCACCACCTCCCCAATCTCTGCAAGCCCCTCTGCCCTGGAGTATTATTATTATTATTAGTCCGGGTGAATGCAAAACCTTTCTTAGCCTTTCTTAGCCGCTTGTGCTCCACTCTCTGGGAACAGCACCCTGGCTTTGTTTGAGGTGTGTCACAGGTCACTACTTGTGAGGGAATTTAAATGTCAAGGATTGTAGGGAAGTCATGTATTTGGTGAAGCGGGCTCTTGCCTGCAAACCTTGTGACACAAAAAGGGAATTACAATGCAATCTAACAACCCCTCCTCTTTCATTGTACTAGAACCCAACGGGATCATCATCCCATGAAGCTGATGGGTGGGAGATACAGGACAGATAAAAGGAAGGACTTCTTCACCCACCAAAGAGTTAAACTATGGAACTCACCACCACGAGATGTAGTGATGGCCACCAATTTGGACGGCTTTAAAAGGGGGTTGGACAAATTCATGTTGGCAAAGGCTATCAATGGCTACTAGTCTTGATGTCTCTATGCCAATAGAAGCAGTGTGCCTATGTGCACCAGTTGCTGGGGAACATGGGTGGGAGGGTGCTGTTGCACCGGGTCCTGCTTATGGGCTTCCGATTTGGGCACCTGGTTAACCACTGTGTGAACAGAATGCTGGACAAGATGGGTCCTTGGTCTTATCCAGCAGGGCTCTTCTGATGTTCTTACGTTGTTAATCCTATGCATGTCTACTCAGAAGTGTCACTTAGCTCAAGGAGACTTGCTCCCAGGTAAGCGGGCATAGGATTGCTACCCAAGGCTGTGTGATATATCTCATTTAACTCAATGCGACTTCCTTCTGAGTAGACATGTATAGCATGGCACCGCTAGTCTCTTAAGGCTGTTTCAGCCATTACACAGCTGGACATCAGGAAAAACTTCCTGACTTTTAGAGCAGTACGACAATGGAATCACTTGCCTGGTGAGGTTGTGGCCTCTCCCACACTAGAGGCGTTCAAGAGGCAGCTGGACAACCCTCTGTCAGGGATGCTTTAGGGTGGATTCCTGCATTGAGCAGGGGGTTGGACTCGATGGCCTTGTAGGCCCCTTCCAACTCTGCTATTCTATGATTCTGTGAAATAATTTTGTTCCGTGAACATTAAATCATGGCTTGAGTGAGCGAAGATACATTGCTAAATGAGAGCGTTTGGGGAGATTTTGTTGCCGTGAATGTCTAGGTTTTTTGAGACTTCCGTGCTTTTTATTCTTACGGGCTTTCTGCAGCCAAGGGCTTAGTCTCCAGTGGGGTTTCACTGGTTCTGCAAGGTTCCTGGCTCTTCCATTCTTGCCTCCCAACACAGAAACGGAGAACCTTTCTATTCACCCCACGGCCACCTCTTCCATATTGTGCTTTCAAGATGCTGTGGGGGGGAAGCCTGACCCAAGGTGACCCAAGCCAGCATAGCAGTTTGGATGAGGGGCAGCGTGTTGTGGCTAGAAGAGTCTCCAGTAAGTCCCTCCAGGGTTGGGTAATCCCAGCTCCGGTTTCACACCTTCTCTCTCTCTCTCTCTCTCTCTCTCTCTCTCTCTCTCTCTCTCTCTCTCTCTCTCCCTCTCCCTCTCCCTCCTGGACTGAATAACTGAATTATTCAGTTGACACTAAAATTCTCTGACTACGAAAAGGAGAGATGTGTACAAGTGAGGTCTTGAAGTGAACGTAGCTACGACAAGGCGATAAAGGCTGCAATCCTGCCCATGCTTCGTCGGGGGAATGTTCCATTTGAATCAATGGGTCTCCCCCTTCTGAGTTCCCATGCCAAGAGTGCCCGCATGGTTCTTGGGATAGAGGCCTGCAACTGATGAGCCCAGGGCGAACCCGGTCTCCAAAAGAAGGAAGGCACAAAGAGGAGGAAGGAACTGAATTTAGATCCCTTGTGGTGTCCTGCCTGGCCTAGCCGGAGGCAAAGGGTGGAGAGAGCGAGGTGGGTGTGCAGCAACGGGGGAGGGGGCTTGTCAGCTGATCCCAGGGCATGGTCTGAAACAGGGGTGGGGAACCTCAGCCCAGGTGCCCAATCTACTCCCCGTGAGGTCCCAATTTGGCCCTCCAAGCTTCCCTAGATGACCACACCCCTTGCCCCTCCCTCCTTTCCTCCCGAGCAACAATCATTTGGTAGTTTGGCATAGAATCATAGAATCATAGAATAGCAGAGTTGGAAGGGGCCTACGAGGCCATCGAGTCCAACCCCCTGCTCAATGCAGGAATCCACCCTAAAGCATCCCTGACAGATGGTTGTCCAGCTGCCTCTTGAAGGCCTCTAGTGTGGGAGAGCCCACAACCTCCCTAGGGAACTGATTCCATTATCGTACTGCTCTAACAGTCAGGACATTTTTCCTGATGTCCACCTGGAATCTGGCTTCCTTTAACTTGAGCCTGTTATCCCGTGTCCTGCACTCTGGGAGGATCGAGAAGAGATCCTGGCCCTCCTCTGTGGGACAACCTTTCAAGTATTTGAAGAGTGCTCTCATGTCTCCCCTCCATCTGACCCCTGATCATCCTGGTTTCCCTCCTCTGAACACGCTCCAGCTTGTCTGCATCCTTCTTGAATTGTGGATCCCAGAACTGGACGCAATTCTTATGGCCGTTGTCGCCAGCGGCTGTTGCTCCTCCTCCTTTTTCTCATCATTGCTGCTGCTTGTTTGCTTGACTAGTGGAGAGTCAGTGAGCAAGGAGGCCGTGGCATCTCATGCAGGGTGGATTCCTGCACTGAGCAGGGGGTTGGACTCGATGGCCTTGTAGGCCCCTTCCTACAAGGGGCCTTGTGGCTTGGGACCACAATACCTGACGGAACGCCTCTCCCGACGTGAATAAACCCGGTCACTACGTTCAACATCTAAGGTCCTCCTCCGGGTGCCTACTCCGAGAGAGGCTCAGAGTGTGGCAACGAGGGACAGGGCCTTTTCGGTGGTGGCCCCCAGACTGTGGAATGATCTCCCTGACGAGGCTCGCCTGGCGCCAACGCTGCGATCTTTCCGGCGCCAGGTTAAGACTTTCCTCTTTGCCCAGGCATATGGCGGCACATCCTAATTACCCACATGTTTAGTTTTTAATCGGTTTTTAATGCTTTATGTGTGTATGTTCTGTGTTTTAGAGTTTTAAATTTTGTATACTTGTTTTTACCTCAATTTTAGAATTTCTGTAAACCGCCCAGAGAGCCCTGGCTATGGGAGCGGTATATAAGTTTAATAAATAAAATAAATAAATAAAACTCTGCTATTCTACGATTCTCTGATTCTTGCCACCACCCTTGTCTGGGCCAGAGCAAGAGGCAGGGGAACAAGCAGGTAGCAATGGAGATGAGGTGGAGCAACTCCAGTGGATTTTGCCAATGGGGTGGGTGGGGAAGGCTTTCAGCAGGTGCCCGGCCACACCTACAATATACTTTTACATTGTATTTTATATTATGGTTTTATACTGTTGTTTTATACTTTGAATGTTTTTGATTTTTGTGAACCGCCCAGAGAGCTCCGGCTATTGGGCGGTATAGAAATGTAATGTAATAAATAAATAAATAAATAAATAAATACCCTTGATGCCAGCTCTGCTAAATATATAATCTCATGCACTGCACGCCTCCGCCTCACAATTTCCCCCATTTCTAGCCTTATTCACACATTGTCAAGCTTACATTTTCAGCGAAAGGCTCTCGCTCTGTAAATGGAAAACTTGACATTTGCCAGGTGCTGGGTCCTGTGCCCAGACTCAAATCCCCACGCTTGTACAGTGCAGTCCTTCCACTGTGGAGCGCACACGCACACACACGCACACACTCTGGTGGTAATAGCAGTAGCCAGGTCTCTGGTTCCTGCCCCCCCCCCATCCAAACCAATCCCCGCCTTTGTGAAAAGAGGAGAGATGATGTCTGTGAACAGAGAAGGATTGAGCAAGAGCGGGAGGGCCCCATAAAGCTCCCTCCTGACCTAGTAAAGCTGTCACCCAAACGGATGGTTTTTATATCGGATCCATAAAATGCTGCCGGTCGACTCCATTAGCCACCGAGGGCCAGGAGAAACCCTTATTCCAGCACTTTCAGCCCATTCATCAGCCCTAAAGAGGGTTGGGGGGAGGGTTGAGGGGGGCTTCTCGCCCCCCACGCGGAGACAGCAGGGACCGACCGCTTCTCCACTTGGCCTTCCACACCGTGACACCAGATGCCCCGGGGCGACAGGCGGCAAAGTTCATTTTCTGATCTGCCTCCATAAGTCACAGCTCCTTAGCGGATATGACCTGGGAGATCGCTCCCCCTGGCCCAGCACACTTGATGGAAGGCTTAAATGCAGATGGAGCACTCCTGAGCCAAAGGGGTTTATGGGGGAAGGGGGAATTGCCCAGAGACCCACACATAGCAGTCATGGGGGGCTGGTAATGCCATCCATCACAGCAGAGCAGACAGTGGAGGCTGGTGTCTCTGGTGTCAGTGGGGCGGTAAATTCGCTCCCGGTTTCAGTCAGAAATCTAAAGGATCTAGCCAAGGTGCTGAATCACCTTGGAGAGCTTCCTTAAGAGTTCTGACTGGTTCTGAATGAAACCCAGAGGGGATTCACTGCCCCACTGTCATTGGAGCCACCAGCCTCCACTGCCAAAGTTGGTACATCCAAACCATCACATGCCATCTGCTGAGTTCTCCATCTGTTCCTTCCTGAGAAAGATCTCCTTCCTTCCTTCCTTCCTTCCTTCCTTCCTTCCTTCCTTTCTTTTTAAAACCACATCTTTTTATTCAAATTTGTCCTTTTTCATTTTCTTTTTTTTTAAATAGTAAAGCAAGTTATAACAGTGGGGCTGTTATAGCAGCTTTCACTGTTGTGATTGAGAGGGAATTTCACCAGGTGCTGCATGCATACAAATGACACCTGCTGAAATTCCCTTTTCTCTACAACTGTTAAAGATATAGGAGCCCAGTCCCCCTTTCCATGTGGTCACCCTAGAGGAGTAGTTGCTAGGGGGCAAAAAGGAAAGAGTGGGGCAGTCTTTTCTGAAACATGCAAGAGAGGACACCTGTCTCTTCTACTGGAAAAAAAAGTATGTTCCATCGTTATGATTTGCGCCCAGGCAGGGGACAGACTTTGAGCTCCATCAGATGAATGTTTTATTGCACACTCATTGCTGGGCACTCACGGATTTTCATGGGTCCCTCTCATGACGTCGTCTGCCCCCTGGTGACTCCCACCCCTTCTAGCCTTCTTTGTGCAACGCCCCCCCGCCCCGTAAGTCCGACTTATTTTTAAAGACAGAAGTTGCCGCTATCTCCTGCTGTGTGCTGGAGAAGCAGCAGGATCAAAACGGCCCACGGAATGGTTCACGTACACATTGTTTACTTCCTCTTTCAAAAGAGGAAGTAATGAGGCACAAACACAGGGGAGGAGAAGTGACGGTAAGCAATCGCGATCCCCCCCCATGTGATGACGGTCTTCATTTCCTTCCCTGTTGGGCTCTTTTTCATGTAAAGTTGGCCTGGGGTCCCAGTCCGGCACTTTGGGGTTCTTCTGATGGCCACGCCCCCTTCCCTTGGTCCTGCCCCCTCCTGTTGGCCCCACCTGAATGCCAATCGTCCAAAGATTTCCCAGCTTTGGACATTTCCCCATTCTAAAAGAAATACTGGCAGCCAAAATAGGCTGCTATTTGGCCCCACTGCTGCTGCTGCCATTATTATTATTATTATTATTATTATTATTATTATTATTATCATTACATTTATATCTCACCTTTTTTTCTCCAAGGAACCCAAGGCAGCGTACCTAATCCTCCTTCTCTCCATTTTTATCCTCACAACAACAACCCTGTGTGGGAGGTTGGGCTTAGAGTCCGTGACTGTCCCAAAGTCACCCAGAGAGCTGCCATGGCCAAGTGGAGAGACTAGAACCCGGATCTCCAGACTCCCAGCCCAACGCTCTAGCCACTACACCACACTGTTTTTGCCTTTGGTCCTGCCCACTTTTGCCTTCAGCTACACCCACCGCACTAGAATATGGTCCTGAATAGTTTCTCCCAAATTGAATGAAGCCCTTGATCTGAAAGATGTTTGACTCCCCTCATGTAAAAAGCAGACCCCCCCAGTCCAGTTCACTTCTACTTTGCATGTGAACAGGGCAAGGTAAATGCACAGCTTTCATGCCACATCCAGTTTTTAACATCTACGCGAAGCCCCTGGGAGCCACTCCAGAGTCATCACGAGGTTTCGGGATGGAGTTTCACCAATATGCAGATGACATATAATTAATTACACGGCTGTAGAATCTACCAATTAAATTCCCGGGAGAGATTAGAATACAAAATCAGTTCCAGCTAAAACATAAGAACACTACATACAAAAGGAGACAGGATCGAAAAGAGCCACATAGAGATAAAACCTCATGGAGATAAAACAGCTGAGCTTAAAAGACTCTAGCGAATAAAAGAGGTCTTTGCTTGGTGCTGAAATGGCATCGAGGTAGGTGCCAGGCAAGTCTGACTGGGGAGGCATTCCGCTACTGGGGTGTCACTCCTAAGAAGGCTCTTTCCCCAGTACACAGCCTCCACTGTTACCTTTTAAAAGGACGACAGTCCCTCCTTCTCAGCATAATGACGAGTATGTGCTAGATCCACAAGCTGGAAAACAACCCTGGATACAACCAATAGTCTACTCAGCTCGATCACCACCAGTAATTCACCCTCAAACTAATTACACTATTCATCATTTAAATATTGTGCATTTCAAATGTTCCCAACAGCCCTGTAAGGTAGGCCAGTATTACTGCATACGGTTAATGATGCAGATGGCAGGGGGTGGGGATGAGGGTTCCAAATCACGTGAGGTCCTGGTTCCTCTCTATTCGGCCCTGGTTAGGCCTCATCTAGAGTATTGCGTCCAGTTCTGGGCTCCACAATTCAAGAAGGACGCAGACAAGCTGGAGTGTGTTCAGAGGAGGGCAACCAGGATGATCAGGGGTCTGGAAACTAAGCCCTGTGAAGAGAGACTGAAAGAACTGGGCATGTTTAGCCTGGAGAAGAGAAAAGGGGGGGGGGGGGACAGACATGATGGCACTCTTCAAATACTTGAAAGGTTGTCACACAGAGGAGGGCCAGGATCTCTTCTGGATCCTCCCAGAGTGCAGGACACGGAATAATGGGCTCAAGTTCCATCTGGACATCAGGAAAAACTTCCTGACTGTTAGAGCAGTATGACAATGGAACCAGTTACCTAGGGAGGTTGTGGGCTCTCCCACACTAGAGGCATTCAAGAGGCAGCTGGACAACCCTCTGTCAGGGATGCTGTAGGGTGGATTCCTGCATTGAGCAGGGGGTTGGACTGGATGGCCTTGTAGGCCCCTTCCAACTCTGCTATTCTATGACTATGATTCTATGAGGCTGAGAGACAGGCTACTTTAATGAATGTTTGGTGGAAGTGTGATTTGAACTGGGAACTTCCCTTCTAACACTCATGCAGCCTGATCCCTAAACATAGCTACTCAGGGGTAAGCATCCACTGAATTCGATGGGGCATACGTCCGAGTAGGCATGCATATGATTGCAGCCATAGCCACTCCACTCTGCCAGCTCTCACTGGAATCAGTAGGATTTACTCATGAGCAATCCATCATTAGAATTGGGCTGAAAAAAATCTCCCACGTCACACATTTTCAAAAGTTGAGCGTGTCGCTAAAAGACAGACTGGAAGTGCTTAAAATACTTGCATCACTGTCACTTTGCTCTTGGTTTTCTTGACAAGCAGCTACTTTCTGATGCAACTGCTGAGATGTTTGGGGATACGAACCCAAAACCCCGCATCCTCCTACTCAAACAGAAATTGGCCCGAAGAGGATAACATCTCGCCCAGGAGAGACATTTCAGTTAACTGAAAAAAACGATCAGAGGCTTGTTGTGAATCTGATGGGAGGCAGGAGCGAGAAAAGAAGTGGAGGTAAAAATAGCCCCTTCTCCCCCCACAGAGTCAGAGCAGAGAAAAGGATGGAGGGCCCAGGTGAGAGCCTTGGTGGGGGTGGGGGTGGGGAGGTGCAGGCTGCGAGAGCAGCGCTTCAGCCATCATCTGGAGCCAGGGCTCTGGATGGCTGCATTACCAAGGACACTGACATGTGACAGACACTGTTAATCCCAGACTTCAAATATTCAGCCGAGAAAGGTGGGGGGGGGGAAGAGATGGAGGATTTAATGGGCTTTGGACTATTTCCCAGGCATTCAAATATGTCCAGAATGGTGCTGCAGCGCATTGCTTTAGAAAGCAGCAGGATGGAAGGAGACAAGGGCATGCCCGCCACCTCCAAGGGAGGCGCGTACCTCAACAGACCCCTTTTCCACGCGTGTGCGTGCGTTGTTCTCCTCGAGGAAGAGAGATCAGGAATTGGCAATGAGGGCAACCAGGATGATCAGGGGTCTGGAAACAAAGCCCTATGAGGAGAGACTGAAAGAACTGGGCAGGTTTAGCCTGGAGAAGAGAAGATGGAGGGGAGACATGAGAGCACTCTTCAAATACTTAAAAGGTTGTCCCACAGAGGAGGGCCAGGATCTCTTCTCGATCCTCCCAGAGTGCAGGACACAGAATAACGGGCTCAAGTTAAAGGAAGCCAGATTCCAGCTGGATATCAGGAAAAACTTCCTTACTGTTAGAGCAGTACAACAATGGAATCAGTTCCCTAGGGAGGTTGTGGGTTCTCCCACACTAGAGGCATTCAAGAGGCAGCTGGACAAGCATCTGTCAGGGATGCTTTAGGGTGGATTCCTGCACTGGGCAGGGGGTTGGACTGGATGGCCGTCCAACTCTACTATTCTATGATTCTATGGGCAGGGGGAGGAGGCACCCCTACTTTGTCCCAGGCAGGGATTCAGATCTGCAACCCATACCCGGTCAAGGGTGACTCCCACAAACTGTTAGAGACCTGCCCCCCCCCCACGCTTGTGCTTCTGCTCCCCTAAACCTACTTGTTGTTTCTCTCTCCAAAATAAATGGATGTAAAACACGGCACTGTCCCTAAATGTACAAAGCACTGAACGATACAATCAAAAGGGCTGTCTATACCTTTGGAAAGCCCCAGAGTGGCTCCGCAGCAGCGCAGACGCGCTTATATGATGCAGCCGCTACGGTAGAGACACCCCGGGGCTTTCGCCTAAAGTAAAAAAGTCAGGGGTTTGAAGGAAAGGAACCTCTCATGCTAGCTCTTGAGTCATTACTGACTCTTGGAGGGATGCCTGCTTTCGCGGACGTTTTCTTGGCAGGCCTTATAGCGGGGTGGTTTGCTGTTGCCTTCCCCGGCCGTTATTCCCTTTCCCCCAGCTAACTGGGTACTCATTTTACCGACCTCGAAGGATGGAAGGCTGAGTCGACCTGAGCCGGCTGCCTGAGAACCAGCTTCTGCTGGGATCGAACTCAGGCCATGGGGAGAGTTTCGGCTGCGGTAACTGCCGCTTACCACTCTGTGCCACACAAGGCTCTACAGGGTTAAGTCAGGGGCTTAACCCGCTGTTTTTCTCCAGAGTGAGGCAAGGATGGATCATCCACTGTCCATTGCCACCTAGGAGTCGTGGGTGAGATGTGGCTGGGCAGATGATGACCCCTGATTGGTCGACATCCACCCAGGCAGGGAGGAGGGGGCTGGCCAGTGAGCTGAATGGCGGCCAGAATGCCCCCCCCCCCGCATCCGATGGAGTGGGGAGGAGTGAAGTTCTCTGTTCCCTTGGTGGAGAAAGCCCCATGAGGTAAAAGTGGTGGTGGTGGGGAAACCAGGGAGGGACGGGCAGTGCAGCGGTGGTGCGGAGCACAGCACGGGGCAGTGGCGATGGACTGAAACCCCGCAGGAGCGAAACTGTGGGGTTTTGAGTAGGGATGTGCTCCGCTTCTAATCGGACTGGCGAATTAGAAGTGGAGCGGGTTGCTTCGCCTCCCCTTAAGGTGGAGGCGAAGAGGATTGGGGGGCTGGCGGAGCATGGCGAAAAAGATCGAGGTGAAGGCGGATCCTTCGCCTCGATCCGGAGCTCCGCTGGAAAGGTAAGTGGGGTTTACCGGGCCCTGCCACTGTCGCTGTCGCCCATGCGGCGACAGCGGCAGGGCCCGGTAAACCCCGCCTCCTGTCCCTTACCTGCCTCCGTCCGCGGTCCCTCGGCTTCTTCAATTGAGTCCGCGGTTCAACCAGGAAGTCTAGGCCCCCCGCCCTCCTCTCCCAGCCTTACCTGGCACCACTCCCCTCCACTGCGGAGCTCCGATTCGGAGCCGGAGCTCCGCAGCGAAGAGGAGCGGAGTATGGGCGGAGCGGCATGAAGCGGGACGATCCGAAATTTTCGGATCGGCCCGCGGGGCGGAGCGGGGGGTCCGTGCACACCCCTAGTTTTGAGGGCTCACGGTACTGATGCACTGTCGTCAAGACAAGCCCAAATCCACAGTCCCAACCCTACCAGAGATATGCATCATAACCCAGCAGCAACAGTAAGATAAACGCAGCACCGGCTGGCGTATAACTGGCCAACCTTAGGGAAAGCTCTCTGTCCCGAAACAGCTGAGTTTCCATTTGATAGTAAAAGGACTACAAGGATGTCATCCGGTAGGCATCCTTGAGAAGGGGTGTGTGTGTCTCTGCAGAGACAATACAGCTACCCACACGCCCCTGTTCTAAATCATGCCGTTTGCTGCCAACCTCAGAGGAAGAAATGGGAGAAACTGCTCCTTTAGGATTGCAAATTGTCTAATCTGGGGCTAATCTGGTCTCCAGAGGCTTTCCTTCCCTCTGTGGGGCCTACTGCCACAGCTCCACAAGCCCCTACCCTTCCACAGACCGTGACGGCTCCTGGGGGGCTTTGGGAGGATGTGGGGAGAGGGATCCATGCTCCAGGCTTTAGGCCTAGAAGGTCCATGGCAGGCAGTGCTGATGAGCACAAGAACGCTCTCTGTGTGGCCTGTGCGATCAAAGAGGCAGGCCGCGGAAGACTGCACCAGCTGCAGCTTCTGAACCGTCTCCAAGGGCTGCCCCACGAAGAGTGCATTGCACTAATCAAAACGGGCACTCACTGCTGCACGGATGACCGAGCCAGCAAGGGTGTGGTTGGACCCCAGCCACCCAGTGCAGCAGCCAGCCCTCATGACACCGCCGGGAGGGGCCCCGCCAGCACGTACGCCTCCTGGAAGTGACACCCCGTTTCGGCCAGTGTCTGAGACCTCCTGGGAGACAGAGCCAGTTTTTGAACCGATGTGCAGAACAGTCGAAGGGCATGTGCTAGCCGCAGAACACTCTGCGTGTTGCTGCCAAACATTTTTCTCCGCCCCGCCCGCCCCGCCCCCCGCTCTTTCTGGCACGCCAAATGCCAGCGCTTTCCACCGGCTAAAGGATGGCTTTTAGCAGAGCAGTAAAGCAGCAGTTTCTGCAGCCGAAACTCTCCCCACGGCCTGAGTTCGATCCCAGCGGAAGCTGGTTTCAGGCAGCCGGCTCGGGTCGACTCAGCCTTCCATCCTCCCGAGGTCGGTAAAATGAGTACCCAGTTAGCTGGGGGAAAGGGAATAACGGCCGGGGAAGGCAACGGCAAACCACTCCGCTATAAGGCCTGCCAAGAAAATGTCAGCAAAAGCTGGCGTCCCTCCAAGAGTCAGGAATGACTCAGTGCTTGCACGAGAGGTTCCTTTCCTTTCCTTTCCTGCGGAAAGGGAACCACGGATTTTCCCAAGCAGGAAAGGACACATCCAGCACAACTGTGACCAATCATTTCCTTGGGATTTATGCCCTTAATGGGCCCATTTTCTTGCAGGGTATTCTTTTCATTCTCCCCCCTTCTCTCTCTCTCTCTCTCTCTCTCTCTCTCTCTCTCTCCCTCCCTCCCTGTGAGAGAGTTTTCCAGTCTCTCCTTCTGGGTGTCACAAAAGGACCTTGGAAGCGCTGACAAGAAACGGCCTTCCTGTCAGCAAATAATGCAATTTTAATAGTTGCATCCCAGTGTCATTATGTCCCAATTACTGCCATGTGAGGACCTAGTGACCAGCTTCTGGAGGTTTCTTTGCTGTTACGGGTGGTTTTTTTTAAAAAAAATTTTTTACAGGACTAAAAGCCTGGTTTGGCTCAAGCTGCTAAATTTAGCAGCTGGCGTCACCTGGAGTTTTACTACAACCGTCCAAGTGCCCGAGCTGTGCCCCGGAGCACGTGAAATATTAATCAAGGGCCTGGAATCATGTGCAAAGTACGTTTTCTGACCCAAAATCCTCTCGTGTCCAGATTTGGTGGGGAGGGCTTCTGCATCAGAAAAAGGGGCTTCCTGAAGAGGGTTGAAGCCCCAGCACCTATTGCTTTTGACATCAAACACTAGGAAAAAGGACTCGCTCTTCCCTCTTGCAATTCGCCTCCCTTCCTTGCCCAAACCAACCCCCATTCCAATAGGCTGAAATGCGTCTCCAAAGCCTGAGGGGCAGGAGGGAAGACCAGACAGCTAAAACATACTGGGATGTGTGGCCCCGCCCCTCTACTTCGGCCACACCCCTTTTGGCTTTGTCTCCACCGTCCACTGGATTGCAGCCCCCAAGAGTTTCTCTGAAATTAAGTTCTGCCTCCCCGATCCGCTTTACACTATCGGAGCCACGGGAAAGGCTTGGAAGGATGGGACCGGAGAGAGGTAGGATAAGGTCAGGTCCAGGCTGCCCAGGCACAGGGTGAAAGGAGGACCAGGCTCCTGTATCTTCAACAGTTGCATAGAACAGGGAATTTCAGCAGTGTCATTTGTCTGCATGCAGCACCTGGTGAAAGTCCCTCTTAACCACAAAGGTTAAAGCTGCAGGAGCCTTGCCCTATTTTGTATCTGGTCAAGAGGTCAGGGCTCCTGCAGCTTTAACTGTTGTGATGAAGAGGGAATTCCGTCAGGTTCTCCATATATACAAATGGCACCTGCTGAAATTCCCTTTTCTGTACATAGAATCATAGAATAACAGAGTTGGAAGGGGCCTACAAGGCCATCGAGTCCAACCCCCAGCTCAATGCAGGAATCCACCCTAAAGCATCCCTGACAGAGGGTTGTCCAGCTGCCTCTTGAAGGCCTCTAGTGTGGGAGAGCCCACAACCTCCCTAGGTCACTGATTCCATTGTTGTACTGCTCTAACACTCAGGAAGTTTTTCCTGATGTCCACCTGGAATTTGGCTTCCTTTAACTTGAGACTGTTATTCTGTGGCCTGCACTCTGGGAGGATCGAGAAGAGATCCTGGCCCTCCTCTGTGTGACAACCTTTCAAGTATTTGAAGAGTGCTTTCATGTCTCCCCTCCATCTTCTCTTCTCCAGGCTAAACCTGCCCAGTTCTTTCAGTCTCTCTTCATAGGGCTTTGTTTCCAGACCCCTGATCATCTTGGTTGCCCTCCTCTGAACACGCTCCAGCTTGTCTGCGTCCTTCTTGAATTGTGAAGCCCAGAACTGGACGCAATACTCTAGATGAGGCCTAACCAGGGCCGAATAGAGAGGAACCAGTACCTCACGTAATTTGGAAGCTATGCTTCTATTAATGCAGCTCAAAATAGCATTTGCCTTTCTTGCAGCCATATCGCACTGTTGGCTCATATTCAGCTTGCGATCTACAACAATTCCAAGATTCTTCTCGTTTGTAGTATTGCTGAGCCAAGTATCCCCGATCTTGTAACTGTGCACTTGGTTTCTATTTCCTAGATGTAGAACTTGGCATTTATCCCTATTAAATTTCATTCTGTTGTTTTCAGCCCAGCACTCCAGCCTATCAAGATCACTTTGAAGTTTGTTTCTGTCCTCCGGGGTATTAGCTATCCCACCCAATTTGGTGTCATCTGCAAATTTGATCAGCGTTCCCTGCACCTCCTCATCCAAATCATTAATAAAAATGTTGAAGAGCACTGGGCCCAGGACTGAGCCCTGCGGTACCCCACTCGTTGCCTCTCCCCAGTTTGAGAAGGTTCCATTGATAAGTACTGTTTGAGTCCGATTCTGTAGCCAACTGTGAATCCACCTAATAGTTGTTCCATCTATTTGTTAACAATACAGTTGTTGTTTTTGTTAACAATTACAATAGTTAATAAATACAATAGTTGTTCCATACAATTGTTAACAATACAGGAGCCCTGTCCTCCTTTTCATATGGTCACCCTACTCAGGCAAGCAGGCAGGAAGAAGGCAAACGCCAACAACAGGATTTGTGGACAGGTCATAAGCACATCAGAAGAACCCTGATGCTAGACCAGCTCCTCTGGGAGGGAAAGGGAAAGGATGTACCAGCACATTCAGTCGGTGCTTGCAGGAACATCAGAAGAGCCCTAATGCTGGATCAGACCAAGGGTCCATCTAGTCCAGCACTCTGTTCACACATTGGCCAACCAGCCATCGGCCAGGGACCAACAAGGCAGGACATGGTGCAACAGCACCCTCCCACCCATGTTCCCCAGCAACTGCTGCACCCAGGCTTACTGCCTCGGATACTGGAGATAGCACATACCCATCAGGACTAGTAGCCATTGAGAGCCTTCTCCTCCAGGAATTGCTCTAACACACACACACTCACACCCTTTAAAGCAGCCTTCCTCAACCTGGGGCGCTCCAGATGTGTTGGACTGCATCTCCCAGAATGCCCCAGCCAGCTGGCTGGGGCATTCTGGGAGATGCAGTCCAACACATCTGGAGCGCCTCAGGTTGAGGAAGGCTGCTTTAAAGCCATCCAAATTTATGGCCGTCGCCTTCGTTCTGTGGTAGCGAGTTCCAGAGTTTAACTCTGCACTGTGTCAGGAAGTCCTTCCTTTTATCTGTCCTGAATCTCCTACCGATCCGCTGCATGGGATGGAGGCTCACAAGCGGAGGAGGACTAGGAAAGGCAGGTAGTGGAGGGCACAAAATCAATCTCTCTAGCAGTAGTCCTGTTGCTCTGTGCCAACTTGCCAGCTCAGGCTGTATGGATTTTGTTAAATCAGTTCCGTCTCTATTTTGGGGATTGCCGCGCTTCTTTCGTTACGACGTCCGCTCATTGACGGAATCACATTTGTCAAAATCGGAATTTTGTTCTGTTTAGGCTAATTCGAATTAGTGCCAATGCACACTTATGCAAACGCACTTATGGACATTAGAACACTCTGCCCCCCTTCCCTAGGGTGACCAACTGTCAGGATTTCCCCGGATTTGTCCTGGTTTTTGTTCTTTCCATGGTGTCAGGGGGGATTTTCTATAATTTTCAATAATGTACTGGAATGACACACCTTCCTCTTTAAGGCTGCTATTAGCATGGCAGGAGGGAATGACATGCTTTCTTGAGGCACATCATTCCCGTACCCCGAGCTCCAATTGAGGTCTTAAAGGGGAAAGTGGGTCATTCGTGGACATTATAGAAAAGGCCCCAATTGGAGTGGATGGTGGTGGTGCAGAATGAAATCCTTTCCCCTCCTCCACTCCAATCGGGTTCTTTAAGGTGGCGGGGGAATAACGTACTTTCTGCAGGACTCAGAAAGCTGCTTCCCCACACACACACACTAGGTGTCCTCTTTTTTGGTTTCCCAAATATGGTCACCCTACCCTTCCCGGCCCCCAAGTGAGAAAACAGTCTGGTCGCCTGCAGAATCCCAGAAAACGCAAGAGGAGGGAAACCAGGATGATCAGGGGCCTGGAAACAAAGCCCTATGAAGAGAGACTGAAAGAACTGGGCATGTTTAGCCTGGAGAAGAGAAGACGGAGGGGAGACATGAGAGCACTCTTCAAATACTTGAAAGGTTGTCACACAGAGGAGGGCCAGGATCTCTTCTCGATCCTCCCAGAGTGCAGGACACAGAATAACGGGCTCAAGTTAAGGGAAGCCAGATTCCAGCTGGACATCAGGAAAAACTTCCTGACTATTAGAGCAGTACGACAATGGAACCAGTTACCTAGGGAGGTTGTGGGCTTTCCCACACTAGGGGCCTTGCTAGACCTGCTGGCTTACGCTGGCAGGGAGGCGGGGCTGAGGCGCGCTACCGTTAGCGCGCCTCCCCCAGGCTTACAGACGGCGGAGACGCAGGGAGGACGGAAGCCCTGCGTCGTCTGCCATTTTTAAATTATTTTAAAGGGGCCGGGTGCGGCCCGAAGACAGCGGACAAGGTAAGGGTTTTTTTTATTATTATTTTTACGGGGGGTGTGTGTGTGATGGCTGGGAGGGTGGGTGGCAGGGTGGGTGGCATGGGGGGAGGGTGGGTGCGGCGCCGCGCGCCACCTGAGCCCGGGCAATGCCTGGCATGGGGCGGCAATGCCGCCCCATGCCAGGCATTGCCCGGGTGGCGCGCGGCGCGATCGCACCCGCCCTCCCACCGTGCCACCCACCCTGCCACCCACCCTCCCATCCTTCGCCCCCCCGCCGATGGGCACAGCGCTCCTATGAGCGCTGTGCCAGGTCCGCGGCTTTTCGCGGCTCCTCGCGAGTAAGCGAGGTGCCGGGAAAAGCTGCGGAAGTCCCTAGACGTTCCCCAGCTCTGGCCTGAGGCCGGAGCTGGGGAAAAGGCGCGCCATAAGCGCATTGGCTTATGGTGCGTTGGAGGAGGCCTCAGCGCGGCCTGTCTCCGGATTCCCCTGTGCGTCATCTGGACGCACAGCAGGGAAGCCGGGACAGAAGGCGCGCTAAGGCCTCGTCTAGGAAGGCCCTAGAGGCCTTCAAGAGGTAGCTGGACAACCCTCTGTCAGGGATGCTTTAGGGTGGATTCCTGCATTGAGCAGGGGGTTGGACTCGATGGCCTTGTAGGCCCCTTCCAACTCTTTTGTTCTATGATTTGGGGGAGCGCTGCTTTGTTGCTGCTATTGGAGAACAATAGGGAGTCCAAGTCTTGCTTAACTAGTGCAAATCACCCAGAGATCTACCAGTAGATCCAGATCTACCTTCTCCCTCCCAACCTAGCCCACTGCATTGAGGATCCAAACCATCCAGAAGTGGTTTCTTATGCTGCTGCGGTGTCATATGAACATAAGAACGCCAGAAGAGCCCTGATGCTGCATCAGACCAAGGGTCCATCCAGTCCAGCACTCTTCGTACAGTGGCCAACCAACTGTCGACCAAGGACCCCATAAGCAGGACATGGTTCACCAGCACCCTCCCACCCATGTTCCCCAGCAACTGCTGCACACAGGCTTCCTGCCTCGGATACTGGAGGTAGTTCATAGCTATCAGGGCTAGTAGCCATATGAATCAGGCGGAGTCTTCCTGTTCAAGATTTCCAAAGGTTTGCAAATATAGCAACCATGAGGACTAGAAAGTTGCTTTTATTTTAAAAGACAGGATGCCCAGAATGCTGAATTAGCACCATTGTGCCACATCAATATCAGAGCCTGCACTTTAAACATTAGCCCTATATGCCTGTGTTGAAATATACTGAACCCACCAGAACTGCCGTACCCGGTTCTCCATCTTTCTGTTCCAAAACCATTTGTAGAGGGCAGCCTGGTCGTCCCCTGTCCAAATTCCTGCATTCAAGAGCATCCTCTCAGGAGTTAAAACTCAGAGAGGCAGAGAGAGGCAGATGCGGCAAAGCCAGGAGTCCCTTCATTGCATTGCGTCGGCCTCTTGACAAGGGCAGAGAGATGGATGTGATCTGTTAAAAGCGCACTCAGTCAGTGCCTCCTCTGCAAAACGCAAAGGACAAATGTTAACGTGTTCGGTGCCTGTGCCTGCCTGCCTGCCCTTTTCCTCCCCTCCTACCCCATGAGGTCTTGTTCTCACAACCTTAGCTGATATGGGTGCAAATGAGGGAGACACTGAGGCCATAGCTAGACCTAAAGTTTATCCCAGGATTGTCCTGGGGTCAAACCTGTTCATCTAAGTGCCACACAGGGCATCCAGTGCTCAGGCAGGGACGAACCCGGGATGATCCTGGGATAAACCTTAGGTATAGCTATGGCCTGAGAGTCACAGAGCAACGCATTACATGCTGAACCCTGGAGATGAAAAGACGCCCACATTACCTGGCTCATGCCAGAGCAGGGGCCTACCTGGCTGCTCCCATTATACCTGGGATGGCTCTATTCATACATGCAAGTCTTTAAAGAATGAACCTGTGTGTATGTGTGCGTGTGCGCATGTTTGAATGTGTGTGAATGAGGCCAGTGGAGTGTACCCCAGCCAATGGTCATGTTTGCTGGGGAGGATGGGAATTGCAGGGCAACCAGGATGATCAGGGGTCTGGAAACAAAGCCATATGAAGAGAGACTGAAAGAACTTGGCATGTTTAGCTTGGAGAAGAGAAGATTGAGGGGAGACATGATAGCACTCTTCAAATACTTAAAAGGTTGTCACACAGAGGAGGGCCAGGATCTCTTCTCGATCCTCCCAGAGTGCAGGACACAGAAGAATGGGCTCAAGTGACAGGAAGCCAGATTCCAGCTGGACATCAGGAAAAACTTCCTGACTGTTAGAGCAGTACGACAATGGAACCAGTGACCTAGGGAGGTTGTGGGCTCTCCCACACTAGAGGCCTTCAAGAGGCAGCTGGACAACCCTCTGTCAGGGATGCTTTAGGGTGGATTCCTGCATTGAGCAGGGGGTTGGACTCGATGGCCTTGTAGGCCCCTTCCAACTCTGCTATTCTATGATTCTATGATTCTATGTCTGGAGAGCACCAGGTTGGGGAAGGCTGGTGTACAATAATCGGGTGCAGAGAAATCTAACACTATAAATGCACGAGCGAACCAGCCCCTAATCAGATCTACTCATGTGCTTTGCTGGGGCTAAGGTGCTGCTCTCTGCACAGCCTGGAAGACCACGTTGCTCTCGTGGACGCATCAACTGCCTCTCTAATTACAAGGGAAGAGCGGGAGTGTGCCTCCCTATAAAAACATTTTTACAAGTGCGCTCCAACAATGCTCTCGCTGGCTTCCATGTCATTCCCCAACTTTATCACCAGATAATAAACGTTGCTGAGTAAGTTTACGAGTTGCAGCTGCTCTGCAAGGCGAGCGTGTTGACCCTCTGGCCCACTGGGTCCCAATCCGGCTTGCCAGGGTTCCCCAGTGGCCGCACCCACCCTCGGCCCCACCTCCTTTCCCCAACTGCTGATTGTGTAATGATTTCTGGGCTTTTGCACATTCCCCAACCCTGCCACAAAAAAAAGGCTGAAATGCCTCTCCCAAGGCTGAATTACTTGCAGTAAAAGCTTTAAGCTAGAATATTTTTTGGTATTTCTAGTATTGCATTTGGCGCTCGCATCTCCCGTTGAAAAGGACTTGCTGGAGGAGGGACCGTTCTCCGCCTGGGACCCCAGAGAGATGCTGCCAGTCAGAGTACAGCCTTCCCCAGCCTGCGGCCTCTCCAGAGGCATTGTACTACAACCCCCATCATTCCCCAGCCAGCAGAGCTCGAGGGCACGGTGATGGGAGATGATGGGGTTTGTAGTCAAACACACCCAGAGCAGCTGGAGATGATGGGATTTGTAGCCCAACACACCTGGGCTAGGCTGGAGTAGACAATGCTGAGCCTGAGAGACGAAGACCTTTTCACCTGTGACGACACCCCTTCCTCTCACAGTTGTGATGCATTACGCACAATTTATTGTAGGGGAAGGGAAATAAAAACAAAAGAGCTACTCAAAAATGTGCATTTGCTCTTTCTCTTGGCACAGGCTCTGACATGTCACCAATTCAACAGGTAAGCATCCGTCCCCCTCCCTTTCCTCCCCCCTCTCTGTTTTCATTGCAGGGAACAAATCTTCTCGTGCCGGCCTGTCGGATGCCCAGGTTTCATTAAAACAAGATTTCATCTTCCATCAGCTCACCAGAAAAGGGACGCTGATCCTTATTGGTTATGCATTTGATCATACAGTTTGTGTTTCAGCCCAGAATAATATCGCCTCCTCCCGAGATCCACGAGCTGACAGGGCATCGCTAAGGCATGCAGAACAAAGGCTGCATCAGCGGCATGAACAATAAAGAATCAAATGCTTTCCCTTACTCTGTTGTTGTAGTTGTTTTCTTGAAAAACCCTTTAATTTCCCAGAGCTGATGACCAAGCAGATCCCACAGAGAAGACCCTGCAACGTATTGCTCTCTCCCCATATTAGGCAAGGTCCTTGTGTGGTAAGAGAAGCAAATGAGCTCCATTATAATTCTATGAATCATAGAATAGTAGAGTTGGAAGGGGCCTACAAGGCCATCAAGTCCAACCCCCTGCTCAATGCAGGAATCCACCCTAAAGCATCCCTGACAATCTGAGCTTCTGCAAAGAACCTTTCTCTTGCTCTTGTGTAACCACGGTCACCCCGCCAAATGTCTCGGGTTAGAGGTAAAGGATTGTAGGGGATGGCTGTGATTGCCAACATTTCTTGCGAAGAGCTCCTATGCCTTTATTAAGAGGCACCTATACCTTTATTAAGAGGCACCTCCAGCTGCCTCTTGAAGGCCTCTAGTGTGGGAGAGCCCAGGGTCTTGCTATTTACTGTTTTACTCTGTACAGCACCATGTACATTGATGGTGCTATATAAATAAATAAATAAATAATAATAATAATAATAATAATAATAATAATAATAATAATAATAATAATAATAGGTAACTGGTTCCATTGTCGTACTGCTCTAACACTCAGGAAGTTTTTCCTGATGTCCACCTGGAATCTGGCTTCCTTTAACTTGAGACTGTAATTCCGTGTCCTGCACTCTGGGAGGATCAAGAAGAGATCCTGGCCCTCCTCTGTGTGACAACCTTTCAAGTATTTGAAGAGTGCTCTCATGTCTCCCCTCCATCTTCTCTTCTCCAGGCTAAACATGCCCAGTTCTTTCAGTCTCTCTTCATAGGGCTTTGTTTCCAGACCCCTGATCATCCTGGTTTCCCTCCTCTGAACATGCTGCAGCTTGTCTGCATCCATCTTGAAGTGTGGTGCCCAGAAATGGATGCAATACTCTAGATGAGGCCTAACCAGGTGGAAGGTACAAAATAGGTAAGACAGAGCCTTTCTCCAAAGGAAATTGTATTGCTGCAAGATGTTGGTTATGGAATGTTGTTGTGGCTGAACCCCATTAACGGATTTATCCGTAAAGGCAGGCTAAAAATAATTTTAAATAAATAATTTTAAAATCTGGGTTTTTTGCTCTTTGCGAGCCACAATATTTTATTGATCTATAACCACCACATTTTTGATGTTGTTGGTGGCAGGGTGGCGTGGGCTTTACCCAAAAGGCTTCTGAATTAAAAGTAAACCACTACAGATGTCCTGCCTTCCCCCAACTTGGTTTCCTCCAATTCCATCTCAGTCAGCTTGATGGTTGAAGTTTCCACTACAGCTTCTCACAGTGTTGAAAGAGGCTTACCTCTTCAGCAAGTCACAGAAACTTCAAAGGAACACCCATCTCTTCAGCATTCTTTTCTACGATTGTAGATTTGGGACCGCCTGAAGGTGCCCCTGGTGGTCCTCAGACCACATTTTAAGAACCAGTAGTGTTAGAAGACACAAACTTTGGATGTACACAGAGCTCCTCTTTGTGCAGAAGAGGCATGTGTGACCCAGAAGTTTCATGAAGCAAATTGGTTTAACAGAAGAGCTTGCGTCTCTTTTTTGTTTCATCAAGGACATGACTAAAAGTTTAGGTAAAAGTGCCCCCAACTGCCCCCCTCTCATGTATTAATATATATATATAATTCAAATCCTACTGTTGTGTAGTACCTGTTTATTTCAATGCTGCGCCTAAATGAAAAATTCCCAGCGTGTCTGTCCCCTTTATGGGGTAAATCTGACTGTCTGCCACTATTGGAGACCTTGAAAATGAATAAGGATGAGTTCAATGACATTTATTCCATGTTAAGTGTACCTAGAATTGCAGCCTTGAGGTGTCACCCAAAGTCCACTCTGGATGTAGCTGCCTCCACTTGCCTTGTGGCAGGAGGTGTGTGTGTGTGTGTGTGTGTGTGTGTGTGTGTGTGAGAGAGAGAGAGAGAGAGAGAGAGAGAGAGAGAGAGAGAGAGAGAGAGAGAGAAGGGTGTGGGGAGGCAGGGGGCAGCTGCCCCCCACTCTGCTCACTACTTCAATAAGAATCAACAGTGCAATCTAAAAATAGCGCCAATGCATTTGCCAGCTGTTGTATTTATTTGTTTTGTGCAGGTACCACCTTTTCCCCTATGAGAATCAGGAAAATACGATCAGCCTTTCACAAAGCTATGCCAGTGGGGGAAGTGTGTAGATCTTATACACAGATAATTAATTGTGGGCGAGAAGGAGGGACCCCGCAATCGGCTATCGTGGAGCTTGCAGTAACTCTGTTTCTGGTGAATTATTGACGGCTGCCATCGGCTTTGGAGAGAGCGTTACCCTTTACTTGCAGTTGACTTGCAGCTGACTATAGGGAGGGACCATAGCTCAGTGTGATAGAGGACCTGTTTTGCATGCGAAAGGTCCCAAGTTTGATCCCCGGCTTCTCCAGGTAGGGTGGGGAAAGAATCCTGCCTGAAACCCTGGAGAATGCTGGGCAGGGCCGGTGCCAGACTATTTTGCGCCCTAGGCAGGTGAGCTGCTTTCACCCACCCACACCCACCCGTGTACCTGGGCGCGGGGCGCCATCTCGCCCGCCCAGCCGAAGCGAAGCCAGGACACTGGGAGAGCGACTTCCGGGCGTGCTGTTCTGAAGCTGCCTGCCCGCCCCCTGCCCCCAGCGTTCTGGCTTCGCTTCGGCACCCACCCAGCCGAAGTGAAGCCAGAATGCTGGAGTGGGGAGATAGGCATGGCTTCGCTTTGGCTGGATGGGTGCCCAGCCGAAGCGAAGCCAGGATGCTGGGGCGGGTGGGCGGCTTTGGAACGGTATGCCTGGAAGCCGCCCTCTCAGAGCTGTTGTGGGAGAGCGGCTTCCAGGTGCGGCATTCAGCGCCCCCCTTACCTTGGAGTTCTAGGCGTCCGCCTGAGTGGCCTCTATGGTAGCACCGGCCCTGATGCTGGGCTAGGTAGACCAAGGGACTGCCTCAGTAGAAGGCAGTTTCCTATGTTCCTATGACACTTATAAGAGTGGGAATAATATTGGCAATTTGTGGTCCTGATACCCAGCACTCCAAAGCACCTTGCAACTACCCTAGGAGGTAGGTCAGACTCAGAGAGAGTGGCTGGCCCAAGAGCATGCAGGATTTGAACCTGGGATCGTGCAGTTCCCTAGTCCAATTCTCTAACCCAGCCTACCCCAACCTAGCTGGCTGAGAATGATGGGAGTTGCAATGCAACACTTCTGGAGGGCACCAGGTTGGGGAAGGCCACTCCAAACCCTACTCCACACTTTGGGTATTATCGATTCACAAGAATTCTAAGCCACTGTCCAACATCAAGGCTATTTCAGTTCTACCTGAAACCATCATTGCCATAAAATGCCACCTTATCGCACGAACAGCAAACTCAGGCCTCAGCTGGAATGGAGCACTCCGATGTCAGAGTACTCTCCCGAGAGCATAGGACTGCACTTCCAAAAGTTGATTCTTTAGAAACGAACTTAAAAGTACAGGTGCTTTCTCTGCGTAAGTCAATAAGAGAGCAATCCTGTGTTTCCTAGAGAGCGTCCCGGGGGTTGGGGGGAGGGCAGAGCATTGTGCAGGAAAACCCCTCCGAGGCTGTAAAGAGAGCTCTAATGTCAGGAAGGTTTTCCCCGACATTGGAGCCCTCTTTTTGGCTTCACCCAGCCACCATGGAGGTTTCTGTGAAGACTTCATGTACAGGGGTGGGCCACTTCTAGCCCTCCAAATGTTTTAGCCTAGGGTGACCATATGAAAAGGAGGACAGGGCTCCAGTATCTTTAACACTTGTATTGAAAAGGAAATTTCAACAGGTGTCATTTGTATATATGGGGAACCTGGTGAAATCTCCTCTTCATCACAACAGTTAAAGCTGCAGGTGCCCTGCCCTCTTTTAAATCTGGTCACTCTAGTATAGCTCCTGCAGCTTTAACTGCTGCGATGAAGAGGGAATTTTACCAGGTTCTCCATATATACAAATGACACCTGCTGAAATTCTCTTTTCTATGCAACTGTTAAAGATACAGGAGCCCGCTTCTCCTTCTCATAAGGTCACCCTATTTTAGCCTACGACTCCCATGTTGCCCATCCCTGTGTCTATGGGCTGGACCTCCAACCTTGTATAAGGGACATGCTGGTGGGTTGGGAGGGTGTGGCCAAGAAATCCTATCCTTCTTAGCTAGGGTGACCCTATGAAAAGGAGGACATGGCTCCTGTATCTTTAACAGTTGCATAGAAAAGGGAATTTCAGCAGGTGTCATTTTGTATGCATGCAGCACCTGGAGAAATTCCCTCTTCATCACAACAGTTAAAGCTGCAGGAGCCCTGCCTTCTTCACCAGATACAAAAGAGGGCAAAGCTCCTACAGTTTTAACTGTTGTGATGAAGAGGGAATTTCTCCAGGAGCTGCATGCATACCAATGACAACTGCTGAAATTCCCTTTTCTCTACAACTGTTAAAGATACAGGAGCCCGGTCCTCCTTTCCATAGGGTCACCCTACCTAAGTGAGCTTCTACATTAAAGAAGATATTAGCAATGGCCTTTAGCAATGAATGAGTGCTAGTGTAAGGCTGCACACTTACCTGCATGTTTAACCTCATCGACCACAGTGGGACTTAGATCAAAGGTAAGCATGCATAAAATCAGGCTCAAATCTATTTACAGTTTAATGTAACATTAATTTGGAATGTAAGCAACTTCAGGAGGAGACATGTATTTGGCATATTTGACACAGTACAATGCGGTGTACACTGGCACACTATTAATAATGATAATAAGCTCACATTTCCTTCAATACTAAGAAAAAAAAGATACCTAGATTGTGATTTTGGTACTACGCCAATATATTTAAATCAATCATTGAACTGGAAGATTATCAATCAACTAAAATTCTGTAATGGATGGGAACTCCTAATAAATAAGCCTCCCTTCCAAAACATGAACACGGTTACAAGATGGGGGATCCTTGGCTCAGCAATACTACAAACGAGAAGGATCTTGGAATTGTTGTAGATCGCAAGTTGAATATGAGCCAACAGTGCGATATGGCTAAGGGCAAATGCTATTTTGGGCTGCATTAATAGAAGTATAGCTTCCAAATCATGTGAGGTACTGGTTCCTCTCTATTCGGCCCTGGTTAGGCCTCATCTAGAGTATTGCGTCCAGTTCTGGGCTCCACAATTCAAGAAGGACGCAGACAAGCTGGAGCGTGTTCAGAGGAGGGCAACCAGGATGATCAGGGGTCTGGGAACAAAGTCCTATGAAGAGAGACTGAAAGAACTGGGCATGTTGAGCCTGGAGAAGAGAAGATTGAGGGGAGACATGATAGCCCTCTTCAAATACTTAAAAGGTTGTCACACAGAGGAGGGCCAGGATCGCTTCTCGATCCTCCCAAAGTGCAGGACACGGAATAACGGGCTCAAGTGAAAGGAAGCCAGATTCCAACTGGACATCAGGAAAAACTTCCTGACTGTTAGAGCAGTACGACAATGGAATCAATGACCCAGGGAGGTTGTGGGCTCTCCCACACTAGAGGCCTTCAAGAGGCAGCTGGACAACCCTCTGTCAGGGATGCTTTAGGGTGGATTCCTGCATTGAGCAGGGGGTTGGACTCGATGGCCTTGTAGGCCCCTTCCAACTCTGCTATTCTATGATTCTATGATTCTATGAATAAACCACAAAAATGTCACCTAGGCACATTCCCAACCCTAATTAGCTTTGTTGACAGCTCAGGTCAGTTTCAGGTAACACTGACCAGTTGAATCCAGCAGAATCCCTACAGCCTTCCTGGATACACCACCTTATTAGTAAGAGGCTACATGTGGGAATGTGAGAATGCAGCGCAAAGTAACTCTGCTATTCTATGATTCTATGATTCTATGAGGTCCGGCTTTGCCACCTTCTGTTTCCCTCTCAGGGGACATTGCAGGGTGTGGGTGTGGGGTTTCCCCTCTCACTTTTGCCACAAGCCCTATTCCTGTCCCATTCCCCCGCCCACCCCAAGCACCCCTTTAAACGTTGCATTCCGGAATAGATCTGTTGAAAAATACGTTTTCATATTCCAGCCATCGCCTGGAGACAGGCCTCATGCAGCGAGTGACCAGCTAAAGTCCCTCATTATTAACCTTCTTCAGAGCGGTATAAATAATCCAAACCAATCCCGGTGCCTCTCATCAGCATCCGTCCCCCTAGCTAGCCAGACCTCTTAAATTGTTCCAGTTCCTACCTCCAATTTCTAAGAGTCGGGGAGGGGGAGATATCAAAAGGCCACCAGCTCCTGTGGTAACCCAATGCATTCATCATTGTCTCAATATTTCTTCTTTTAAAAGAAGGACAGAGAAAACGTGGAGGGAAAGAGAGAGAAACTCACTGATCTAAACCTAATTGATACAGAGTGGAGTTTTCCTAAAAGGTAATTTGGGGGATATTAGTCCATAATCCTTTATTTAAACAAGGAGAGAAATTTCTTTGAAGGGAAAGGGGTGTGTGGCTGCAGCCATTTTAATCCATTCTGCATCTTGCAAAGACAGATAATTAGGCAGACCTCCATGTGGCAAGTCAGCCTGAATGATGTCACGTCAAAGAGCATTGATTAAAGGCTTAGAGCCCCCCCCCGGCCCCCACTTCGCCTCCACCGCCATGAAACAGGCACCTGCAGACGCGTCAGAAGCTCACACTTGCCTGCAATTTAAAGCTTTGTGGAGGGACTGAGCCCTTCCGGTCCTGCTTTGCCATTTAGATCAAATGAGCTACCAAAGTGAAGGTCATTCCCAAAATGAAGCAGATGAGCACCCTGATCTACACCACGCAGGATATTGCACTATGAAGGCAGTATGAAAGTGGTATATCAAAGGAAGGAGCCACACGACTGCTTTATAGCGGTGTTGTATAAACTCGCCTCAATCGACCGCAACCCCCGAAATATGTCCATTTCCTTTTTTCTATGAGTCCCAGGAACTGTGTGCTCCATTGTTTCTGGCCATAAGGATCCAGCATTGCACAATATTCGCAGGTATTCTTCCTCCATTCCAGCTCCATTCAGCTTTAGGTAAATGTCACAAAGCTCTGGCGTGGGCTGGTCCATGAAGTCACAAAGAGTCGGAAGCGATTCTTCTCGATCCTCCCAGAGTGCAGGACACGGAATAACGGGCTCAAGTTAAAGGAAGCCAGATTCCAGCTGGACATCAGGAAAAACTTCCTGACTGTTGGAACGGCACGACAATGGAACCAGTTACCTAGGGTTCAAGAGGCAGCTGGACAACCATCTGTCAGGGATGCTTTAGGGTGGATCCCTGCATTGAGCAGGGGGTTGGACTCGATGGCCTTGTAGGCCCCTTCCAACTCTGCTATTCTATGATTCTATCAGGAAAAACATCCTGACAGTTTGAGCAGTACAACAATGGAATCAGTGACCTATGGAGGTGGTGGGCTCTCCCACCCTAGAGGCAATCAAGAGGCAGCTGGACAACCACCTGTCAGGGATGCTTTAGGGTGGATTCCTGCATTGAGCAGGGGGTTGGACTCGATGGCCTTGTAGGCCCCTTCCAACTCTATGATTCTATGCTATTCTATGATTCTATCAGAAAAAAATCCTGACTGTTAGAGCAGTACGACAATGGAACCAGTGACCTAGGGAGGTTGTGGGCTGTCCCACACTAGAGGCCTTCAAGAGGCAACTGGACAACCATCTGTCAGGGATGCTTTAGGGTGGATTCCTGCATTGAGCAGGGGGTTGGACTCGATGGCCTTGTAGGCCCCTTCCAACTCTGCTATTCTATGATTCTATGAAAAAACCACAAAAATGTCACCTAGGCACATTCCCAACCCCAATTAGCTTTGTTGACAGCTCAGGTCAGTTTCAGGTAACACTGACCAGTTGAATCCAGCAGAATCCCTACAGCCTTCCTGGATACACCACCTTATTAGAAAGAGGCTACATGTGGGAATGTGAGAATGCAGCGCAAAGTATACCTGGGAGCAGGTAAACAACGCACGTGGTAATGGTGGCGGCCAGGTATTTTTCAGCTGCAATTCTCCTTCTGACCACTGTATGTATGTGACAGCGCATGCCTGGGTGACGTGACGGGTGATGCGGACCAATGGGATGTGGATTAATGATGTTTAACACCTGGAGGTATATATGCTATTGTTTCGCCCCAGCGCGGTGTGACCCTGATTTAGCAGCAATAGCGCCACGAGGTCACCTTATTCTCGAGAATAAAATCTGTTAGCCCAACACTTCGACTGTGATCTTTCCCAAGTGTACCAAAATTGGACTCTGTTGCGCTTGAAACTGGCTATTTTGGAACAGCGGTATTGGCCCATTGATACATACCATATACCACTTTCATACCGCTATATCCTGCTTAGTGTGGCTCCTGCCTTTTATATACCGCTTTCATACTGCAATATCCTGCTTGGTGTAGCTTTGGCCGAGGGCAATCAAAGGGTGCTTCCAGATTGATGGCTTTTACTGCTCCCCAGAGAGATGTGGAATTGCAAATGATTTCCCACACTTGGTGGTGGCTCTTAGGCGATAGCACTTTTTTACATGTATATCCCCTTGTGTTCTGCCACAGCAGTGGGCATGATATAGCCATAGGGCTAGGCTAGTGACAGTGTGCCACCACAGAGCATTTTAACAGTGTGTTTAATTTTTAAAATCTATTTTAAAAACTGTGCTAAAATGCTTAAGAACATAAAAAGTGCCATGCTGGATCAGACCGAGGGTACATCAAGTCCAGCACTCTGTTCACACAGTGGCCAACCAGCTGTCAACCAGGGAACCACAAAGCAGGACATGGTGCAACAGCACCCTCCCACCCATGTTCCCCAGCAACTGGTGCATATAGGCTGACTGCCTTTGATACTGGAGATAACCATCAGGGCTAGTAGCTTTTGATAGCCTTCTCCTCCAGGAATTCATCCAACCGCCTTTTAAAGCCATCCAAATGGGTGGCCATCACTACATCTTGTGGCAGTGAGTTCCATAATTTAACTATGCGCTGTGTGAAGAAGTCCTTCCTTTTATTTGTCCTGGATCTCCCACCAATCCGCTTCATGGCATGACCCCTGGTTCTAATATTTTGTGAGAGGGAGAAAAATGTCTCCCTGTCCACATTCTCCACACCATGCATAATTTTGTACACCTCTATCATGTCTCCCCTTAGCCTCCTTTTTTTCCAAGCTAAACAATCCCAGTTGATGTACTCTTCCCTCCTAGGGGAGATGCTCCAGCCCCTTAATCATTTTAGTTGCCCTTTTCTGCACCTTTTCCAGCTCTATAATATCCTTTTTTAGGTGTGGTGACCCTGTACACAGTATTCTAAGTGTGGCTGCACCATAGATTTGTATAAGGGCAGTATGATACTGGCTGTTTTATTCTCAATTCCTTTTCTTGTAATGCCTAGCTTCTTTACAGCGGCCGCACACTGGGTGGACATATTCATCCAGCTGTCCACCACAACCCGAAGATCTCGTTCTTGTTCAGTCACTGTCAGCTCAGCTCCCATGAGCTTATACTTGAAGTTGGGTTTTTTTGCCCCAACGTGCGAAATTGAACCACCCCAGCCATTTGGACGCCCACTCTCCCAGCTTGGAGAGATCCCTTTGGAGCTCTTCACAATCCCTTTGTGTTTTAACAACCTTAAATAATTTGGTGTCATCGGCAAATTTTGCCACTTCACTGCTCACTCCTAATTCCAGATCATTTATGAACAAGTTCTCATCTAAATGCTATTACAGGTATTCTATTTTTTTAAAAAATGGTGGAGTGTTTTTAGTGTAAATTAAAATATCTAATACAAAATAGAATTAACACGGTGCTAAAATGCTGCTCACCAGGAAATAGGGAAGGTGCATCCAACCATACAGGTGTGACAAAGTGCTCAGCCACACACACACACACACCCGAAACATCACTGCAGTGTCAAAAATCAGGCCTCTTGAAAAAGGCGAAAAGAGGACTGCTAAAGTGATGTGCCCCCGGAAGAGACTGTGCAGTTCTTTCATCCCTTCCAAAAACCTCAGATTTTGTGAGCTCCAACAAGAAATGGAAGAATGACCAGGGGGTTGGGGGAGCCCAAAGAAGTCAATTTTATGATGGGATCATGAAGATGTTTAGAATAATAATAATAATAATAATAATAATAATAATAATAATAATAATAATAATAATGTGAACAAGGCGTGACTATTCCAGAGCAATCTCAGAGTGTGAAAGCACCCTCTGGGGAGTACAATTTAACCAAGCGAAGTAACTGCTATTGATAGACCCTTCCTGAATTTGCCTAGTCCCCTTTTATAGCTACATTGTTGACTCAAGTTCGTTGTCCGCTATAACCATTCTCGGAAGTCCCACTGCATAGCCCCTTAATGGTTATTTCCTGGTATAGCGACAAAATCAAAGTTACTGACAGCCTATGGATGGAGGCCAGCAGTAGCCTGCGCAGCAATCCATAAAGATGTCATAGAATCATAGGATCATAGAGTTGGAAGAGGCCTCTGAGGCCTTCGAGTCCAACCCCCTGCTCAATGCAGGAATCCACCCTAAAGCATCCCTCACAGATGGTTGTCCAACTGCCTCTTGAAGGCCTCTAGTGTGGGAGAGCCCACAACCTCCCTAGGTCACTGGTTCCATTGTCGTACTGCTCTAACAGTCAGGAAGTTTTTCCTGATGTCCAGCCGGAATCTGGCTGCCTGTAACTTGAGCCCGTTATTCCGTGTCCTGGACTCTGGGAGGATCGAGAAGAGATCCTGGCCCTCCTCTGTGTGACAACCTTTTCAGTATTTGAAGAGTGCTCTCATGTCTCCCCTCAATCTTCTCTTCTCCAGGCTAAACATGCCTAGTTCTTTCAGTCTCTCTTCATAGGGCTTTGTTTCCAGATCCCTGATCATCCTGGTCGCCCTCCTCTGAACACGCTCCAGCTTGTCTGCGTCCTTTTTGAATTGTGGAGCCCAGAACTGGATGCAATACTCTAGATGAGGCCTAACCAGGGCCAAATAGAGAGGAACCAGGACCTCACGTGATTTGGACACTAGAAACATCTTCCCCAACCTGGTGCCCTCTAGATGTGTTGGACAGCAATTCCCATCATCCCCACCCAGCATGACCAATGGGAATAGGAGCTAGAGCCTACTGCCAATGGTCATGCTGGGGGTGATGGGAGTGGTGGACTAGGAAGCCCGATTCCTGGTCCCATCATCCCAACTCTACCTGGGACTGGACCCTTCCCCAGCCCTCCTGCCTTGTCTACTGGAGCTGCCAAGGCTGGGACCTCCTGCCTGGGGCTTTCTCCCCTTGAGCTACTGCACTTCCCTTCCACCCCTGGGGCAGCTGCTAAGACGGACAGAGGCATCATTGATAAAAAGAAAAGAAAAGGTGGCAATACTAACATCTACTTTGACCTTTGGGCATAGGGTGGTCAATAGAACTGAAAAACAAGAAGGGCAAAGGTTTGCATTCAATATTATTCTCATTCTTATTAAAAGGAAGTACTTTTTCACACAGGGCATAGTTAAACTATGGAACTCACTACCACCAATTTGGATGGCTTTAAAAGGGAGTTGGGTAAGTTCCTGGAGGAGAAGGCTATCAATGGCTACTAGCCCTGATGGCTATATGGTATCTCCAGTATTCGAGGCAATACGCCTGTATACACCAGTTTTGCTGGGGAACATGGGTGGGAGGCTGCAGTTGCACCGTGTCCTACTTTGTTGGTCCCTGGCTGATGGCTGGTTGACCATCAGCCAGCCATCAGCTGAGTTCTTTCAGTGTCTTTCAGAGAGACTGAAAGAACTGGGCATGTTTAGCCTGCAGAAGAGAAGACTGAGGGGAGACATGATAGCCCTCTTCAAATACTTAAAAGGTTGTCACAGAGAGGAGGGCCAGGATTTCTTCTCGATCCTCCCAGAGGGCAGGACACGGAGTAATGGGCTCAAGTTAAAGGAAGCCAGATTCCAGCTGGACATCAGGAAAAACTTCCTGACTGTTAGAACAGTACGACAATGGAATCAGTTCCCTAGGGAGGTTGTGGGCTCTCCCACACTAGAGGCCTTCAAGAGGCAGCTGGACAACCATCTGCCAGGGATACTTTAAGGTGGATTCCTGCATTGAGCAGGGGGTTGGACTAGATGGCCTTGTAGGCCCCTTCCAACTCTGCTATTCTATGATTCTAGGATTCTATGCTGGGGAATATGGGTGGGAGGCTGCAGTTGCACCGTGTCCTGCTTTGTGGGTCCCTGGCCGATGGCTGGGTGGCCACTGTGTGAACAGAGCGCTGGACTAGATGGATCCAGCATGGCACTGCTGTTGGTGTCGTCATTGTCCTCCTCTTCCTCTTCCTCTTCCACTCAATTTGCACCCAGCTGTTCAGTGAAGGAGAGTTGGCTTACATATAGTTCCCAGACCATCTTGTTTCTGTGCACTGCTCAGGATCAGTCTTCCCTCGCTCTTTCTAACTGAACCGGATCCTGTCCCTTTCAGACCATTCTCCAGGCCCTCTGTTAAGGAGTCACTTTATACCAAGCCAGGCTAGTAATCCGTCTAGTTTAGCACTGTCAATGGTGACTGGCAGCTCAATAATGTGCCTGTTTTTCTGGCAGCCAGAGATTGCAAAACTGCAGCGGGGAGATCAAGCACCTAACAAGCCGCACAATACGGAGCAGCCTTCCCCAACCTAGGACAGATCCACACCAAGCAGGAAATAGCACTATAAAAGCGGTACATGGTCTGGTCTGTGTCAATGGGCCCCAGCAGTTCTCAATGCACTTCCATGCTGCTATAAAGCAGCCGTGTGGCTCCTGCCTCTTATGTACCGTTTTTATACCGCTTTCATAGTGTAATATCCTGCTTGGTGTCGATCTGGACCTGGTGCCCTCCAGATGTGTCGGACTATAGCTCCCAGCATTCTCAGCCAGCAGGAGAGCTGTGCTTGGCTTGAACGGTCTGGGATTTGTTAGGCCTGAACTAACTGGGCCTCAACCATGGCCATAGTTAGACCTAAGGTTTATCCCTGGATTGTCCAGGGGTCAAACCTGTTCATCTAGGTGACACACAGGGGATCCAGTGCTCAGGCAGGGGCGAACCCTGGATGATCCCAGGATAAACCTTAGGTCTAGCAGTGGCCCAAACATTTGTTGTTTATTCGTTCAGTTGTTTCCGACTCTTCGTGACTTCATGGACCAGCCCACGCCAGAGCTTTCTGTCGGCTGTCGCCACCCCCAGCTCCCCCAAGGTCAAGTCTGTCACCTCCAGAATATCATCCCTCCATCTTGCCCTTGGTCGGCCCCTCTTCCTTTTGCCTTCCACTTTCCCTAGCATCAGCCTCTTCTCCAGGGTATCCTGTCTTCTCATTATGTGGCCAAAGTACTTCCGTTTTGCCTTTAATACCATTCCCTCAAGTGAGCAGTCTGGCTTTATTTCCTGGAGTATGGACTGGTTTGATCTTCTTGCAGTCCACGGCACTCTCAGCATTTTCTTCCAACACCCCAGTTCAAAAGCATCTACCTTCCTTCGCTCAGCCTTCCTTATGGTCCAGCTCTCGCAGCCATAGGTTACTACGGGGAATACCATTGCTTTAACTATGCGGACCTTTGTTGTCAGTGTGGTGTCTCTGCTCTTAATTATTTTATCAAGATTTGTCATTGCTCTCCTCCCAAGAAGTCAACGTCTTCTGATTTCCTGGCTGCAGTCAGCATCTGCAGTAATCTTTGCGCCCAGAAATACAAAGTCTGTCACTGCCTCCACGTTTTCTCCCTCTATTTGCCAGTTATCAATCAAGCCCAAACATACGTATATAGTATTTTGAGGTGGGACATGATAGCAATGTTCAAATACTTGAAAGGTTGTCACACAGAGGAGGGCCAGGATCTCTTCTCGATCCTCCCAGAGTGCAGGACACGGAATAACGGGCTCAAGTGACAGGAAGCCAGATTCCAGCTGGACATCAGGAAAAACTTCCTGATTGTTAGAGCAGTATGACAATGGAACCAGTTACCTAGGGAAGTTGTGGGCTCTCCCACACGAGAGGCTTTCAAGAGGCAGCTGGACAAACCTCTGTCAGGGATGCTTTAGGGTGGATTCCTGCATTGAGCATGGGGTTAGAATCAATGACTTTATAGGCTCCTTCCAACTCTACTATTCTATGATTCTATGATTTATTTATTTGAATTATGCCACACCTTTCTATATAAAAAAATGGCACTCAAGATGAGCTTGGCTTTCCTAGGGCCTATTCTTGGACATTCAAGCCTTCACTTTCAAAGGGCTCATCTACACCAAGCAGGATATTCCACTATGAAAGTGGTATGAAAGTGATATATAAAAGGCAGGAGCCACACTACTACTTTATGGTGGTATTGAAGTGCACTGACACCTGTTGGGACCCATGACACATACCAGATACTGCTTTCAAACCTCTTTCATAGTGTTATATCCTGCTTGGTGTATGTTGTTGGCTGGGCCCATGGTCCCTTTAAGAGAACATCGTTTGCTTCATCTCAGGGAGAGGGAGAGGGGTTTCTTTGTGTCCGAAAAGGGAGTAGCAAGTGAAATGCCAAGGCCACGCTGTACAGAAGGGCCTGGCACCTGATAATGCCTCCCCGGGCTGGTACCAGGGAGAGTAACGAGTTGCAGCTGTGTGATGCCTGGGAGCATTCCCCCCTCCCTTTGGGTGAGGTGGGTTGCTATGGGGTTTCTATTGGTCAGGGTGGGTCTGGTGACAAGGGGGTACCCGAAAAGAGATAAAAAGCTTGAGCACCTAAGGGTCCAGTCTCTTTCCTGTGGGTGTCAGGAGTCCGGCATGTGCGCGGTGAGTTAGAGCATCCAGGCCAGGCCGGCTGGATGGCGGAAGCTCCGCGTGGTTGCTGAGGGAAGGAGTCTTAGTTCGAGTGGCATAAAGCCGAGTCCGAGTGAGCAACAAAAAGGTTGAGTCATAGAATAGGTGTTTGTTATGTTTTAGAATAGGTTTAGGTACAAGTGGGCAAGGGACCTTACCGGAGTTACGGCTGGTGGGTGGTTAAGTGGGGAGTGAGTGTGAATTCAAATTGGTTTGAGCGTGTAAACGGGGAGGGGGAGGTATTAGTCCCTGCTGTCCTGAATGTGGCATTCCTTTGTCCGTGTTTCCCCCCCCCCAAACCTCTTACATGTTTACCTTAATGTGTGGCCCCTTATAGAAGTGTGTGTGTAAAGAATAAAAGTGTTTGGTCCCTATCTCTGGAGTGTGGTCTTGTTTCCTTGAGAACCTAGACTGCAAAGGATTAACAAGCGGCAGTGAAGGGGCGTGTGTCTGGGCTGGCTGAGTCAGACCCCCCCTTCTCCAGCCGGGGAATCGCTGAGACAACCCAAGCAGTTCCACCACAGTGTAGATGTGTCCATGGGCTCCAACAGTTGTGAGTGCACTTCAATACCACTATAAAGCAGTCGTGTGGCTCCTGCCTTTTATATATATATACCACTTTCATACCGGAATATCCTGCTGGGTGTAGATGAGCCCAAAGAAAGGGGGGGGGCGACAGAGAGCAATGGGGAAGAAGCATCAGCTGTTGTGAAATGCTGAGGAATCGTAAATCCCGCCGGGTGTCCAAAGGCCTGGCTACCCACTCCCCAAGTGCCTATAGATCAACTGACGCAATCTAGCCCGTCAGTACCACAAGCACAAAGGTGCCGCTGGACTGCAGGGAGGCCCATGAAGAAGAGGAGGGATCGCACAAGTGAGCCAAGCTACAGAGGCCACAGCGTCTCACTTCCCAAATATTACCCATCTCAAGTGTTTCAACACTCAGTACGCGGTGCCACATCTTTGAGATCCGGTTCCCGAGGTATCATACCAATCAAATAGCAATAACTGGCAGGTGAGCGCCATTATCAGGAAGAAACACAGCTCACTCCAGCATCGGATACACACAGGTACTGAGAAAATAGGTACTCTCTTTATTCAGCACATGCAGTTAAAGGGTAACCTTCTGTTTGCTCCCTACCTAGAAAACGCATTTGTAAACAATGAGATACCACGAATCTATATCTTTTCCAGTGTACCATACAGATTTATCTTTCAAATACTATAATTTCCAGACTTTTCAAAACACAGCATATTGCTGTAAGATTGGGGGCTGGGAGAGGAGAGAGTTAATGAAGCCAGGAGAGGCCCCCTGAAATAGGGTGACCCTATGAAAAGGAGGACCGGGCTCCTGTATCTTTAACAGTTGCATAGAAAAGGGAATTTCAGCAGGTGTCATTTCTATATATGGGGAACATGGTGAAATTCCCTCTTCATCACAATAGTTAAAGCTGCAGGTGCCCTGCCCTCTTTTAAATCTGGTCACTCTAGTATAGCTCCTGCACCTTTAACTATTGTGATGAAGAGGGAATTTCACCAGGTTCTCCATATATAAAAATAATACCTGCTGAAATTCCCCTTTCCCACTCTAACCACTACTGGCTGTCAAAATAACACTAGAAAAGCAATGTGCCCCAACAGTTATCAGTGCGCTTCAATACTGATAAAAGCACTAGTGTAGATCTAAGTAGGATATAACATTTTTAAAATGGTATGAAAATGGTATATTTAATGTGTCCTGGGCCTGAACAGTTGTCATAACCATTATAAACTGTTATAAGCAGTAGTGGAGATCTTGCCCTAGTTCTATGTGTGGGCCAGTCAAAGGGGACAAATGGCAGTTTTCAAGCTACACAGTGAACAGCATGTTTGGGGATTCTATATCTTAACACAATTAGGAGGTTCAGGGGTGTCCTTCTGTCTGGAGATGTGACATGGATTTGACTGTCTGATGGAATGTTAACTTCAAGGTGTCGGCCTACACCTACACCCAGTGACCTGTATATCACAAGCTGAATATGGGCCAACAGTGTGATATGGCTGCAAGAAAGGCCAATGCTGTTTTGGGCTGCATTAATAGAAGTAGAGCTTCCAAATCGCGTGAGGTACTGGTTCCTCTCTCTTCGGCCCTGGTTAGGCCTCATCTAGAGTATTGCGTCCAGTTCTGGGCTCCACAATTCAAGAAGGACGCAGACAAGCTGGAGCGTGTTCAGAGGAGGGCAACCAGGATGATCAGGGGTCTGGAAACAAAGCCCTATGAAGAGAGATAAAGAACTGGGCAGGTTTAGCCTGGAGAAGAGAAGATGGAGGGGAGACATGATAGCACTCTTCAAATACTTAAAGGTTGCCACACAGAGGAGGGCCAGGATCTCTTCTTGATCCTCCCAGAGTGCAGGACACGGAATAACAGGCTCAAGTTAAAGGAAGCCAGATTCCAGCTGGACATCAGGAAAAACTTCCTGATTGTTAGAGCAGTACGACAATGGAACCAGTGACCTAGGCAGGTGGTGGGCTCTCCCACATTAGAGGCCTTCAAGAGGCAGCTGGACAGCCATCTGTCAGGGATGCTTTAGGGTGGATTCCTGCATTGAGCAGGGGGTTGGACTCAATGGCCTTGTAGGTCCCTTCCAACTCTGCTATTCTATGATTCTGTTATTTGTAAATGCATTCAATGCATTACAGAACAGCATTTGCATACAATAAGCTCCTTTTAAAGGAAACCAAACCTGTGTCAGCCCTGCGCTCTGGAAATTCTCAGCACAAAGGGAAGTTAAGGGCCAGCGAGCGTAAGAATGGACTGAGAGTGTAATCAGATCTGCAGCCAAAGCAAGAAAGCTGGGTTGTCCCCAGCCGCAAAGAAGTACATTCAGACGCTGGTAGTGGGCGTGTTTAATCTGAGTCAGGGGTTCGACAGGATTCATATGTGATCGTTTAGAAATTCTGTGCTAATGTACTGCTAAAAAGGTCTCCCCCCTCCCTACCCAAGGCAGCTCACAAAGGTAAACGCAAATTCAAAATTCAAAGAGTAAAATACAACTTACAAAAGTTTAACAAAGCAACATCTCAATAGCCCTGAAACAAACAAACAAACACACAGCCTTCAAACCTAAACCTAACTTTCCCCCTGCCTAAAAGTCCCACTACCCTAAATGTCAAAAGATTACAGGAGCATTCCTCCCCGCTCCATGACCCTGATGGTTCTAAACACAGATTCTCCATTCTGGTAATGCCTCTCAGTAGGAATTCCATCAGGGGTCAGACAGGACAGTGGGCAGATGTCCAGGGACCCCAAACACAATCGGCTGTTGGCTCTCCTATTGACCAGCCAGCTGCTTTTGGTGGGGGTGGGGTGGGGTAAGCCATGGGGGTGGGGCCAGCCATGTGCCACATGGAGTGGTGTGGGTGGGTTAGAATCATAGAATCATAAAATAGCAGAGTTGGAAGGGGTCTACAAGACCATCGAGTCCAACCCCCTGCTCAATGCAGGAATCCACCCTAAAGCATCCCTGACAGGTGGTTGTCCAACTGCCTCTTGAAGGCCTCTCGTGTGGGAGAGCCCACAACCTCCCTAGGGAACTGATTCCATTGTCGCACTGCTCTAACAGTCAGGAAGTTTTTCCTGATGTCCAGCTGGAATCTGGCTTCCTGTCACTTGAGCCCGTTATTCCGTGTCCTGCACTCTGGGAGGATCGAGAAGGGATCCTGGCCCTCCTCTGTGTGACAACCTTTCAAGTATTTGAAGAGTGCTCTCATGTCTCCCCTCAATCTTCTCTTCTCCAGGCTAAACATGCCCAGTTCTTTCAGTCTCTCTTCATAGGGCTTTGTTTCCAGACATAGGGCTTTGTTTCCAGAACACGCTCCAGCTTGTCTGCGTCCTTCTTGAATTGTGGAGCCCAGAACTGGACACAATACTCTAGATGAGGCCTAACCAGGACCGAATAGAGAGGAACCAGTACCTCACGTGATTTGGAAGCTATACTTCTATTAATGTAGCCCAAAAGAGCATTTGCCTTTTTTGCAGCCCTATCACACTGTTGGCTCCTATTCAGCTTGTGATCTACAACAATTCCAAGATCCTTCTCGATTGTAGTATTGCTGAGCCAAGTATCCCCCATCTTGTAACTGTGCCTTTGGTTTCTATTTCCTAAATGTAGAACTTGGCATTTATCCCTATTAAATTTCATCCTGTTGTTTCAGCCCAGCACTCCAGCCTATCAGGATCTCTTTGAAGTTTGTTTCTGTCTTCCAGGGTATTCGCTATCCCACCCAATTTTGTGTCATCTGCAAATTTGATAAGCATTCCCTACACCTCCTCATCCTAATCATTAATAAAAATGTTGAAGAGCACTGGGCCCAGGACTGAGCCCTGTGGTACCCCACTCGTTGCCTCTCCCCAGTTTGAGAGGGATCCTTCTCAAACTGGGGAGAGGCAACGAGTGGGGTACCGCAGGGCTCAGTCCTGGGCCCAGTGCTCTTCAACATTTTTATTAATGATTTGGATGAGGAGGTGCAGGGAACGCTTATCAAATTTGCAGGTTCCATAATGCTTATCAAATTTGCAGGTTTCATAATGATGCTCGCCAGTATAGCTTGCACTGCAATGTGATCCTTGCAAGGGTGGCTAGTTGCTGTAGTTAACAAGCCACCCCAGAACTCTATGGCTTATTCCCCCTCCGTAATCGTGCAAACCCGGTTTCTGTATCTCCCCTCATTTTGCCATATAAACAAGCCTAGAACCTGTGGATTCGTAACAGAGAAGTCATAAAATCATAGATTCATAGAATAGTAAAGTTGGAAGGGGCCTATAGACCATCAAGTCTGGACATCAGGAAAAACTTCCTGACTGTTAGAGCAGTATGACAATGGAATCAGTTACCTAGGGAGGTTTTGGCCTCTCCCACACTAGAGGCCTTCAAGAAGCAGCTGGACAACCATCTGTCAGGGATGCTTTAGGGTGGATTCCTGCATTGAGCAGGGGGTTGGACTTGATGGCCTTGTAGGACCCTTCCAACTCTGCTATTCTATGATTCTATAAGTCCAACCTCCTGCTGAATGCAGGAATCCACCTTAAAGCATCCCTGACAAGCTGAGCTTCTGCAAAGAACCTTTCTCTTACTCTTGTGTAACCACGGTCACCCTGCCAAATGTCTTGGATTAGAGGTAAAGGATTGTAGGGGATGGCCGAGATTGCCAACATTTCTTGCGAAGAGCTCCTATGCCTTTATTAATGACTGCATAAAAAGCAGAAATTCAACTGGTTTCATTGTTCTCAATGAGGAGCTGGGGTGGTAAAAATTGCACCTGTTGAATTCCTGCCTGTTGTGCAGCTGTTTCAAGGCCTAGGAATAGTTGGAAACCATGTCTGATTTGAAAACTTGTCTACGTCCCTGCACCTCCCATTTCAGAAATTAAGCACTGAGTAGTAGGCACAAATTGGAGTATTGCATATGGAAAATTAAGCACTGAGTAGTAGGTACAAATATGGACTATTTGCATATGCCCCTTTGGGGCCTGAGCTGAAAAATCCAAATTGTGCCCCCTAGCAATAATATAACAATAGATTAAATAAATGACAATTTGCTGCCTTTAACAGTGCCTAAAATCTGTTGCCCAAAATCTCTACACAGAGTAGGTAGGTCCAGTTGGATGGCATTGTACCTCCATTTGCAAGAACCTCACCTAGAGATCCTTTTAAATGCCTCATTCCATCACCGTTCTGCTCACTTGCCCCCACCACACCTGCCGTAGCAAAGAGGAACCTGGTTTTATGCCACAGCTGGGGGGTGGGGTGGAGGGTGGGCAGAACACAGCAGGCTGTCCAGAGGAAATGCTGGGAGAGGCACAGTGACTGAATCCCCCACCCCCACCCCCATGAGATGGCAGCAGTCCAACTCCTGAACATGCTCCCAAATATTATCAATTCACAATCAATTATGCAGCCATTCAGTATTGCATACATGGCCTTGATTATTCGTTCCCCCCCACCCCAGTGTTTTGGAGAATTGTAAGCACTTCAGGAAGGAAGGAAGGAAGGAAGGAAGGAAGGAAGGAAGGAAGGAAAAGGAAGGAAGGACTTAGCAGGGGTGCAAGGGACATCAAGAAAGGGAAACACAGAGTGATGGGAAAAGGCAGAGTTCTGCAGAGTGCTAAATTGCTGAAGCTATTTCTGCAGCGTAAGCCTATACAGGTTCATTCAGAATTGTCCCATTGATATCAATGGGCTTCCTTCTTCAGAAGTGTGCATAGGATTTCAGCCTGCAAGTTGCAGGCACTTTCTGAGCCTCAAAGTCATTATTTTGAATCTTCATACTACTACTGTCTGATTTAATTGGTAAAATTGTTATGCAGTTGTGTGCCTGTTGGCATTCCTTATAATTTGATATTATCAACTGCAGCCTTCGTGTGTTTTGGTTTAACTTTCTGAGCCTCGGGCAGACAAGTGCCCTGATCCAGAAGTCCTTATACATTCACATAAACACATTATTTATTTATTTATTACATTTCTATACCGCCCAATAGCCGGAGCTCTCTGGGCGGTTCACAAAATGCAGATCACACACAGATGTCTCATGTGCATGTGGGATTCATTCATAGAATAGTAGAGTCGGAAGGGACCTCTAAGGCCATCGAGTCCAACCCCCTGCTTGAAGCAGGAACCCACCTTAAAGCAGATGGCTGTCCAGCTGCATCTTTTCATTTCAATCAAGCACAGATTGATTCCAGCCTCTAAATACATGGGGAGAAAAATACAGACACCCCGGATCTGGGCAACTGCTTGCAAATTCCCACAGACTCCAGATTTGCTCAGGGCTGTCATAAGATATTTTGACACTCTGGGTGATTGCATATTACGGTCCAAGAGCCCCTGAAAACATTGCCTTCTCAAGGGTGGCTTGTGCAGCTGTGTTGTCCTAGAACGGCCTTTTGCTTATGTCGTGTTTTCTTCAGCCACATCTCTACACAAACCCCAGAGGGCATCTTGCCCCAATTCCCCCTTGACCCTGGAGCGCCGTTCCACAGGAAGTTCCTGCAGGCCCCAACCAAAGCTTCCTTGTGCCCCTGAAGTCTGCACGGCTGCATTTATTTCATGTTATATTAGTTCAAGCTAAACCCAGCTTCCCAGCAATGCCTTTAAAGAGTCTTACCAAAATGAAAACACATGACACATATACAATCAAAATTCATTGCTACAATTAAAATGATCAAAACACACAGCCCACAAAACAGCAGAGCTAATCCAAAACGACAGACCTGAGACGGCTGGTTCCCTATTTTTCTTATGTCGGAGAGAAAGTCCTCCTGGAGGGGACAGTTTTCTCGCAGCCTTCCTCAACCTGGGGCCCTCCAGATGTGTGGGAGTACAACACCCATCATCTCCAGATGGCATCCTAGTTGTGGCAGCTGGTTGGCCACTGTGTGAATCGAATGCTGGACTAGATAGGCCTGGATTAGATAGGCTCTTCTTATGTCCTTATGGTGGCTGGGATGATGGGAGTTGTAGTCCAACACATTTGAGGGGCAACAGGTTGGGGAAAGCTATCTTAAAGAAGGCAATGAGCTGAGCAGTTCAATCTTCCCAGGGCAAAATTCCAAAGAAGATGACCATGGCCAAGAAAGCCGATATCCTAATTGCATGCAGTCACAATTCTCTGATGCTGGTGGCACCCTCAACAGGATAAAGCCTCCAAGTCCTTGGAGGACCTTAAGTACAGCAGGAGGACCATGAAGGAGAAAGTATCCCTGAAGATCACCTATATTAATAGGACTGGAGGGGTCAGATCTTGCTGGTATAGCAAACCTTTCTGGGGAATGTTCTCACCATGACAAAAAGGGGTCATCTAAAACTGTTCCCTCTCTGGACCAATCTGATCCTGATACAAACAGAATGCTAAATTGAGAATACCACCAGGCGTCCAGGCATAGGCTTTGATGCACATTCGAATAGGCCCATAGTTGTCATGGTGTGGATGCCTGAGCTGCTCCCACTTGAGGACCTGGCATGGAAGTCAAGTTCCTCCAGCACCAAAGGAAGCCAGATTCCAGCTGGACATCAGGAAAAACTTCTTGTCGCACTGCTCTAACAGTCAGGAGGTTTTTCCTGATGTCCAGCTGGAATCTGGCTTCCTTTAACTTGAGCCCGTTATTCCGTGTCCTGCACTCTGGGAGGATCGAGAAGAGATCCTGGCCCTCCTCTGTGTGACAACCTTTCAAGTATTTGAAGAGTGCTCTCATGTCTCCCCTCAATCTTCTCTTCTCCAGGATAAACATGCCCAGTTCTTTCAGTCTCTCTTCATTGGGCTTTGTTTCCAGACCCCTGATCATCCTGGTTGCCCTCCTCTGAACACGCTCCAGCTTGTCTGCGTCCTTCTTGAATTGTGGAGTCCAGAACTGGACGCAATACTCTAGATGAGGCCTAACCAGGGTCGAATAGAGAGGAACCAGTACCTCCCGTGATTTGGAAGCTATACTTTTATTAATGCAGCCCAAAATAGCATTTGCCTTTCTTGCAGCCATATCACACTGTTGGCTCATATTCAGCTTGCGATCTACAAGAATTCCAAGATCCTTCTCGTTTGTAGTGTTGCTGAGCCAAGTATTCCCCATCGTGTAACTGTGCCTTTGGTTTCTATTTCCCAAATGTAGAACTTGGCATTTATCCCTATTAAATTTCATCCTGTTGTTTTCAGCCCAGCACTCCAGCCTATCAAGATCACTTTGAAGTTTGTTTCTGTCTTCCAGGGTATTAGCTATCCCACCCAATTTTGTGTCATCTGCAAATTTGATCAGCGTTCCCTGCACCTCCTCGTCCAAATCATTAATAAAAATGTTGACGAGCACTGGGCCCAGGACTGAGCCCTGCGGTACCCCACTCGTTGCCTCTGGTTATGAGAAATCCATGGCTTTCTGGTCCTCATTGCTAACCTTAGGGTTGTTGGGTCACACAACAGTGCATGACCTCAGCTCTTCTTTCTAGCGTTTCTTCCAGTCCTGTCTTCTCCTTCAACATAAGAACATAAGAAGGGCCCTGATGCTGGGTCAGACCAAAGGTCCATCTAGTCCAGCACTCTGTTCACACAGGGGCCAACCTGCCATCGGCCAGGGACCAACAAGGCAGGACATGGTTCAACAGCACCCTCCCACCCATGTTCCCCAGCAACTGGTGCACACAGGCTTACTGCCTCGAATACTGGAGGTAGCACACAACCATCAGGGCTAGTAGCCATGGATAGCCTTCGCCTCCAGGAACTTATCCAACCCCCTTTTAAAGCCATCCAGATTGGTGGCCATCACCCCCCCCCCTTCTGTCCGTGCCTCCAGCACTCATAGTTCCCTTGGGCTTCTGCGTTTCCAGGACAGTGCCAGCTCTGTCCTCTCTTCCTTGAGCCACCTGGTCCCTGGTCCAAGCTCCCTAGCAACCCTCTACCCCTCCCATAACATGCACTGCCACTGTTCTCACCCATCAACCCTCTCAGAGACCAAGCAAGCCACAAATGCTTCTGGTCTGGTTTGCATGGGTTTTGAAAATAAGCATGAAGGTGCAAAACGATGTTCACAGACAAGATGCCAGGCTCTGCACATGAACGGGTGTCTGTGTGCACATGCGTACACACACACACATGCCTGTAATCACAGAGATGAAATCAGGGGGTCTGAACACACAAAGTCGCCCTACCCTGAGCCAAGCCATTGGTCTTCCTGGGAGAATCTTTTCTGTTCAGACTGGCAGCAGCCGAGGTATCAGACAAAGGTTTTTCCTAGTCCTTGAGCCCAAAGGTCCTGCAACCAGATGCCAGAGACTGAACCGAGGACCTTCCACAAGCAAAGCACGTGCTCTGTGACAAAGCCGGGGGCCCTCCCGTGAAGTCTCCTGCCTACAACAGACAGCGTCCCCAGAATTGTGCTAAAAAGGAGCTTATGGGTTGCAGAGAGGGTTGGGGGGAGGGGAAAAGAACCTTGTGTTCTTCTTTTTCCGGGCACAGTTCATCCAGTAATAATTCATCACTTCTTCGAGACAACCGTACACTTTCTGCACCAAATCCAGCCTTGCTAATGGGTTTAGCAAACCGCATTTAACTGGTCAGTGGAGCAAGTGCCACAAATCCCAAGATTAGGAAGAGACTGATACACGGCTCAAGAGCGGCTGTGGCCGGGAGGGCCTTCCTGAGAGGGGCGGCTTTAATTGGCTTAACACCCTGCCTAGTGGAGCAGATCAGGGAGGCCGAGGGAGCCAAGCGGAGATACGGAGGGGGAAACTTTGTACCAGGCGCCGTGCCATTTTCATCCAGCTGTTCGCGGGTGTATTGACCTGGGCAGGCTTAGGACCAAGTCATATTACTTTTGGGTGCGTGGCCGGCCGCTTATTTTCAGGTCTGTGTGTGCTCCTCGCTAACAATATCTCCAATCCAAATTCTGCACCAAAGCAAGCTGAATTCCAAAACCTGTACCCACACCATGCAAATGGCAGGGGGGGGGGGATTTGCACCACTTCTCTCACTTGACCTGGTTTTTCTAGTTGTGGGGAGGGTCAAGGTAGCATGAAGCACAGCCCTGCAGCTTGGCTGCTGACCATAGGGGAAATCATTAGGCCTCATCTAGAGTATTGCGTCCAGTTCTGGGCTCCACAATTCAAGAAGGACGCAGACAAGCTGGAGCGTGTTCAGAGGAGGGCAACCAGGACGATCAGGGGTCTGGAAACAAAGCCCTATGAAGAGAGACTGAAACAACTGGGCATGTTTAGCCTGGAGGAGAGAAGATGGAGGGGAGACATGAGAGCACTCTTCGAACACTTCAATGGTTGTCACACAGAGAAGGGCCAGGATCTGTTCTCGATCCTCCCAGAATGCAGGACACGGAATAAAGGGCTGAAGTTAAAGGAAGCCAGATTCCAGCTGGACATCAGGAAAAACTTCCGGACTGTTAGAGCAGTACGACAATGGAATCAGTTACCTAGGGAGGTTGTGGGCTCTCCCACACTAAAGTCATTCAAGAGGCAGCTGGACAACCATCTGTCAGAGATGCTTTAGGGTGGATTCCTGCACTGAGCAGGGGGTTGGACTCGATGGCCTTGTAGGTCCCTTCCAACTCTACTATTCTATGATTCTATGATTCAATGGGCAGGCATTGACCATACACGCCCAAGCATTTGGCTGTAGCCATGAAGGCTAGAAACCTGCTCTTTAAAAAATAATAACAAGGCACTCAGGAAGCTGGATCCTGCATGCACTACCACAATCTGTGCTCCTGTAGTGTCGCAGGAGATGCCCAGTTCTGCGTAGTTTATATCCAGACTGACTGATGCATCCCTTGTGAAGAAGAAGAGGTCCTTGAGTACGACACAGGCCAGGGCACCCAGCCCCCTTCCTGCTGGGGCCACTTTCCTTTCCTCTGCTTATGGTGGCCAAGAGAGCTCCAAGGCATTTTGGGGCCTGAGGCTGAACATTCAAATGGGCGTTTCTCTCCTCCCACAATTTAACGTAGGGGCAGATTCTGCTGAGATGTTCTCCTGCACAGATCCCAGTGAAATAACCAAGGCACATTAGGGGAGACCCATTAAAGAGGAGTGTGCAAGCCACCAATGAGTTGTGCAGTGCAGGAGGCCCTACTGTACATGATAGTTTTTTTTTGGGGGGGGGGGCGTTGGGATGCAAGAGACCCACATTCAATTTTTTATTTTATTTTTATTTTATTTATTATTGCATTTATATCTCGCCTTTCCCCCCCTCTTAAGGAACCCAAGGCGGTGTACATTGATGGTGCTATATAAATAAATAAATAAATAATAATAATAATAATAATAATAATAATAATAATAATAACCCTCCTCCTCTCCATTTTATCCTCACAACAACAACCCTGAGAGGGAGGTTGGGCTGAGAGTCTGTGACTGTCCAAAGTCACCCAGTGGGTTTCCATGGCCGAGTGGGGACTAGAACCTGGATCTCTCGGCTCTCAGTCCAACACTCTTAACCATTACACCACACTGGCTCTCCTTGCTCAGCTATATGGTGGCCTTGGCAGAAGGTTAGGGTTTCTCCATCTCCACCTACCTCACAAGAGTGACACAAGGAACTAGTAACCCACAGGAGATTTGCACAAGTTCTGATGCAGCAGTGGGTCAAATGCTGCCCACTGGCCATCTACGGCAGACCACCATGGACTTACTAAACCCGGTTTTGCTTCCTTCCTGGGACAGCAAAAAATAGGCATGTGGGTGGCTTCAAGACGCCAAGCGGCGGACAGGCTGCAGTTATTAGCAGGTGGGATTTCATTCTGCTCGGTGGCTCACACATTTTGTGTAGCTGAAGCATTTTGCACGCCAAATGGTGCTACAGAAAAGCTAGTCTGTCATAAGAGACACTGAAGGGGCTTTGCCGATGGACAAATCAAATATGAAAATCCACTTTGAGCCACCTCTCAGACAGACAAGGCCGGAGCGTAACCTTGCCTGGATGTTACACCCACTGGCCTCTTCTGACTCTCCAAGAATCCCAAAAGTAGGTTCACCCCCTTGGGAGGGCCCTGGACACCTGCAGGAGGTTGGACTTGATGGCCTTATAGGCCCCTTCCAAGTCTACTATTCTAGGATTCTATGGTAGGGTGACCATATGAAAAGGAGGACAGGGCTCCTGTATCTTTAACAGTTGTATTGAAAGGGGAATATTTGTATGCATATGCAGCACCTGGTGAAATTCCCTCTTCATCACAACAGTGAAAGCTGCAGGTGCCCTGCCCTCTTTTAAACCTGGTCACTCTAGTATAGCTCCTGCAGCTTGAACTGTTGTGATGAAGAGGGAATTTCCCCAGGTTCCCCATATGTACAAATGACACTTGCAGAAATCCCCTTTTCTATGCAACTGTTAAAGATACAGGAGCCCTGTCCTCCTTTTCATAGGGTCACCCTATTCTATGTGTATACAGGTTCAGGGGCTTTGGGAGCCAGCCCCAGGACAGGGAGAAGCGGGGGCTGGGCTTTTCCCTCTGGGTGCCTATTTCGCCTCTCCAGAAAGCCTCCAGTTTCTGAAGCGCAACCCCACTTGTGAGACACTTGACTGACTACGGTGTGTTCAGCTGCAATGTCTTGTACTTTCTTTTAAGAAATGTTCCTCTCGCAATCCGTGGCAGGGAAACGGGGGGGGGGGGGCATCGCAAACCATTTCAGGCCTCAGATCCTGCCAGCCCCACCTCTAATCAAGACCTCAGCATTCATTCATGCCCAAGTCTGAATTAGCATCTGCTTTCAGAACTTTCCCTTAAGCTGGCAATTAGCAATTTCCTCCATTCACGACTGGCAAGCTGCAACTGTTGAGCGGTCCTTGCCGCCCGCTGAAGTAGCTGGGGGATCCTCTACATCCAAACAGCGAAGGACAAAACCCACAGACATCTTCAATGGGGAACAGCACAAAAGGAAATCTGTCAGCCCCTTTTGCAAGCCCTGCACGTGGCGCTCCCCGGTGTAAGAAAAAACTCAGATTTACGCGATGTTGCGAACTGATGAAATCCACTGAGGCTGCATTTCTCGACGAAGAGCCGCATATTACATTGCGCTGCCTCGTCAATTTCCCGTGTCAGCAGCTGTGATAAGAATGGGCTGGAATCATGAATGGGAGGAGGGCGGTGCAGGGATGGGAGCAGGACTGTTGCCGTGTTAATAACATGCGCGCCAGGTTAGCGAGGAGTTTTCCCTGTCTGACCGGCGCCACCGTGACAATGGAGGCGAACACACCCACATGGAAATCCCGACGAGGAGACAAGGCCTCACCTTCTTAGACAGGAGCGCGAGGGCGAGAGAACTCCCTCCCGCAGCTCCAATTTGCACGATCGATGAATAGCTAAGCAGACTCTTTCAGGAATTCACCATTGTCTCCTGCTCAGCTCCAACTTCCCTAGCTGGAAGATCCATTACAGGCCCCTTGCGCTGCGTGGAGGGGAGGGAGCGCGGAGACTCAGGAAAGGGGGGAGCTGTCTGGGGGTGGAGAACGCAGAAGGGCAGCTCAATAGTCTGGCCGGAGGAAATAGACCTTGCTGGGAAGTGAGTGCCTGAGAGCCCTGGGGTGGAGGCGGATGCCAGGGAGAAAGAGAGGGCAGTTTGGTGCACCTTCTCCATCTGTGCTCTTGCTTAAGCCGCTCCCAGAGGGCTGCTCTGCTCCTCCTCAAGATGTAGTGATGGCCACCCATTTGGATGGCTTCAAAAGGGGGTTGGATCAATTCCTGGAGGCGGAGGCCATCCATGGCTACTAGCCCTGAAGGTTGTGTGCTATCTCCGGTATTTGAGGCAATAAGCCTGTGTGCACCAGTTGCTGGGGAACATGGGCGGGAGGGTGCTGTTGCACCATGACCTGCTTTGTTGTTCCCTGGCGAACGGCTGTTTGGCCCCTGTGTGAACAGAGTGCTGGACTAGATGGACCCTTGGTCTGATCCAGCGGGGCACTTCTGATGGTCTTATGTTCTCAGCTCCTTTGGGGGTGACCAAAGAGTCGGGTAAAATGTAGGGCAGGGGGAGGGGTGGTGAAGATGGATTAGAAACAAGGAAACAATTCTGCCCCCTTTCCATATCGAGAGGCCTTTATCTTCAGCAGAATTGCAGGCACCGTAGCTACCCAAGCGCTGACTACTTTGCAGGTGCTCTGCTCTCTGCAGCCAATATCTCCCATCCTCGGCTTTTCCCTCTGCCGGCCCCCTCACTGCCAACTGGCACTGCAATAGGTCACCCATCTCCAAGCTGGTGCCCTCCAGATGTGCTTGAGTATGTTTCACATGATCTTCTGTAATGGTGGGAGCTGTAGTCCAAAACATCAGGAGGGCTCCAGTTTGGAGAAGGCTGTGCTAGGACAAATAGTCCGGCTAAGACCACTTTGGATTCTTAGAAAGTACCATGCGTGGAGTGATGGAGTAGGCAGAACATCTCAGATTTTTGCCTGGGGAGTTGCATGGAGGCGGGAGACCCAGGGTCACACCGTCCCCCCTGCCCAGCCATTAGTGGAGGCTGGTGGCTTCAATGTCGGTGGGGCGGTGAATCCTCTCCGGGTCTCAGTCAGAGCTCTGAAGGAGCACCTTGGATAGCTCCTTTAGGGTTCTGACTGAAACCCGAAGAGGATTCACTGCCCCACTGACATCGGAGCCACCAGCCACTGCTGGTTGTCATGATGTTGAAATACAATCAGGATGCATCCTAATTTTCCCCTAGCCCCCTCTGTGGGGGATGGAGGATCTCATTCCATTTCTGACATATCTCCCCCCCCGCCCCTCCCTCCAGCACCCCCCACCCCACCAACAAAGAATCCATGATTGCCCTCTGCCCTTTCATTCCATTTCGCAGGCCCTGATTCCTCTGGTCAATGATATGCACACCGTAAGCCATAGAAGAGAGTCCCGTTGATATAGATGCCTGCCTGCCCGCCTGCCCCTTCCCCTCCCTCGCCACATTGCAGTGCCTTAAATAAATCCTGTTTAGTAGAGCACTTAAAACATCCCCACACAGAGCACCCAATCAGGACGACACCCGCGCTTCCTTTATTTCCCGTTTCTCGCCCGTGGGAATTCACTCCCCCAAATCAAGGGCCCTTTCTGATCTGTATCAGACACACCCACAACCACAACCACACCATGGGAAAGGGGGCGCCTCCCAATTAAGCACCAATGATGGGAATCGCCCCTCAAGGCATAATAGGGACCAGCCAGATCTTGCTAACCCCCACCCCACCCCTGCTCTGAGCCAGAAGATCAAGGAAGCCTCCCCAGTTGGCCAGGCCCCTGAAGAGAAGGTCCACGGCCCCCAGAGCGTCCCAGGACATGAGGGATGGGAGGCCAGCTGGGGTGAAGAGAAGGCAGGAGGGGGCCCACCCCACCCCTACTTCTGAACGCGGTGGGGTGTGCCTAGAGAAAGAAGGGGGAGACGCTGTCTGGCCTGAGGACAAGTCTCTCTTTGCGGGGAGTGGGCGAGGCAGGAGGGAAGCAGTGGGGGGGGGGGCGTCGGCGCTTGCCAGCCCAGGAGGGAGCGGTCGACATGTGCGGGGGCCTAGGTGCGCGTGTCCTGGCTTCTCGGCAGGGGAGGCGTTCCCACGGTGGCTTGGGGTGGGGGTCGGAAGCCCCCAAACTAACCCTGTCCTCTGCTGCCCCTCCCCGCAGTTCACAGCAGCCTCCCCCGCCCCCCAAGCACGATAGACCACCACGCGTTTGCAGCCCCCCCCATCGCCTCCAAGGCTTCCCGGGGCCGCACACGGAGCCCCTCGGCCCGCCTTTTGTGCGCACGACGCCCCCGGCCCCCCCCGGGCCCCCAACACGCGTGTCGGCGCCTTCCTACGTACCGCCAGACCTGCCCGAGTTGCAGGAGGTGGATGAGGGACTGGAGGATCCAGACGCAGAGGCGGCAGCAGCCGCGGGGGCCGGGCTGGGGGCCTCCGCCGGGGGCGGCCCGCGGCGGCGGCGGCGGCGGCGGCGGGGCGGGCGCGGGGCTGGCGCGGGCGCCGCTGTCCTTGGTGGCGCCGCTGTCCTTGGTGCTGAAGGCGGCGGCGGCGGCGGCGGCGGCGCGGGCGGGCGCCGAGAAGTCGTAGACGAACCACCTGAAGCTGAGCAGCTGCACCACCAGCGAGGGCAGCAGCACGAAGAGCAGCGTCAGCCCGAACCACCAGTACTGGCGCCGCAGGTAATAGTCGGCGGCCAGCCACAGGTCGCTGGCGCCGTCCGAGAAGAAGACCAGCAGCGCGCCCAGCACCCAGCAGCAGTCCAGCGCGCTGTACTCGCGGCCCGACGCCGGCGCCGGCAGCAGCAGCGAGGGGGCGGCGGCCGCGGCGGCCGAGGGGCTGCCCGGGCCCGGCGGGGGCAGCGGCGGAGGCGGCGGCGGGCCGCGACGGGAGCCCCGGGCCAGGCTGCTGCTGCAGCTGCCGCCGCCGCCGCCGCCGCCGTCGGAGCCCTCCCGGCGCAGCGCCGCCGTCGACGAGCCGGAGGTGCAGGCGGCGGCGGCGGCGGCGGCGGCTGCCGCTCCTCCATCCGACTTCGCGGCCATGTTGGAGGAGAGGCGGAGGGAGAAAGGAGGGAGAGACGGAGACTTCCGGATGGAGGGAGAGAGAGGGAGAGAGAGAGAGAGAGAGAGAGAGAAGGAGGCAGGGGAGGGGGGGAGGAGAGTGGCCAGATTGGGGAGGGGGAGGGGAGGGGAGGAGGTGATGGAGGAAAGGACGAGGGGGAGAAGAGGAGGAGGAGGAGGAGAGGAAGGAGGGGAGGTGGAGTGAGGCAGGAGGCAGCGCCCTTCTCCCCCTCCCCTCCCCTCCCCTCCCCTCCTCCCCTCCTCTCCTCCTCCTCCTCCCTCCTCCCTCTCTCAATCACCTCCCCAGATCAGGCGTGGAGAGCCGCCTGCTGCCCGCCTCCCTCCCCCTCCCCCTCCCCCTCCCCGCTGCCTCCCTCCAGCCCGACTCGCCCGCGAGCTCCTTGGGTAGCGACGGGAGGCTCTTCGGGGCGGCGCCCTGCTGCCGCGCTGCCCTGCTTCGCGGGCCCAGCGGCCCTCCCCTTTTCCAGGGATGCAGGACGCTCACTCGGACACGCCCCCCACCCCCACCCCACGCCTTCCTCCCTACCCTGGTTCCTGAAGCCATCCCTCCTCCTGCAACCCATGCGGAGATTCGCGCTCCCCAGCACCGCCACAAAAAGGGTGAGGGGTAACGGGCCACGAACTCCCCCCCCCCCATCTAGAATATGCCTGGTGTTGGGAGAAGTCCTTCTTCATCTTTTGTCTTTCCACTGTGTGTGTGTGTGTTGGGGGTGGGTGGGTTTGGCAAGATCTGGCCGTCTCCGGGCGGGGCAAGAGGGGGCTGTGCTGTGACCACTGCTCAGTATAGCCCTTGCCAGAGATGTGCTCGGCGCTGTACTGAACACATCAGCCCTGCAATTCTCACTGGGAAGACGCTTCTTATAGATTGGGAGTGGGGGTGGGGGTCTTTGGGATTTGAAGACTGCTGGCAAGTCAGCGAGGCCTCTGGAAGCCTTTTTGCCCCCGTCCCAAGAGGAGCAAACCTCCCACTCACCAACTTAATCCCGGGTGTGTACCAGACCTCTTTCAGGGCGGGGGGCGGGGAGTTTCCCTACACCCAGTGTTCCAGCCTGTCATATACCACTCGCATGATCTGTGCTGCACTGTGGCCTCTGCACTTCATGAGGGAATACCACCCACCCCACACTACCCTCATCCCCAGCTGCCTGGCCTGCTGCCCCCTGGACAACTATCTGTCAGGGATGCTTTAGGGTGGATTCCTGCACTGAGCAGGGGGTTGGACTCGATGGCCTTGCAGGCCCCTTCCAACTCTGCTAGTCTGATTCTATGATTGTTTTGTGGGAGGTGTACTTTTGTTGGCTACCACAGTAAATCCTCCCCAGTTCCTTTTATGATCTTAGAGGCTTCAGCTGTCCAGGGTAGGATTGACACTACTGCTTTAAAATGGTTTATAACAGTAGCGACAACTGTTGGGGCCCAGGACACGCTCTGTATACATTTTTCAAACCGTTTTCAAAGTGTCATATCCTGCTTAGTGTGATCTGGCCCAGCTGGCATGAAAACGTTGCCACCATTTGGGGGAGGTACACTACATGTCCCTTGAATCAAGGGGCAGACCCAGAATAGCCTTTTTAAAATGCCCATAGTTGGGTCTGCCTTGCACCATGCACCTACCAAATTTATTTATTTATTTATTTATTTATTACATTTTTATACCGCCCAATAGCTGAAGCTCTCTGGGCGGTTCACAAAATTTCAGGTTCCTTCTCGTTTGTATGTAAGCAAGATCCCATGCGTGTTCATTCAGAAGCCGGTCCCCTCATCATTAATGGCAATTACTTGCAGGTAAATGCATGCAGGATTGCAGCCGTAATGCTTTTTTGAGACATCACTGAGTCAGGCAGACAAGCAGTCGTCACAATGTTTCTATAGAATCTATACTATAGAGCAGTGGTTCCCAAACTTTTTCAGGTAACCTCCCCCTTGGTTCCACAAACTCATGCCCAGTGCCCCCTACTCTACATTATAAAAATCATTATTCGGAATAGTGGTTTTCAACGACCCACTAAGGAAGATAATAACAATAAAATTCAAAACAGTAACAATGAATTGAATATTTATTCAAAATCCGAAGCACCAGCCGCAGGCTTGCCAAGGAAGGGAGGAAAAAGAGAGCGAACACCTCTGTTTTGCAGCCGGCATGGCGGGGCACACCAAGCAGGGTATGTATCTTCATTAGCGTTTTGAAACATTTCAATTCACCATTAAAAGGACTCTTCTTAAACGGTATTAATACATGTGTGGATTCTTCCCCTATATATCTTGGGACCAAACTACCTTCCCACATAAAAACGCCCCTGGGTTTTAAGACCTTCTGGAGAGGCGCTTCTTGGAAAAGACCACCTCGAGCGCCTCCCTGCTGCCCCTTTGCCTCTTAGCACCCCCCCTATGCAATCCCACCGCCCCCAAGGGGGCAGTACTGCCCACTTTTGGAACCACTGCTATAGATGGGTTTTTTTTGTTTCAAATTGTAGTGGGATTTGTAAAAATTACATTATTTGTGATGTTGCAATCAAAGCAAATGGTGAAACAAGATATTATTAAATGAAACTAAGATAGAATATTGCTTCTTTTCATTGTCTTCTCTGCATTCATTTTTTTCGTTAGTCATTATGGCAGGCCTGAGCTACCCATGGCCTGTAACCCAAAGCCCCCCCCCCCCGGTTTTCATGTCATTCTTTGTGATCAAGCTCTGGCAAGTTTTCAAAGGAAATTCTCCAGGGGTTCACTGCCTGGACAAATGATGGAGAAATAATTTCCTGGTAATCGTTAGTCTCCACCAGGGGTTAGCTAATTCCCCTGAGCAGAAAAAAACTGAATATGAATATGGCACTGAATATGAGCCAACAGTACGGTATGGGTGCAAGAAAGGCAAATGCTATTTTGGGCTGCATTCATAGAAATTTAGCTTCCAAAGGGGGTTATCTGAAGGAACGCCTCCTCCCATATGTACCTGCCCGGACCTTAAGATCATCCTCTGGGGTCCTTCTCCGTGAGCCCCTGCCAAAGGAAGTGAGGCAGGTGGCTACTCGGAGGAGGGCCTTCTCCGCTGTGGCACCCCGGCTGTGGAATGAGCTCCCCAGAGAGGTCCGCCTGGCGCCTACACTGTACTCCTTTCGTCGCCAGCTGAAGACCTTTTTATTCTCTCAGTATTTTAACGCTTAATTTTAACTTAAATTAAAATTTTATTGTTTTAACTCTGTATTTTAATTTTATATCAATTTTGCTGCGTGGTTTTTTATTCTGGTTGTGCTTTTTATATTGTATTTCGTATTTGTGCTCTTAACCTGTTGGTTGTCTTGTTATGGTTTTAATTTTTGTGAACCGCCCAGAGAGCTTCGGCTATTGGGCGGTATAGAAATGTAATAAATAAATAAATAAATAAATAAATAAACTCACATGAGGTACTGGTTCCTCTCTATTCGGCCCTGGTTAGACCTCATCTAGAGTATTGCGTCCAGTTCTGGGCTCCACAGTTCAAGAAGGACACAGTCAAGCTGGAGCGTGTTCAGAGGAGGGCAACCAGGATGATCAGGGGTCTGGAAACAAAGCCCCATGAGAAGAGACTGAAAGAACTGGGCATGTTTAGCCTGGAGAAGAGAAGATTGAGGGGAGACATGATAGCACTCTTCAAATACTTAAAAGGTTGTCACACAGAGGAGGGCCAGGATCTCTTCTCGATCCTCCCAGAGTGCAGGACATGGAATAACGGGCTCAAGTTAAAGGAAGCCAGATTCCAGCTGGACATCAGGAAAAACTTCCGGACTGTTAGAGCAGTACAACAATGGAATCAGTGACCTAGGGAGGTTGTGGGCTCCCCCACAGTAGAGGCCTTCAAGAGGCAGCTGGACAACCATCTGTCAGGGATGCTTTAGGGTGGATTCCTGCCTTGAGCAGGGAGTTGGACTCGATGGCCTTGTAGGCCCCTTCCAACTCTACTATTCTATGATTCTATGAAGGATACGATGTCCAGGAGGATCCACAGAATCCCAGAGAGCAAAGTTTCCTGTAGGATGTAAAAGAAATGAAGCATAAGCAGGTGGGGGAAAAAGATTTTTAAATCTGTGGTAACATGGGGGAGAAAGCCTGGGAAAAGGAGAGCGAAGGCTTGAATGAGATCCAGCGTTTGATTAACTGTCTGTCAATCTTGCTCCAAAGTAAAAAAACAAATCTAGGTCTGCAGGATGCCATGTCTTCTGCAGCAGCATGTTTTAAGAAAGCTGGCTGAAAAGAACCAGCCACTTGCAGTTTCAGGATGTTTCAAGACGTGCCTTTATAGCAGGTGTTTCAAACCTCTTTGAGCCCGAAGGTCAAATTTGCTTTTGGGGGCTGCGTTAGAGCGCCAGGACCAAATAGGACAAAACGCCGACATTGACTGTCTTCAAGGCCTCCTTGTGGGCTTCCTCCCAAGACATTTCAATGGCCGCAGTAGGAAGCAAAAAAGTCAGGGGCACCCGATGAATCTTTCATCCAATGGAGGCTGGTGGCTCTGAAGTCAGTGGGGCAGTGTGTTCGCTCTGGGTTTCAGTCAGAGCTATCCAATGTGACATCCCTCATGGTCATTCTCTGGCTCTGGTCATTCTCTGGCTCTGGTCAGCCGCTTGCCCGGTCCAGCATATGTCAGAGTGGACAGCCAGGTCGGACAGGACTTTGCCTTCTAAACAGGGGTGGCTGGACAGGCTGTTCCTTTCTCCTGAACTTCATAACTCCAAAGCAGCCTTCTCCAACTTGACACCCTGCAGGCATGTTGGACTACATCTCCCACACTCCCTGTGAGTAATGGGAGTTGTATTCCAACACATCCAAAGGGTGCCAGAGTGGGAAAGGCTGTTCCGTAGGGTACCTACAATGGTTCGTGTTTCAGAACAACATAGCCATGGAGTGCCCTGGTTTTTGTTTTTTGGGTTCCCCTTTTAAAAAGCTTGCTCTGGCCACCTTATTAGTAATTCACACGAGTGCAAAACCCAAATCTCACTGTTCTTGATGGAGATGTGTGTGTGCATGCGTGCGTGTGTGCAACCATCTGTGTGGTGTGTAAAAGGCATTGAGCACCTCCAGCCACACATCTTACCCAGCAGAGGTTGGTGGCTCCAACGCCCGTGGGGCAGTGAATCCACTCCGGATTTCAGTCAGAACTCAGAGCCACCAGCCTCCACTGTTTTCGTCTGATCTAGTAGGGCTCTCTGTAAATTCTTAGAAAAAAGCTGCGTCAATCCTCAGGCCCAGGGGCCAAATCCAGCCCTACAGGGATCCCCATCAAACCTTCTGGGGATCCCTAGATGGCCACCCCTCTTTCCCTGCCCCCTCCTCTCCCCCCTGCCCCATAGCTGCTGGTCATTTTGTCATTTCCCCGCACCTCCCATTCTAAAATGTTGAAACATGCCTCCCTTAAGGCTTAGTTACTGGCATAAAGAACATTAAACTGAAATATGCTTATATTTTGTGAACTGCTATTGGGGCAGTATGGAAATGTAATGAATAAATAAATAAATAGCTCCTGCCCCCTTTCTCTAAGGTCTTGCCCCTCTTTTGAATTTGGCCCCAGGCCTTAAAGAGCCTCTACACCCCTGTTATAAAATATTGGATGGGTTCCTACCACGCAGCTTTTTCGGAAGCTATTAACGCTGAGAACTCAGAATGGGAACTCTATGGACGAAGGCAGTCTACCTTGGTGCGATCCTATGCATGTTTAGGCAGAAAAAAGTCCCACAATTCCCAGAGATGTAGGACTTTTTCTCTGTCTAAACATGCTCAGGATTCCACCCAAAATACTACCTTTCACCGGGTCAGAGCGTGGCTCCGTCTAGCTCAGTATTCCGGCAGACAGGAGCTCTACAGGGATTCATCCAAAGGTGTTTCTAGACCAGCCTTGGCTGGGGCATTCTGGGAGATGCAGTCCAACACATCTGGAGCGCCCCAGGTTGAGGAAGGCTGTTCTAGACCCACCCGGAGATACTGCCAGGAATCAAACCTGGGACCTCTTGCATGCAAAGCAGGGATTCTACCATGGAGCTATAGTACTTTCCCAAGTGCTGGCCTGCATCTCCCACACTCTGGGAGCTTCTGGGAGGCATAGGGTGGCCATATGAAAAGGAGGACCGGGCTCCTGTATCTTTAACAGTTGTATAGAAAAGGGAATTTCAGCAGGGGTCATTTATGTATGCACGCAGCACCTGGTGAAATTCCCTCTCCATCACAACCGTGAAAGCTGCAGGAGTACTGTCCTCTTTTGTATCTGCTCACTCTGGTATAGCTCCTGCAGCTTGAACTGTAGTGATGGAGAGGGAATGTCACCAGGTGCTGCATACCTACAAAGGACACCTGCTGAAATTCCCTTTTCTGTGCACCTGTTAAAGATACAGGAGCCCTGTCCTCATAGAATCATAGAATAGCAGAGTTGGAAGGGGCCTACAAGGCCATAGAGTCCAACCCCCTGCTCAATGCAGGAATCCACCCTAAAGCATCCCCGACAGAGGGCTGTCCAGCTGCCTCTTGAAGGCCTCTAGTGTGGGAGAGCCCACAACCTCCCTAGGTAACTGATTCCATTGTCGTACTGCTCTAACTGTCAGGAAGTTTTTCCTGATGTCCAGCTGGAATCTGGCTTCCTTTAACTTCAGCCCGTTATTCCGTGTCCTGCACTCTGGGAGGATCGAGAAGAGATCCTGGCCCTCCTCTGTGTGACAACCTTTCAAGTATTTGAAGAATGTGATCATGTTTCCCCTCCATCTTCTCTTCTCCAGGCTAAACCTGCCCAGTTCTTTCAGTCTCTCTTCATAGGGCTTTGTTTCCAGACCCCTGATCATCCTGGTTGCCCTCCTCTGAACACGCTCCAGCTTGTCTGCGTCCTTCTTGAATTGTGGAGCCCAGAACTGGACGCAATACTCTAGATGAGGCCTAACCAGGGCCGAATAGAGAGGAACCAGTACCTCCCATGATTTGGAAGCTCTACTTCTATTAATGCAGCCCCAAATAGCATTTGCCTTTCTTGCAGCCATATCACACTGTTGGCTCATATTCAGCTTGCGATCTACAACAATTCCAAGATCCTTCTCGTTTGTAGTATTGCTGAGGCAAGTATCCCCCATCTTGTAACTGTGCCTTTGGTTTCTATTTCCCAAATGTAGAACTTGGCATTTATCCCTATTAAATTTCATTCTGTTGTTTTCAGCAACCTCCTTTTCATATGGTCACCCTAGGGAGCCATGGTTGGCCACTGTAAGATATTAGGGCATATGGATCTCTGGTCTGAACCAGCCAGGCTCTCCTGGTGTTCATATATTGATGCTCCCCAGTTTCTCTATTCTAGACTCCTCAGCTCTGACCTTGGGCTGTGCCTGCCTGCCTCTGCCATGACCTTCCCGTGGTACTGTTACTCAGCCCACTTTCTGACTTCTCCCCTTCTATGAAATCTGCTTCCAGAGCTTCAGTGCCCAGTCCTGCCATGACGCATACCTTCAGTACTCTACATACTTGGCTGCTTACGTAGGGTGACCCTATGAAAAGGAGGACAGGGCTCCTGTATCTTTAACAGTTGTATAGAAAAGGAATTTCAGCAGGTGTCATTTGTAGGCATGCAGCACCTGGTGAAATTCCCTCTTCATCACAACAGGGAAAGATGCAGGAGCCCTGCCCTCTTTTGTATCTGGTCACTCTAGTATAGCTCCTGCAGCTTTAACTGTTGTGATGAAGAGGGGATGTCACTAGGTGCTGCATGCATACAAAGTGACACCTGCTGAAATTCCCTTTTCTATGCACCTGTTAAAGATACAGGAGCCCTGTCCTCTTTTTCATAGGGTCACCTTAGCTTACGGAATGGTCCAGCACTGACAATGACACTTCAGGAACGGAGGGTAGAACAACGCATCCTATGAAATGTTTAATAACTGGCAATTCAAGATTGGTTACTTCCAGTCAGCCCGTGGATTTCAGACAGACCTTTCGCTTCCCTCACGGCAGCTGTGCAGCTTGACAACATTCCACCGTTAACCCTTTTGTCTTAAGGCATTAGAATATTCACAAGCGTTCATTCCGTGGCATCCCAGCCGTTCAGCCTCCGCCTAAGGAGAGTTCTAGGTGAGAAGTGAGAGGCAGGTGGGAGCCAGTTTCCAAGTCTAAATTTAGCACGTTTGGGTTTTGCTTCATTGTTGCTTTCCTTTCATGAAAATGCTTCAATTGATGCCGCTGCCGGTGCACTTTGTCAGAAGTGGTCAGATCAGATGCTTGTAGGCAGAAGAGCTTCTCTGACTCATGATGAGCTGTTCTCTTGGCCGAGGTTCAGCCAGAGCAGACATGGAGACAGACCTCTGAGGGGAGAGAGGGAACAGTGGAAGAGGTGAGGTGGGTTGAGATACACAAAGCTTCCCTGCACCCCCACACCACCGACCTTGCTCAGTAAAGCTGTGTGCAAAAAGAGCCCACATTTCATGGAATTAGGCCTGGAGAGGGCTGCTAGGCCGGGGGCAAAGCGAATGCAGAACATCCCAGGCTCAACCTGCAGCAATTCTGTTTCAAGAATCTCAGCCTGCAAGTATTGTGTTCAGGCTGATGGCAGCTCACGGGGCAGTAGTTGGGAGTCTGCAGAACGTCTAACATGGAAGAATTGATAGATGGGGCTGTGGCAAAGAGCCACGGCAGAACAATGGAAGTGTCAATTTAAACTGGTTAAAGTCAACATTAAAATCCAGCAGAGGCAGGTGGCTCCAATCTCAATGGGGAGGTGAATCCACTCCGGGTTTCAGTCAGAACACTAAAGGAGATATTCCAGATGCGCTTGGAAGACATTTGATAGCTCCTTTAGCATCCTGACTGGTTCTGATTGAAACCCGGATTGGATTCCTTATCCCATAGACGGAGCCACATAGAACCATAGAATCATAGAATAGCAGAGTTGGAAGGGGCCTACAAGGCCATTGAGTCCAACCCCCTGCTCAATGCAGGAATCCACCCTAAAGCAACCCTGACAGGTGCTTTTCCAGCTGCCTCTTGAAGGCCTCTAGTGTGGGAGAGCCCACAACCTCCCGAGGTCACTGGTTCCATTGTCGTACTGCTCTAACAGTCCGGAAGTTTTTCCTGATGTCCAGCTGGAATCTGGCTTCCTTTAATTTGAGTCCATTATTCCGTGTCCTGCACTCTGGGAGGATCGAGAAGAGATCCTGGCCCTCCTCTGTGTGACAACCTTTTAAGTATTTGAAGAGTGCTATCATGTCTCCCCTCCATCTTCTCTTCTCCAGGCTAAACATGCCCAGTTCTTTCAGTCTCTCTTCATAGGGCTTTGTTTCCAGACCCCTGATCATCCTGGTTGCCCTCCTCTGAACACGCTCCAGCTTGTCTGCGTCCTTCTTGAATTGTGGAGCCCAGAACTGGACGCAATACTCTAGATGAGGCCTAACCTGGGCCGAATAGAGAGGAACCAGGACCTCCCGTGATTTGGAAGCTATACTTCTATTAATGCAGCCCAAAATAGCATTTGCCTTTCTTGCAGCCATCGCACATGGCTCCAACCTTCCTCAGTTCCCAATCTGGGTTTCCCTGTCTCATTTCTTTCCCCCAGCTACTGATGACTTGGTAGCTTTTCAGCAGTTTTTCTCCCCATTCTCAAAGTTTGAAATGCTGTCCTAAGGTCTAGTTACTTAGGGTGACCATCTGAAAAGGAGACCGGGCTCCTGTAACTTTAACAGTTCTTTTTCTCCCTCTCTCAAAATGGTAGAACCCAATGGGGTCATCCCATGAAGCTGATTGGTGGGAGATCCAGGACAAATAAAAGGAAGTCCTTCACACAGCGCAGAGTTAAATTATGGAACTCACTGCCACAAGATGTAGTGATGGCCACCAATCTGGATGGCTTTAAAAGGGGGTTGGATCAATTCCTGGAGGAGAAGGCTATCAATGGCTACTAGCCCTGATGGTTGTGTGCTACCTCCAAAATCCGAGGCAGTAAGGCTGTGTGCACCAGTTGCTGGGGAACATGGGTGGGAGGGTGCTGTTGCACCATGTCCTGCCTTGTTGGTCCCTGGCCGACGGACGGCTGGCCACTGTGTGAACAGAGTGTTGGACTAGATGGACCCTTGGTCTGATCCAGCATCAGGGCATTTCATATGTTCTTATGGAAACTGGAGAGAGGCAGCCATTGTGAACTTAAGGAGAAAGAGGGCAGTAGGTGGCTGAGTTAGATGCTTGGAGACGAAGTTAGCAGGAGCAACCTATCAGATGCAAAACCCTCCCTGGGGCAAGAACCTCTTGGATAAGGCCACATATTCAGATAGTTTATTTCAGTCATTAGCCAGCCCATTTTTATAAGGACAATCTGGCCCTGGATATCATCAGAAGCTGCCTTATACAGACCAGTGGTCCATCTAGCCTAGTATCGTCAACACTGACTGGCAGTAGCCCTCCAGGATTACAGGCAGGATTTTTTCCCAGCCCGACCTGGAGAAGCCGGGGATCAAACCAGGAATCAAACCTTCTGCATGCAAAGCAAGGACTCTACCATTCCGTTACGGTCCTTCTCTGAGGATTCTCATCAGAGGCAGGATCAACAAAGGGTTGGGGTAACTGGGAACAGAGCCTACATCCTGCATTTGAGGCCCTCTGAGACCAGTTCAGGGCCAGATTTACACCAAGCAGGATGTAACAGTTTGAAAACAGTATATGGAACATGTCACGGGCCCAAACAGTTGTCAATAGTGTTATAAACCATTATAAAGCAGTAGTGTAGAATCTGCCCAGAATTATCCACTTCCCCCATCCCCCCCCCTCCATTATATCATCCCGGTGGGAACAATCTGCCTCCCAGTTCATCTGGAGAGGTGGAAATTCCTTTCTTTCCAAGATGCGGTGGAATAAGAATTGATTTCTGGCAGGGATATGTACAGGAAGCAGCTTGCGGAGAATAGCAGCAAATGGACAAATCATGAATGACAAGAATACCGTTAAGCATGACCAGAGTGCAATTCCTTGCTTCACAAGTGGTCTCCAGATTTCTACAGTGGTGTGGTGTGCGCTCACACTTTAACACAAAGCATAGTTCTAATCTAACTAAGCCAGGAGGAGCATCTATCATATTTGCATGTTAGCCTCAAAGACTCGGAAACGTCTCTTCTCCTTTAGATTTTTCTTCAGTCATTCAGAGGAACACTTTACTGCAGCCTTTCACAACCTGTTTGGTGCCCTACAGACATTTTGGACTTCAGCACTCATCAGCCTAAGGCCAGATGAACACCAAGCAGGATATTGCACAATGAACGTGGTATGAAAGTGGTATATAAAAAGCAGGAGCCACACTACTGCTTTATAGCAGAATTGAAGTATCATAGAATCATAGAATCATAGAATAGCCGAATTGGAAGGGGCTAGGGTGACCATATGAAAAGGAGGACAGGGCTCCTGTATCTTTAACAGTTGCATAGAAAAGGGAATTTCAGCAGGTGTCATTTGTATATATGGAGAACCTGGGGAAATTTCATCTTCATCACAATAGTTAAAGCTGTAGGAGCTATACTAGAGTGACCAGATGGAAAAGAGGGCAGGGCACCTGCAGCTTTAACTGGAACTTTCACCAGGTTCTCCATATATACAAAAGACACCTGCTCAACTTCCCTTTTCAATACAACAGTTAAAGATACAGGAGCCCTGTCCTCCTTTTTATATGGTCACCCTAGAAGGGGCCTACAAGGCCATCGAGTCCAACCCCCTGCTCAATGCAGGAATCCACCCTGAAGCATCCCTGACAGATGGTGGTCCAGCTGCCAGTACACTGACAACTGTTGGGGCCCATTGACACAGACTGTATACCACTTCCATACCTCTATATCCTGCTTGGTGCGGCTCCTGCCTTCTAGATACCGCTTTCATACAGCTTTCATAGTGCAATATCCTGCTTGGTGTAGATTTGGCCTGTGAAACTCCAAAGGGAGCACATTCCAGAATTTGGGAGCCGTCCCGATCTTGGGGCAGGCTGGTTTAGCGAAACCAGGAAGTTATCAGACCACATTATGATCTTGGGTCGGTCTTAATAAAACTGAGCTTGTGACATGATGCTCCCTGACTTTAACTTATTAGAAATAAGCAAAGCCCAGATGATTTTCTGCAGTGGGCATTTGCGGTTTTATTTTGACAACGAATTCTGAGCAGCCCTGATTACGCTGCATTCGCCGGTGTTATTCTAGAGGCATCTGCATTTGTTTCCCATCCCTGGATATGTAAGTCAGTTAGTGTGGCAGGAGCTGTCAGGATCAAAGGCTTCCCCCGTTCTTAATGAAAGATATTATTAGAGGTGAGTAATGAGAAATGACAGAGTGTTATCAGCTTGACGTCACTGTGTGTGTGTGCACGGGTGTGAGCTCCAAGCGTGAAGCATGTGTTTCGGGTGGCTGACCACCAAGATTAACTAGCCAAATTTGCATCTGATGGCAAGCAGGATATGCGAATAGAGAGAAGGCTTTGCCTACCTCAGCCTTCAACATGTTGGTGCCCTCCAGAAGTGGCTCTAAAAACTTCCTGACTGTTAGAGCAGTACGACAATGGAACCAGTTACCTAGGGAGTTTGTGGGCTCTCCCACACTAGGGGCCTTCAAGAGGCAGATGGACAAGCATCTGTCAGGGATGCTGTAGGGTGGATTCCTGCATTGAGCAGGGGGTTGGACTCGATGGCCTTGTGGGCCCCTTCCAACTCTGCTATTCTGTGATCCTATGATTCTAAGTGCTTGAACTACAATTCCCAGAAACCCACAGCCCTCTTTACTTAGGGTGACCAAATGAAAAGGAGGACTGGGCTCCTGTATCTTTAACAGTTGCATAGAAAAGGGAATTTCAGCAGGAGTCATTTGTATATATGGAGAACCTGGTGAAACTCCCTCTTCATCACAACAGTTAAAGCTGCAGGAGCTATACTAGAGTGACCAGATTTAAAAGAGGGCAGGGCACCTGCAGCTTTAACTGTTGTGATGAAGAGGGGATTTCACCAGGTTCCCCATATATACAAATGACACCTGCTGAAATTTCCTTTTCAATACAACTGTTAAAGATACAGGAGCCCAGTCCTCCTTTTCATATGGTCACCCTACCTTTACTTCTTCTGGGAACCTGCCTCTGATGCTCACCAAACTCCGGGGCAAAAATCAGCTGTAATGTTCTTTCTCAGCAACCCAATTTATGGATTGTTGCTGTTGATCAGGGTTTGCAATGCCACAGAGGATGCTGGATGGCAACTAACTCATGGATGCTCCCTCCCTCCCTCCCTCCCTCCCTCTCTCTCTCTCTCTCTCTCTCTCTCTCTCTCTCTCTCTCTCTCACACACACACACACACACACACACACACACACGCACACGCACGCACGCAGGTCTCCTGGGATTAGGGTGACCATATGGAAAGGAGGACAGAGCTCCTGTATCTTTAACAGTTGCATGGAAAAGGGAATTTCAGCAGGTATCATTTGTATATATAGAGAACCTGGGGAAAATCCCTCTTCATCACGACAGTGAAAGCTGCAGGAGCTATACTAGAGTGACCAGATTTAAAAGAGGGCAGGGCACCTGCAGCTTTAACTGTTGTGATGAAGAGGGAATTTCCCAAGGTTCCCCATATGTACAAACGACACCTGCTGAAATTCCCTTTTATATGCAACTGTTAAAGATACAGGAGCCCTGTCCTCCTTTCCATATGGTCACCCTACCTGGGATATTGCACAGGATTCCAGGCGGCATTTCCTTTTCCCCATGAAGGTACAACTAGGGAAAACTGCAGCAGCACTGGACTGCTTTCGAACAAGCGTCCTCATTTCCTATTCATGACTTCCCATTGCATCTGCTGAAATATTTAGATTACCAATAACACAGTAACCCCGACTTGAACGCTGACTCACCTTCCTCACTAAAATGTCCACATTCAAAACAATGAAGCTACAGGGTGTCAGATAAAGGCTGGAAGCTTTAGCAAAATGCACGTGAAGTGAACCCCCGAACCTTCAGCTGTCCCATGGGAATGGACGTTGCTTGTCAACTTCTCGTGAGAACTGTTCATTGAATGGCTAGCTGAAGAGCAGCGTGGGCCTGGACACTGGACCTCGACCTGGGAGAGCCGCTGCCGCCAATCCCTCTGCTGCCACCAATTCTGTCTCTTTCAGCCTCAATTTCCCACCTGTAACATGGGATTCCTGCAGCTCAGTCTCACCGAGTTATTACAAGGGCAACTATGCTGAAGAACTTATGAGCATATTTATATCACTCCAGACTAGCCTTCTTCAGCCTCGTGTCCTCCAGATGGTTTGAACTACAACCCCCATCATCCCAAGCTTGCATGGCCCATGGTCCAGGATGATGGGAGCTGTAATCAAAAATATTTGGAGGTCAACAGGTTGGGGAAGGCTGCTCCAGACCAAGGCCCAAACTATGCACCAGGGGTGGGCGATTCACAGTTCTCCCCTGGAACGGTCTGGGGGCTGCACCCCCTCCATGTGGCATCACAATTGCCACAGCTGGGCTGCTTGATTTTGCTGCCAAAATTCAGTAGCAAAATTGGGTGGAGCAGCAATTTTCCTTTAAAGCCAGGCACGAGTCTGATTCCCAACAAGGCAAGTGCTCTTTGTGTGCCTTGCTTTAAAGGGGAATTGTGAATTTGTTCCCCCCCCCTCAGGTTCTGCATCTATCTATCTTTATTTGCAAAGCAAAAAGCAGCTGAGGGAGGAAAGAACTTTGAGGGGAGAAATGGCATAAGATAGGGTGACCCTACAGAAAGGAGGACAGAGCTCCTGTACCTTTCACAGTTCATTGAAAACGGAATTTCAACAAGTGTCATTTGTATATATGGAGAACCTGGTGAAATTCCCTCTTCATCCCAACAGTTAAAGCTGCAGGAGCTGTACTAGAGTGACCAGACACAAAAGAGGGCAGGGCTCCTGCAGCTTTAACTGCTGTGATGAAGAGGGAATTTCACCAGGTGTTGCACGCATACAAATAATGTCTGCTGCAATTCCCTTTTCTACACAGCTGCTAAAGATACAGGAGCACTGTCCTCCTTTCCATATGGTCACCCTACTATGAGAGTCAGGGTTAAGAAGGCAGATGATATCACACACACACACACCTTCTCTAAAGTAACTTACCCTCATCAGGTGTGCTGATTGCAAACATTTTATTATTGAACCTTCCTGCTCAGAACCAATAATTTCTGTGACACACACAGCAAAAAAAGAAGAAGTGTGACCCTGCTGCAAACTGGACCCCCTGGAACCTAGGTTGACCATATGGAAAGGAGGACATGGCTCCTGTATATATAAAAGTTGTATAGAAAAGGGGATTTCAGCAGGTGTCATTTGTATGCATGCAGCGCCTGGTGAAATTCCCTCTTGATCACAGCAGTTAAAGCTGCAGGAGACCTGCCCTCTTTTGAATCTGGTTACTCTAGTGCAGTTCCTGCAGCTTTAGCTGTTGTGACGAAGAGGGGATTTTGCTGGGTGCTGCATACATACAAATGACACCTGTTGAAATTCCCTTTTCTGTGCAACTGTTAAAGATATGGGAGCCCTGTCCTCCTTTCAATAGGGTCACCCTGGTTTGAAAGGGTGCCCCAGCACCACCTCTGTTCCCACCAGATCTCCTTGATCATGTCACTGATTAAACAAGACCAACTTTTAACTGGGCAGTCGAGCTGAGGCTAGCTCTGAGTTGATCCCGTGTCTTCCCAGCCTTCCCTGGTTCATTGCTTCCTCCCCTGCTGGAGAGAGGCGGTCAGCCCTGGGTCAGATGTCCAAAGCCTCGCTGAACAAGGAGGAAACAAGTATTCCATTCATGCATCCCTAACGCAGCTGCCAGGCCTAACGAAGCCAGCCCAGGGTGCCCTGAGAAACCATTAAAAAAGCCCTCTCTGACCCCTTTTATCTCAGATGTGCAGTCAAATTAGGAACTTAACGGGACATTGCAGCCACCAGATTCCACTCCAAGAATGTGGCCACCAGCAGAAGGACCACACTAGCAGATAGGAACGTAAGAAAGACCATGCTGGATCAGACCAAGGGTCCATCAAGTCCAGCACTCTGTTCCCACAGTGGCAACCAGCTGTCGACCAGGACCCACCAGCAGGACATGAGTGGAGCATGTTCAGAGGAGGGCAACCAGGATGATCAGGGGTCTGGAAACAAAGCTCTATGAGGAGAGACTGAAAGAACTGGGCATGTTTAGCCTGGAGAAGAGAAGATGGAGGGGAGACATGATGGCACTCTTCAAATACTTAAAAGGTTGTCACACAGAGGAGGGCCAGGATCTCTTCTCGATCCTCCCAGAGTACAGGACACGGAATAACGGGCTCAAGTTAAAGGAAGCCAGATTCCGGCTGGACATCAGGAAAAACTTCCTGACTGTTAGAGCAGTACGACAATGGAATCAGTTACCTAGGGAGGTTGTGGGCTCTCCCACATTAGAGGCCTTCAAGAGGCAGCTGGACAGCCATCTGTCAGGGATGCTTTAGGGTGGATTCCTGCATTGAGCAGGGGATTGGACTCGATGGCCTTGTAGGCCCCTTCCAACTCTGCTATTCTATGATTCTATGAGTGCAACAGCACCCTCCCACCCATGTTCCCCAGCAAAATTGATTTATCCAGGCTTACTGCTTCTGATCCTGGAGGTAGCATTCAATCATCAGGGCTAGTAGCCATTGATAGCCTTCTCCTCCAGGAATTTCTCCAACCCCCTTTTAAAGCCATCCAAATTGGTGGCCATCACCACATCTTGTGGTAGTGAGTTCCATAGTTTAACTCTGTGCTGTGTGAAGAAGTCTTTCCTTTTATCCGTCTTGAATCTACCGCCAATCAGTTTCATGGGATGACCCCATTGGGTTCTAGTATTATGAGAGGGGGAGAAAATAAATGCTGCATGCATACAATTGACACCTGCTGAAATTTCCTATTCTCTGCAACTGTTAACGATACAGGAGCCCAGTCTTCCTTTCCATAGGGTCACCCTAAGTTCCCAGCCCTTATAGAGTATGGAAAAGGTGTGGGCTGTGCCTGTCAAAATCCTGGCTTGAATAGGAGAACTTCCAGAGGCCATGGAGTATCGCTTCTAGGCTTTGCCCAGCTCTTTGCTTCTTTCTGGTCTCATGAAAGCAGAATTCATGCAAAAGCAAGCAACTACGCAGATGTTTTCCCAATTTTTTTTTAATAAATTTTTATTTTCTACAATACTTTAACATACAGCATTACAATAAAAAGAAAACAACATACTACATAAATGTTGAGTAAATATTGAATACATATCATATCTAAATAACATAATCAAACTTAACATATAAGTGCACCCCCCACCACGGGATCTCATTCCTGATTCCAAAATCTCATACTTTCTTCTGCTGGCGGTTTCCCACTTCCCTTAGAAAACACAAATATTAGGAACTGTTTCCAAATTCCTTCAAAATCATTTGTTTTAGCTATGCCTCTTCTCCATTTAATATAACAAGTCAATTTATCATTTATAGCTATGTCCCATACTTCTTTATACCAACTACGCAGATGTTTCCCCAATTTTAAAGGAAATGCACCTTCTGGTGGTGGATGCAAGCCGAACATGCATTCACACTGTGGATCAGGAACATGCAAAATGCACCTTTGGTGTCCTTTGTGAAAATACCCTGATCCATGGTCTCCAGATGGGCAAAACTGGTTTCAGCCCTGCAAATCGGAATAATTGCTCTGCATGGTCCCAAGGTAGAGAAAGAGCTGAGTGGCTCTTCCAAACTTGGGGTGTGGGCGAGCAGGGGAAGCCCTCTGATCTGTACTACTCTGTCGTTTGTAGTTCATCAGGGTTAGCTACTCTCCACCCCACACCCCCAAACACACACAAGACCAAACCCTGTTACTAACGTAGGAAAAGCCCAGGCAGAGTAAAACAGGCCCCCTGACTCAGCCCCTGGTTGGAGGAGCTCCTGCCGGCCCCTTGGCCAAGGACCCCTGACAGCATAGATCAGGCCCTCCCCTCTGATGTTGGGAGGGGGCCGTGGCAATTTGGCCCCCAGAGCTCAAATGGTTCCCCACTCCAGTTCCCAACGATGGGCGCGCACGAACTCTAGTTGTTCTGAAAGGAGTGGAAATTACTCTGCGTGCACCCAGAGGTAGGGTGACCATATGAAAAGGAGGACAGGGCTCTTGTATCTTTAACACATAGAAAAAGGAATTTCAGCAGGTGTATTTATGGAGAACCTGGTGAAATTCCCTCTTCATCACAACAGCTAAAGCTGCAGGAGCTATACTAGAGTGACCAGATTTACAAGAGGGCAGGGCACCTGCAGCTTGAACTGTTGTGATGAAGAGGGAATTTCACCAGGTTCTCCATATATACAAACGACACCTGCTGAAATTCCCCTTTCTATGCAACTGTTAAAAGATACAGGAGCCCTGTCCTCCTTTTCATATGGTCACCCTACCCAGAGGCACTGTTCACTTGTTATTGTCAAACCACGATCAAGGTTTCCCTGACATTAAAAGAGGAATCTGGGTCGGAGCCTTCTTTGATCAACTGCAACGGAGATGCTTCCGCCCCAGCAAGCGAGGCAGGTGTTGAGCTGCATCAGTTCCCCTTCTGAAAGGTTCCCCTTCCTGGCAGTTTAGGACAACTTGATGCCTTCCAGGTGTGTTGGAATGCAACTCTCATCTCCCAAAGCGTGGGCATTGCTGGCTTGCGGGGGATCGGAGTTGCTGTTTAACACATCGGGAGGGTACCAGGCTGGGGAAGGCTGGTTTCAGGTCCTATCTCCCAAGCGCACAGCTGTGGACGTCCTTCTTTGGGGGCCAAAGATGATTCTCCGCTTCCGGTGTTGATCATCCCAACGACGATGGAGGGCCCAACCGAGCCTTCTTGAAAGGCACCTGCCTCTCTCCCTCCTGCCGCCTCCTCTCCTTGACCCTCAGAAAAATCTGTGGGTGACGTGGAACCGTCGGATTTCAATCAGGGGAAAGAGAGCGGGAATTGCAGGGGAAGGGAGGCGTAATGACGGCTGCAGAGCAGCTTGATGCGAAAAGGCTGGCGAGGCACTTCTGGAATACTAAATGGCCGCTGACAAATTGCCTGGCGGCCGCCAGCATCTGCAAGAAAGCCAGCGGAGAAGGCCTGGGTAGCTCAGGGGATCAGTAAAGGAGGACGGCCTGCCTGGGTCACCTGTACATGGCAGGACTTGATAGCTTCCCCGGTGGTGTAGCGCAACCTGGTGCCCTCCAGATGTAGTGGACTACAACTCCCATCAGCCCCAGCCAACATGTTTATTGGAAGGGTGGGTCCCAGCAGGCTTAGGAGCAGCATTGGACACCCTTTCCCCCCAGGGCAGATCCACAACTATCCCTGTATCTAAGGTGATATTTTTACAGGCTTGGGTGGCATCAGCGAGGCGACTGAGGACTCATTCATAAAGCTGCTCTTTGACAATCCTGCCCTTTCTACAGTTTACACAGCGGGAGCAAACCTGTGGATTTGAACTGGATGTAAAAAAATGGCAACAGGGGTAGAGTGGCCCTATGGAAAGGAGGACCGGGCTCCTGTGTCTTTAACAGTTGCATAGAAAAGGCCATTTCAGCTGGTGTCATTTGTGTGCATCTATCACCCGGTGAAATCCCTTCTTCATCACGACAGATAATGCTGCAAGAGCCCTGTCCTCTTTTGCATCTGGTCACTCTAGCAAGGGCAGGGCTCCTGCAGCTTTTGCTGTTGTGAAGAATAGGGAAATTCACCGAGTGCTGCATGCATACAAATGACACCTGCTGAAATCCCCTTTTCTCTACAACTGTTAAAGATACAGGAGTCCGGTCCTACTTCCCATAGGGTCACCCTAAAAGGTGGGGGGGAATTGGTGGGCGGACCATCAGGTCCATGGTGAAGCTTGTCTCACATCTGCTGCACAAAGTGAACTCAAGCTGATCAAAGGATGGGTTCCCTCCCCACCTTTCTAGAAAAGTGTCTCAACAAAGGACATGCCCAGACATGGCCAGGCAGCTAATGGACAAATCCCACTTTTTTACATGTTCCAGGCTGATTTTCCCTCGTCCCCCCTCTCCCCATGGACCAGACCAAGGTCGGTCCTTCTAATTCAGCAGCATCTTGCTTTCTGGATCCCTCCAGGGATTCCCCAAGCAGGTCCAAAGGCTGTTGCCCAAACTTCCTCTGACCATGGAGGATCCATTTAGCCGTCATGACTGACAACTGTTTCTAGACCGCTACTCTTCCATGTTGGTGTCCAACCCCCCGTCAGAGCCATCCTGAATGAAGGCCATCCACAGTACCTTGCGGAGGTGAATTCCATGAATATCCCATTTTATGAACTACCAAAATACCCCAATCAGTATCAGGTGCACAAAGAGGGAAGGTTTACATCGGCATTTGGGAAAGGGGCTCATTTTCTCCCCCTCATCTATACACATAAACCAGCGTATGCACGTTTGATGCAAATTGGCACCCTCCTGTCTCCTCTCTCAGACCCCTGGTAGCTGGACGTTGTGTTGTTGTCTTCTTGAACCAGGATTTGGCCTCCAAATGCTCGTGCCACGCACACATGGACAGAAGGTCCTGTTAGGGCCGGTTCCCTAGAATCTGTGAATCTCTTCCCTAGAAGAGAAGATTGAGGGGAGACTTGATAGCACTCTTCAAATACTTAAAAGGTTGTCACACAGAGGAGGGCCAGGATCTCTTCTCGATCCTCCCAGAGTGCAGGACACGGAATAACGGGCTCAAGTTAAAGGAAGCCAGATTCCGAATGGACATCAGGAAAAACTTCCTGACTGTTAGAGCAGTATGACAATGGAATCAGTTCCCTAGGGAAGTTGTGGGCTCTCCCACACTAGAGGGCTTCTGGACAACCCTCTGTCAGGGATGCTTTAGGGTGGATTCCTGCCTTGAGCAGGGGGTTGGACTCGATGGCCTTGTAGGCCCCTTCCAACTCTGCTATTCTATGATTCTATGATTCTATGTGAAGCGACTCCTCAGTTGTCTGGGGGAAGCAATCGCCAGGCTCGGCTGCGAACGTCTGCTGACCAAGTTGGGAGCAGTGCAATGATCAGCGCGACCATTTCCAGGCGTGATAAAACGCTAACACCGAGGCAGTCCTTGAAACATCAGCAGAAGAGCCAGATTTACCACTGGCAGGCCATCAGCGAGGGATGGATGGAAACCAGGGGCAATTTGTCAGCCTCAGCACCTCTCCAAAACACCAGCAGGAAGGGAAGAAGCCATGAGCCTGAGTTTTAAGGACAAGAAGAGCAGCTCTAATGCATCACAGGCTAACTAGCCCCGTATATTATCATCCTGGACAGTCGGCCGGATGCTACAAAGGAAGTGTGTAATCGCCTCCTTGGCCATTAATACGGTGCTTGTGCGCCTGTCGATCATGATCTAATTGTGTTTTCCGTTAAAAATGCATGAGGGCTTTGGCTGCAGCCATCGCGGAAGGATGATGGGGCCGAAGAGGGCAGCAGCTGGCCAGAGCATTGCACTTTAAACAGCTCTCTGCACACACCGCTATTATTTAATGTCCAAATTAGCACTACTTGTGTCCAAGGTTCTGTACGGGACCCTTTGGACTGTACGAGCCCCACAGACCTTTGGGGTTTATGAGGGAGAAGTGAGCTCTGGAGCCTTCACGTCATCCCCTTGTGTGATGAAACACAACTCCGAAGTGAGAAATGGGCCCCTTTTTCACTCGTTTGGATTTGATCTTACTTATTATTTATTTATTTATTTATTTATTTATTTATTTATTTATTTATATAGCACCATCAATGTACATGGTGCTGTACAGAGTAAAACAATACAATAGCAAAACCCTGCCGCATAGGCTTACATTTTAATAGAATCATAATAAAACAATAAGGAGGGGAAGAGAATGCACCAAACAGGCACAGGGGAGAGTAAAACTAACAGTATAAAAGTCAGATCAAAATCCAGTTTTAAAAGCTTTAGAAAAAAAGAAAAGTTTTTAGCTGAGCTTTAAAAGCTGCGATTGAACTTGTAGTTCGCAAATGTTCTGGAAGAGCGTTCCAGGCGTAAGGGGCAGCAGAAGAAAATGGACGAAGCCGAGCAAGGGAAGTAGAGACCTACAAGCAGAGACCTACAAGACGACCTGTTTTGCTTCTATTTCCAGAGGGTCGCCCTGTTGCAGCAAAAAACATCTTGTGGCACCTTAAAGACTAACAACATATTCTGGCATTAGCTTTTGTGGATTATAGTACCACAAGACTCGCTGCTAGTTTTGCTATAGTACCACAAGACTCGCTGCTAGTGAGGTACTGGTTCCTCTCCCTTTTTCTACGCTAATCCTACCCCCAACATTGTCTACTCACAGGAGAGATGTTGTAGCCCTTTGACAATTTTGTTTGCCCTGTTGCTCTACAATATTCTTTTTCAGGCACAAAGCAGAACTGTTCAGTTTTCAAAGTGTGGTTGCACCATAGCTTTGCATAAAGGCAGTACAATACAGGTGGTTTTATATAGGCTGGAGTGCTGGGCTGAAAACAACAGAATGAAATTTAATAGGGATAAATGCCAAGTTCTACATTTAGGAAATAGAAACCAAATGCACAGTTACAAGATGGGGGATACTTGGCTCAGCAATGCTACAAGCGAGAAGGATCTTGGAATTGTTGTAGATCGCAAGCTGAATATGAGCCAACAGTGCGATATGGCTGCAAGAAAGGCAAATGCTATTTTGGGCTGCATTAATAGAAGTATAGCTTCCAAATCGCGTGAGGTACTGGTTCCTCTCTATTCAGCCCTGGTTAGGCCTCATCTAGAGTACTGCGTCCAGTTCTGGGCTCCACAATTCAAGAAGGACGCAGACAAGCTGGAGCGTGTTCAGAGGAGGGCAACCAGGATGATCAGGGTTCTGGAAACAAAGCCCTATGAAGAGAGACTGAAAGAACTGGGCAGGTTTAGCCTGGAGAAGAGAAGATTGAGGGGAGCACTCTTCAAATACTTGAAAGGTTGTCACACAGAGGAGGGCCAGGATCTCTTCTCGATCCTCCCAGAGTGCAGGACACAGAATAACGGGCTGAAGTTAAAGGAAGCCAGATTCCAACTGGACATCAGGAAAAACTTCCTGACTGTTAGAGCAGTACGACAGTGGAACCAGTGACCTAGGGAGGTTGTGGGCTCTCCCACACTAGAGGCCTTCAAGAGGCAGCTGGACAAGCATCTGTCAGGGATGCTTTAGGGTGGATTCCTGCATTGAGCAGGGGGTTGGACTCGATGGCCTTGTAGGCCCCTTCCGGCTCTGCTATTCTATGATTCTATGATTTCCGTTCCTTTCCTAATGACCCTATACTTGGGATTTGCAGCCGAACTGGGTTACCATTTCCACTGAGGATCCCTTTTCCTGGTCAGTCACCCCCAGCTCAAACCCCTGTAGTTTAGAGGTGGTTAGGATTTTTTTGGCCCCCGGCTACATCACTTAAATTTATTTGTTTTATTTTATTTATTGCATTTACAGTATATACCTCCCCATAGCCGAAGCTCTCTGGGCGGTTTACAAAAGTTACTTACATTACTTGCTTACATTGAACCACATTTGCCATTTTAATGTCCATTCGCCCTAGTTTAGAAAAATCCTTCTGCAGCTCTTCACTGTCCATTTTCATTTCAACCACCCTATAAATCTGGGGTTGTCAGCAGATGTGGCCGTCTCACCCCTAACTCCACATCGTTTATGAACCAGTGGGAGGGGAAAAGGAACAGGCTGTGCTCCAATGAAGACGTCTTGGGTCAGAGTATGAAATCTGATCTCATCAGCTATGCTGATCTCTCCAAGGCTCTCTCGATGACGTCTTGCTAAACCAAAACCCAAGGAAGCAGCCCTGTAATGATCCCATCTGTCTGACATTGGTGGGTTGCTAGAAAGAGCAAACATCGTGTGCGTTGCCCATGAGGTGCTGGTGAAGCAGTGGGAATTGCCTGGGACGATGCATACATTATTTACAGATGCGAAGATGCGTGGACCGGGAACCGGCTCTGTTCTATGGACCTGCAAAGGGGCAAGTCTCCAGTGGCAATTCCACGGACACTGAACTGGGAGTAAGCCCAAATGAACTGAGTGGGACTTACTTCTAAGTAGATGTGCACAGGATTGCATTGTCAAAGCATGTCATCCAAAGACCGTTTTATCGCATGCTCGTTACTGGCCATGCATGGTTTTTCGTGGGTCCTTTTGGCAACGCCGTCTGCCTCCCGTGCATCTCCCGCTCCTTCTGGTCTTTTTTCCAGGACAAAGTAAGCCCCGGGAAATCCATTTTTAAAAAAATTGAAGCGAAACTTACTGCCATTTCCTCCAGTGTGCAGGAGAAGCAGCGCAATAAAATTATTTATTTATTTATTTATTGCACTTATATACCACCCCCATAGCCAGAGCTCTCTGGGCGGTTTACAGAAATTCTAAAATTGAGATAAAAACAAGTACACAAAACTTAAAATTTTAAAACACAGAACATACACACATAAAGCATTAAAAACCATTTAAAAAATAAACATGTGGGTGATTAAGATGTGCTGCCATATGCTTGGGCAAAGAGGAAAGTCTTAACCTGGCGCCGGAAAGATAGCAGCATTGGCGCCAGGCGAGCCTCGTCCGGGAGATCGTTCCATAGTTTGGGGGCCATCACCGAAAAGGCCCTGTCCCTCGTTGCCACACTCCGACCCTCTCTCGGAGTAGGCACCAGGAGGAGGACCTTAGATGTTGAACGTAGTGACCGGGTATATTCACGTCAGGAGAGACGTTCCATCAGGTATTGTGGTCCCAAGCTGTCCCAATAAAAACCACCCACTGAACGGGCCACGTGGTCCTTGCTTCCTTCCTCTTTCTTCCCTGTGTGAAGAAAGAGGAAGCTGTTCGTTCCTATTGTGGGTCAGCAGCAGGAGGCAAAGTAATGGTAGAGAAATGCGGTCCCACCCACCCCTGTCTGATGATAATCCATGTTTGCCCTGGAATAATATTTCTCACGCAGCATGAATGATCTTGGGGGATCTGCTGCTGGAAGACGTGGTGATGGCCATTGGCTAAAATAGCTTAAAAGGGGATTAGATTAGATAAATCATGGAGGACAGATTCAACAGTAAGCAATGATAGATGGTCTCGATCATCTCTAGCTAGATCTTTAATCAATTCAACAGGGAACTTAGAATCCTAGAATCCTGGAGCTGGAAGGGTCATTTTGGCCATAGAGTCCAAGACACTGCTCAGGGCAGAAATCCAGTTTAAAGCATCACTGACAGAAGGCTGCCCAGTCCCTTCTTGAATGCCTCCAGAAACAGAGAGACCACTACCTCCCTAGGCAGTAGGTTCCATTGTCTGACAGTTAAGACAGTTCTTGACGTTCAGCCAAAATCTTTCTTCCTGTAACTTCAGCCCATTACTCTGTGTCCTACAGTCTTGGATGGTAGAGAGCAGACTGCAGCCCTCTTCTGTGTGACAACCCTTTAGGTACTTGTAAAATGCTATCATATCCCCCTCCCCATCTTCTCTTCCCAAGGCTAAGCTTACCCAGTTCCTCCAACTTTTCCTCCGAGGACTTAGTTTCTAGTCCCTTGATCATCTTTGTTGCCCTTCTCTGAATTTGTTCCAACGTATCTGAATCCTTCTTAAAAGCACGGTGTCCAGAACTGGACAGAGTATTCAAGGGTGGAACTATCGCATCCCATGATTTTGAAACTATGAGTTTCAGTTATTGAGGCCCTAGGATGTGGACAAGGTGCTTGGCCAAGTCCGGTTGACCACCTGTGTGCTTGTCCCTTGCCCCTCATGGCTCATTACATCAAATAAGGAGGGGATCGCCGGCTGGGTCCAGAGGCGGTAATTAGACCACTCCTGAAGAAGCCTAATCTGGACCCGGAGGATGTTAACAACTACAGACCGGTGGCTAACATCCCCTTCCTGGGCAAGGTGCTTGAGCGGGTGGTTGCAGGACAACTCCAGGCACTCTTGAATGAAATGGATTATCTAGATCCATTTCAATCGGGTTTCAGGCCTGGTTTTGGAACAGAAACTGCCTTGACCTCTGTCAGGAGAGAGACAGGGGGAGTGTGACCTTGTTGGTTCTCCTGGACCTCTCAGCGGCCTTTGATACCATCAACCATGGTATCCTTCTGGATAGGTTGTCTGAGCTGGGAGTTGGAGGTACTGCGTTGCAGTGGTTCCGCTCCTACTTGGATGGCCGATTCCAGAAGGTGGTGCTGGGGGATTATTGCTCTGTGCCGTGGCTCCTAAGCCATGAGGTTCCACAGGGCTCTATTTTATCCCCTATGCTGTTTAACATATACATGCAGCCGCTGGGGGAGGTTATCCGGAGATGTGGACTGAGGTGTCATCAATATGCGGATGATACCCAGCTCTACCTTTCCTTTTCATCAAACCCAGGCGAGGCAGTGGCTGTTCTGAACCAGTGCCTGGGCACGGTAATGGACTGGATGAGGGCTAACAAACTGAGACCCAATCCAGACAATATGGAGGTACTGTTAGCGGGTGGTTCATCTGTCCGGCGAGGTGATATTTGCCCTGTCCTGGATGGGGTTGCACTCCCCCTAAAGGATCGGGTCCGTAGTTTGGGGGATGCTCTTGGATCCAGAACTGTCACTTGAGGCACAGGTGAACTCAGTGGCAAAGAGCACCTTTTATCAGCTTATGTTGATATACCAACTACGCCCTTACCTGGACAGAGATAGCCTAGCTACAGTGATCCATGCTCTGATAACCTCTCGTTTGGATTACTGCAATGCGTTATACGTGGGGCTGCCTTTGAAAACGGTCCGGAAGTTTCAGCTGGTACAAAACAGGGCAGCCCGTTTACTAACAGGGACTGGCTGGCAAGATCACATTACGCCAGTCCTTTTACAACTTCATTGGCTGCCAGTCCAGGTCCGGGCCTGATTCAAAGTGCTGGTATTGACATTTAAAGCCCTAAACAGTTTGGGGCCAGGTTATTTGAAGGAACGCCTCCTCCCATATGTACCTGCCCGAACCTTAAGATCATCCACAGGGGCCCTTCTCCATGAGCCCCTGCCAAAGGAAGTGAGGCAGGTGGCTACTAGGAGGAGGGCTTTCTCCGCTGTGGCACCCCGGTTGTGGAATGAGCTCCCCAGAGAGGTCCGCCTGGTGCCTACACTGTACTCCTTTGGTCGCCAGCTGAAGACCTTTTTATTCTCTTAGTATTTTAACACTTAATTTTAACTTAAATTTAAATTTTACTGTTTTAACTCTGTATTTTAATCTTATATCAATTTTGCTGCGTGGTTTTATCCTGGCTGTGCTCTTGATACTGTATTTTGTATTTGTGCTTTTAACCTGTTGGTCGTTTTATGATGGTTTTAATTTTTGTGAACCGCCCAGAGAGCTTCAGCTATTGGGCGGTATAAAAATGTAATAAATAAATAAATAAATAAATAAATAAATAAATAAATAAATATACTTCTATTGATGCAACCTAAAACTGCATTAGCCTTTTTTGCTGCCACATCACACAGCTGACTCATATTCAGCTTGACTAGAACCCGAAGATCCTTAGGCAACCGGAAGATAAAGCTTGATTCAACAGCCTGGAATAACCGTAGGGTTATGGAAGGCGCAACTCAGAGCATAGCAGGTTAGCGCTTGGGCCGATCAGTTCATCTTACCTATTTTCTTTCTTCTGTTTGGGGTCCTCTTCAGTAAATGGAAATCAACAAGTTAGATGGAACTACCCATAAGGCAAGCCTGCAGTTGGTCGGAGAGCTGTACCCAAAGAATAGAGGTGAATGGATCTTTGTCAGATGAGAGGCAGTCTTTACATCTTATATCTGACAAGTAGAGTTCCGTGACAGTAAATTCTGAGTTCAGTACCATCCATCATCCTCGATGGAAGTATAAAGAGTATGCTCACTGAACCTGCAGATGATGCTATAAAAATGGGAAGAATTGCATCACCCACAGAGGGACAGCAGTAAGATTCAATATTAAGAATATAAGAACATCAGAAGATCCCTGCTGGATCAGACCGAGGGTCCATCTAGTCCAGCACTCTGTTCACACAGGGGCCAACCAGTCATCGGCCAGGGATGAACAAGCAGGACATGGTGCAACAGCACCATCCCACCCATGTTCCCCAGCAGCTAGTGCACACAGGCTTCCTGCCTCGGATACTGGAGGTAGCACATAACCATCGGGGCTAGTAGCCACTGATGGCCTCCACCTCCAGGAATTGATCCAACCCCCTTTTAAAGCCATCCAGATTGGTGGCCATCACTTCATCTTGTGGTAGTGAGTTCCATAATTTAACTCTGCGCTGTGTGAAGGACTTCCTTTTTTCTGTCCTGAATCTCCCACCAATCAGCTTCATGGGATGACCCTTTTGGGTTCTAGTATTTTGAGAGAGGGAGAAAAATGTCTCCCTGTCCTATCCACATTCTCCACCCCATGCATCATTTTGTGCCCTTCTATCCTGTCTCCCCTCAGCCTCCTTTTTTCCAAGCTGAACAATCCCGGCTGTTTATTTATTTATTTATTTATTTATTTATTTATTACATTTTTATACCGCCCAATAGCCGAAGCTCTCTGGGCGGTTCACAAAAATTAAAACCACAAAAAACATCCAACAGGTTAAAAACACAATTACGAAATACAGTATAAAAAGCGCAACCAGGATAAAACCACGCAGCAAAGTTGATTATAAGATTAAAATACAGAGTTAAAACAGTAAAATTTAAATTTAAGTTAAAATTAAGTGTTAAAATACTGAGTGAATAAAAAGGTCTTGAGCTGGCGACGAAAGCAGTACAGTGTAGGCGCCAGGCGGACCTCTCTGGGGAGCTCGTTCCACAGCCGGGGTGCCACAGCGGAGAAAGCCCTCCTCCTAGTAGCCACCTGCCTCACTTCCTTTGGCAGGGGCTCACAGAGAAGGGCCCCTGAGGATGACCTTAGGGTCCAGGCAGGTACATATGGGGAGGAGGCGTTCCTTCAGATAGCCTGGCCCCAAACAGTTTAGGGCTTTAAATGTCAATACCAGCACTTTGAATCGGGCCGGACCTGGACTGGCAGCCAATGAAGCTGGAAAAGGACTGGCGTGATGTGGTTTCGTCGGCCAGTCCCTGTTAATAAACGGGCTGCCCTGTTTTGTACCAGCTGAAGCTTCCGGACCGTTTTCAAAGGCAGCCCCACGTATAACGCATACCAGCACTTTGAATCGGGCCCAGACTTGGACTGGCAGCCAATGAAGCTGGAAAAGGACTGGCGTGATGTGATCTCTGTTGTAACCTTCCCTCCTAGGGGAGATGCTCCAGCCCCTGGATCATTTCAGTTGCCTCTTTCTGCACTTTTCCAGCTCTATAATATCCTTTTTTAGGGGTGGTGACAGGGGACAGTTGCTGTTGCTCAGAGGCGTTTAAATATCTTGAGCACTGTCCCTAAGCCCCATCTCCAATAATTTGCTTCTTCTCAGACTTTCCTTCTGCATTTCCCCCCCTTTAAAATGCCAGTAGAGATCAGCTCCTGCTAGAAGCCCCTGTGTCTGTAGCACCCGTTCCCCTTTAATGGGAGAAACCCCCTGACGCCCGACGATGCCCCCTTTCCAGACTCGGCAGCGGCTCTGCTGTTCTCCATCCTGATTACTCTCCAGGCTTCTGTGTTCATCTTCCCAGGCCCTTTCCTTCTCCTGATGTATTTATTGAGCTGGATGGTGCATGTGGAAACCCGAGGGGATACAGCCGTCTATTTTCAGTCTCTTTCCATTTCCTCACAGCGCTCTTTCCCTCTGTCATTTTTCTTCTCAATTTCACTCAAGCCATCTTGCCATTACAGCTCTCAAAAATCCAGTTCCTTTATTTTGGGTCTGCATCACTCAAGGGCAGGCGTTTCTCAATCCAGAGTAACACATTGGGGGGGGGGGGGCGCACCAGGTTCAGGGTGGCTGGTCTAGGGGGTGGCAGCCTATTAAGTCCCAGTACTGGGGGAAAGATGGGATGATGATGATGATAATAATAATAATAATAATAATAATAATAATAATAAAAATAATAATAATAGTAATAATAATAATAATTGTCTGTCTCTTCTGCCAAGACTCTTGTTCAGGCATTGGTTATTTCTCGGTTGGACTACTGCAACCTTCTTCTCACTGGCCTTCCTTCTTCTCACATCAGTTCCTTGGTTTCTGTTCACCACTCTGCTGCTAAGATCATCTTCTTGGCTCGCCGCTCTGACCATGTTACTCCACTTCTGAAATCTCTTCATTGGCTTCCAATTCACTTCAGAATCCAATATAAACTTCTCCTGTTGACCTACAAAGCTTTTCACAGCCTAGCTCCTTCCTCTTTCCTCTCTCATCTCACACTATTGCCCCGCTCGTGCTCTTCGCTCCTCAGATGCCATGTTTCTCACCTGCCTAAGGGTCTCCCCTTCCCTTGCTCGGCTTCATCCATTTTCTTCCGCTGCCCCTTACGCCTGGAACGCTCTTCCAGGACATTTGCGAACTACAAGTTCAATCGCAATTTTTAAAGCTAAGCTAAAAACTTTTCTGTTTTCTAAAGCTTTTAGAACTTGATTTTGATCTGACTTTTATACTGTTAGTTTTACTCTCCCCTGTACCTGTTTGGTGCATTCTCTTCCCCTTCTTATTGTTTTATTATGATTCTATTAGAATGTAAGCCTAGGCGGCAGGGTTTTGCTATTTTATTGTTTTACTCTGTACACTGAGGGTGCTATATAAATAAATAAATAAATAATAATAACAATAATAATAATTCATTGCAAGGCTACTGCACCAGCATCCAGATATAGTTGTCCACGGTGCTCTGCCATGTGGTGAAGTGAATCTTACCATTCCATCACAAAATAGATTTGAAATGAGACTTTTTAAGCAAGGGTGCAATTTCTGATTTCAGCAATGGGGTGGGGGTGGGGAGAGATTTAAATGGGAATGGATAAATTGTTCAGCAAGGGTTAAATTGTTCAGCAAGGGTAACTTCCAAATTAGATTACTGCAATGCCCTCTACATGGGGCAGCCTTTGAACACGGTCCGGAAGCTGCAGCTTGTGCAAAATGGGGCGGCCAGATTGATAGCTGGAACAGGGAGGTTTGAGCATATAACACCGATTCTGCCCCGCTTGCATTGGCTGCCTATATGTTTCTGAGCCCAATTCAAGATGCTGGTTTTGACCTATAAAGCCCTACATGGCTTGGGACCGCAATACCTGATGGAACGCCTCTCCCGACATGAACCTACCCGTACACTGAGCTCAACATCTAAGGCTCTCCTCCAAGTGCCTACTCTGAGGGAAGCTTGGAGGATGGCAACAAGGGAGAGGGCCTTTTCAGTGGTGGCTCCCCAATTTTGGAATGATCTCCCCGATGAGGCTCGCCTGGCGCCAACATTGTTATCTTTTCAGCGCCAGGTCAAGACTTTTCTCTTCTCCCAGGCATTTTAACAGCATTTAACAACGTTAAGTTTGTTTTTAATGGACCCCAGAATTGTGTTTTTTTTAAATGGATACTGTTGTTTTTATACTGCTGTTTTTATGTTTTTGGTGGTTTTTAAATTTTGTATGCTTCTTAATATTTACCATTTTTAACTGTTGTAAACTGCCCAGAGAGCTTCGGCTGTGGGGCGGTATATAAATGTAATAAATAAATAAATAAATGAATAAAAATGAATAAATAATTAAATAGAGGCCTGCTCTTGGTTATACTCGGGCTTTTTCTCATTGTTCAAGAGTTTTAGGGATTTATATCCCACCCTTCAATATAATTCTCAGAGCAGCTTACAAAATTTGAAACACAATAGCGGTGCAACCCTGTGCACATCTGCTCAGAAGTAAGCCCCCACTGCGGTTTTGGTATTGTAGCCTAAAGCAAATTAATTAGGGTGACCATATGAAAAGGAGGACAGGGCTCTTGTACCTTTAACCGTCGTACTGAAAAGGGAATTTCAGCAGGTGTCATTTGTATATATGGAGAACCTGGGGAAATTTCCTGTTCATCACCACAGTAAAAGCTGCAGGTGCCCTGCCCTCTTTTAAATCTGGTCACTCTAGTATAGCTCCTGAAGCTTTAACTGTTGGGATGAAGAGGGAATTTCACCAGGTTCTCCATATATACAAATGACACCTGGTGAAATTCCCTTTTCTATGCAACTGTTAAAGATACAGGAGCCCTGTCCTCCTTTTCATATGATCATCCTAAAATTAATACCATACAAAATATATTTAAAGCAGTAACTTTGTTATGTCAAAGTGGTCAAAGAAACGGGTTTCTGCTATTGGCATGGATGGCTAATAAATAAGCTCATTTAATTGTTTCTTACAATTATCGCTATCGTCAATTGTCATTTGAGAGCTAATGTGGTCGACCATGCATTAGATGCAGATCAGAGAGACCTGTGTTCAAGGTCTAGTTCATTAAGCTCATAGGGTGGCCTTGGACCAATCACAATCCCATGGATGTTGAGTTTTACTTTGTTTTTACATTTCTATCTCATCTTTCCTCCAAAGAGCCCAAGGCAACTTACTGTGAATTCCTTCATTCATGGGGGGAGGGTCGGACTCTATGGCCTTATAGGCCCCTTCCAACTCCTCAATTCTATGATTCTAAGACATGATCCTCTTTCTTTCCATTTTATTCTCACAGCAAACCTGCGAAATAGGCTAATTTGAGAGTCAGGCCACAGCTAGACCTAAGGTTTATCCTGGGATCATCCAGGGTTCACTCCTGCCTGAGCACTGGATCCCTGTGTGTCACCTAGATGAACAGGTTTGACCCCTGGACGATCCAGGGATAAACTTTAGGTCTAGCTATGGCCTCAGTGACTGGCCTATAGTCACCCTGTGGGCTTCATAGCAAAGTGGGGACTAGAACCCGGATCTCCTGAGTCCCAGTCCAACACACTAACCACTACACTACACTGGCTCCCTGGATTTTGCCCCTTGGAGAAAGGGTGTGTCACCAAGGCTGGACTAAATAGGCCTTTGTTCTGATATAGCACAGTTCTTTTTTGTTGGTATTAGTTCAGAGGAGGGCAACCAGGATGATCAGGGGTCTGGAAACAAAGCCCAATGAAGAGAGACTGAAAGAACTGGGCCTGTTTAGCCTGAAGAAGAGAAGATGGAGGGGAGACATGAGAGCACTCTTCAAATACTTGAAAGGTTGTCACACAGGGGAGGGCCAGGATCTCTTCTCGATCCTCCCAGATTGCAGGACACGGAATAACGGGCTCAAGTTAAAGGAAGCCAGATTCCAGCTGGACATCAGGAAAAACTTCCTGACTGTTAGAGCAGTACGACAATGGAACCAGTTACCTAGGGAGGTTGTGGGCTCTCCCACACTAGAGGCCTTCAAGAGGCAGCTGGACCACCATCTGTCAGGGATGCTTTAGGGTGGATTCCTGCATTGAGCAGGGGGTTGGACTCGATGGCCTTGTAGGCCCCTTCCAACTCTGCTATTCTATGATTCTTTGATTCTCATTCGGAATTAGTTTAGCCACCAGTCGTATCCCCGGATGTAGCTCCAGCTTCTGCTTTGAGAATCATCATCAGCATTCTCTTAATAGCGACTGAGACCCCACCCCCTTCCACTTCTCTGAGGCAGCTTCATCTGTTGCTCCACAGAAAAAGTATTTCTAGTCTCCCATCTGGGTCCAAGCTACCAAGTGTGCAGAATGCTTTTTCACCTGGAGAACTCAGGCCGCAGCTAAAGTCTCCTTTTCAAGCCAAGAAGAGCCTGCAATTTGCTAATGAAAATTGGCTGGCTCTTTGGCAGGGACAAGTCTCTGAGAAGCCACAATTTCTCACTTTTATTGCTTTTGTGCATTTAGCAGATGCCGCTCATGAACCAAGGGCCCCTGTTTAATTACATTAACGTAATTTAGGACTTCATGCAGCAGAGTTGCCAGTTCATCAAAAGTTCTGCTGACTCGTTTCCACGGAAAGATCCATCCTCCCCCACCCACCACCCACTGGGGGCTGCCAAATATTCAGAGGCCGCTTCTGCGGCAAATAATCCATCACAGGGTGTTCTGGCACGAGAAGGCTGTCAGCGCAAGGCAATGGAGCAAACGCTGTGGATATGTGTCTGGTGCTGAAGAACCCAGATCCAGGAATGTTTTGTCTTTTTACATATCGATCTTAGTGGGGGGAAATATATAGGGTGGGGGAAATGAAGATGAAAATTATGAGCACTCACGCAAATACAAGAAAGTAAATAAGTTCTCCAGTGCATTCTTTGAGTACCTTCACCATGCAGTGAAGAAAAGCCTGGGGTTGGATGTCAGAAGTCCAGATTTTCATCCCTGCTCAACCATATTGGATAAATGAGAGAATATTTGCAAAGTACTTTTTACACCGAAGACTGCTATGGAGAGTAAAATTCACTGACTGTGGTTAGTGTGGGTGGTTGCTGAACTGTGGGTTAGTGCGTTGTCTGAACCCAGGATACTTTCAGCAGTGTGGCTTATTTATTTATTTTCAAATAAGCCACCTTGAGAACCCATGGTTTGTAGTTGGGTTGTCCAGGGCAGTGAACAAGCCAAGAGACACCTGTCAACAGGACTCTGGGAAATCATAGAATAGCAGAGTTGGAGGGGACCTACAAGGCCATCGCGTCCAACCCCCTGCTCAATGCAGGAATCCACCCTAAAGCATACCCAACAGATGGTTGTCCAGCTGCCTCTTGAAGGCCTCTAGGGTGGGAGAGCCCACAACCTCCCTAGGTAACTGGTTCCATTGTCGTACTGCTCTAACAGTCAGGAAGTTTTTCCTGATGTCCAGCCGGAATCTGTCTTCCTGTAACTTGAGCACATTAGCCCGTGTCCTGCACTCTGGGATGATAAGAGATCCTGGCCCTCCTCTGTGTTCTGCCACCTTCAAATGCTTGAGGATCTCCTACACAACTCTGGACATGCTTCCTTGCTGCCCTTTGCGCCTGGAATGGCGTCCGAGGTGCCAGTGGAAACTCCTTCCCACCCATTTCCCCATTTCCCTTCAGATCCCTGATCAAAAGCCACCCTTTTGGGCTTCATTGGCAATTGAAATTAAGCCTACATACAGATATTTGCTCCCACTCATATCTTATAATTGTTTGTGGTCTCCTGTATTGTCAGCATTTAAATTGTAAACCCATTGGGGGCAGAGACCTGCTATGATGATGATGATGATGCTCCGCAAAGTGTCATGTACATTAATGAGGCTGTATAAACCATGAAAATCCTTTTGGAGTGAGCTGGGGGCTGATGGACCAGCAACATTGCCTTCATCCATATACTGACTCCAACCAGCTGCTTTAAGCACTGGCCTTTTGGGCCCACTTCTCCCGAGCTGAGCAGCTGCAGCAGCAAAGCTGGCTTCGCACAAAACGTTAACCCACCACAGGTTATCATGTTGTCTGAACGCAGCACGTTTTCCGCAGGGTGGATTAACGTCTTGTCTGGATGCAGTGCGTTTTCTGCAGTGCGGCTTAGTTTTCTTGAACAAGCCACCATGTGAATTCATGGCTTGTTGTCGGGTTGCTCAGGATGGTTAACAAGCCACCCTGCTGAAAAAGTACTGCGTTCAGACCACACGACAACCCACAGTTCACCCACAACCCACGGTGGGTGGGTTAGCGTGTTGCGTGAACTCAGCTTTTACACATCTCAGCTCTGCGACATGGACAGCCCCCTCTCTCCGCCTATAAATGGCATCAGAGGCTCTGTTGGAGTTATGAAACTCTTCATCAGTATTGGCTCTTGTTTGAGAGTGAACATTTGTCGTGCAGAAGGGGAGAACTTATGTCCAAGTTTCCCATCCTCCAACATTTCACAGATGAAAATAACGACATGCTTCTGAGACTGGTCTTCTCATCTCGAGGATCACTACCCAAGCTCCGCTGTTACAACACTGTGCAGTTACATAGTGTTCTGTCTGTTGCATTGACAATGCCTTGGCTTCCAGGAACGATAAGAAGGTGTTTGTTCTTTTAGGTTAGATATGCTGGGGAAACAGAGTTGTTTTACAATCTGTTATCAATAGTTCAAAATGAATCTCCCGAAGCATATGGAATGGCAGACTGCCTACTGCATGACACTTCCAATGTTTGTGCATGTGTGTTTACAACGGCACAAGATGCACCCACCTCCATCCCAGCCTGGTATTTAGCTTCTAGTGACCCCAGGATGAGAGCTGAAACCTGAGGAATGAATGACTACACTAACGGCACATGCTAACGCAACATGGTTGGCTAGCAAATGCTGGGAGTTGTAGAACTTTCCTCTCTCTAAACGTGCATAGGATTGCACCCAAACGTTCCCGAAAGGCAAAAAACGGGGCTGGGATTTATCCTGAAGAGGGAGAGGAACAGTTAGAGTGCATAATCTTGAGCTCGCCCTCTAATAACAAGCGTTTGGTGGTGCGCAGGGGGCTAACAGAAAGGAAGCCAAAACTCACCCACTGAGAAACAAGGTGGCGATTTCAGCATGTTGCAGGCGGGATGGGGTGTGTGAGAGGTTTTCGGTAGGGTGACCATATTTTGGAAACCAAAAAAGGAGGACAACATGGTCGGCCCCCGAGGGGGCGTGCCCACCAGCCTTCAAGCTTGAAGGATATGGCTCCAGCGGTTTTTTAAAAATAATTTTAAAACCTCACCTATTGCAAGTCAGAATCTCCTCCAGGGAACATGAGCAGCTTTATACATTTGGTTTTGTTCTAACAAAGAAGTATATAGCAGACATTTAATGTGCGGACTTTATACTGTTAGTTTTACCCTACCCTGTGCCTGTTTGCATTCTCTTCCCCTCCTTATTGTTTTACTATGATTTTATTAGATTGTAAGCCTATGCGGCAGGGTCTTGCTATTTACTGTTTTACTCTGTACAGCACCATGTACATTGATGGTGCTATATAAATTAATAATAATAATAATAATAATAATAATAAAAAAAAAAATTCCTAAAAAAATCAACAGATGAATGGACGTGCTTTAAACTTGGCTTGGCTAAAGCCTTCCTTAAGAGCTATCATGGTGCCAAGTTTCATCTCTTTACCTTTAAATATGACAGTTTTTTTAAAAAAATAATTATTTTAAGACCTCAAACTTAACAAAAACCCCATAAAAATCAACAGATGAACTAATCTGATTCAAACTTGGCATGGCTAAAGCACTAGCTAAGAGCTATCATGGTGCCAAGTTTCATCTCTTTATCTTTAAAAATGGTGGAGCTGTAAGCATTTTCATTAATTCCCATTAAAGTAGAGCTGCCCTTTGGGTGGGGAGGATGGCAAAATCCGGATTTTTCTTCAAATTTCATGATTCCTCCACCTTCCCAGATTTGTTACCCAAAATCCTGAGAGGTCATATGGTCACCTCAGAAGTACAAGAGATCTTTTAAAAACACAACTAAGGGAGCAAGTCCTCCCCACACAGCTCACAGAGGAAGGCTAAAGTATGTGGGATGCTTTAGGGTGGATTCCTGCATTGAGCAGGGGGTTGGACTCGATGGCCTTGTAGGCCCCTTCCGGCTCTGCTATTCTATGATTCTATGATTCTATGAAATGTCCTGCTTGAGCTCCTTTCAGCTTATATAATGTCTTGGAGAGGTGCACAGCTGACTGGTACCCTGAATAGAAATACGCTGTCCTCCCACACCTTTGCCACCGTTCTGCCATGTTCACTGCCCACTCATACAATTGCTGCTATTTAGCAATGGCAGCAGCACCTGCATGCATCTTACGAGCAGAGTGGTGGGTGGGCAATGCCTGCTGTGGTGCGTGGCCTGGCCACCTCTCTGCCTGATCGGGTGGGGTGGGCGAGCCTCAGGGGAAACATTTATTTATTTATTCATTTATTACATTTTTATACCGCCCAATAGCCGAAGCTCTCTGGGCGGTTCACAAAAATTAAAACTATGAAAAGCATAACAAAACAACCCACAGTCTAAAAACACAAATACAAAATACAATATAAAAAGCACAACCAGGATGAAACCACACAGCGGGAATTGATATAGGTTAAAATACGGAATAAAAACAGCAACATTTAAATTTAAGTTAAATTAGGTGTTAAAATACTGTTAAAATGGTCATCAGCTGGCGACGAAAGGAGTACAGTGTAGGTGCCAGGTGAACCTCTCTGGGGAGCTCATTCCACAGCCGGGGTGCCACAGCGGAGAAGGCCCTCCTCCTAGTAGCCACCTGCCTCACTTCCTTTGGCAGGGGCTCACGGAAAAGGACCCCTGTGGATGATCTTGAGGTCTGGGCAGGTACATATGGGAGGAGGTGTTCCTTCAAATAAGTATCACGAGTATTTAGGCCTCACTGTCCTATCTGTTATAGAAGTATCTATTTTGACACCACCACCCCGTCCCTCTCAGTCAATACGTGAACAATGGCGCTCAGCCCCCTTTTACAGACGTTAATGCAAATTGGCGAGATGATGTACAATTGCCAACATTTTTCCTACTCCTGCTCCTGCGCCTTTAACAGCATCTTGACATACAGAAATGTGACAAAAAGGTGTTTTCTGTTTTTTGTTCTGGCATGGAGATAATTGGCAGGAAAGGCTTTCAGCTGCTGGATTTCTGGCAGCTGTTCAAGGCACAAAAGCAGGGAACGTTTAAAGAGGGGGGAAATGCAGCCATCATCATAGGAAGGAAAACAGAACTGGAGTAGTCCTTCCTGCAATGTGCAGGTGGAGAAAACAGCTGCCTTCATGCTCCTCCCTTCCCATTGAGGGCTAAGGGGGAGTGATATCCTACCTAATACCTTCCAAGGCTTGCTAGGTGAAAACAGGCATACTTTTGTGAACTTGCAACCTAGCTTCAGTTGTCCATGCTCTGGTAACCTCCAAATTAGATTATTGCAATGTGCTCTACGCGGGGCTGCCTTTGAAGACGGTTCGGAAGCTGCAGCTTGTGCAAAATGCAGCGGCCAATTGATAACTGGAACCAGAAGATTCGAACATACAAGACCGATTCTGGCCCACTTGCATTGGCTGCCTATACGTTTCTGAGCCCAATTCAAGGTGGGAAGCTCGAAGGATGGCAACAAGGCAGAGGGCCTTTTCAGTGGTGGCCCCTCGACCGTGGAATGATCTCCCGGATGAGGCTTGCCTGGCGCCGATATTGTCATCTTTTCGGCGCCAGGTTAAGACTTTTCCCTTCTCTCAGGCAGTTAACAACATATGCTGAATTTTTAATTGACCCCAGATTAGTTGTTTTTAAATAGATATTGTTTTTATGCTTTTAAATTTTTGTATATGTTTTTAACGTTCATTGTTTTTAACTTTTGTAAACTGCCCAGAGAGCTTCAGCTATGGGGCGGTATATAAATGTAATAAAATAAATAAATAAACAAGGGTGACCATGTGACCAGATTTGCCCGGATTTGTCCGGGTTTTTGATGGCAAATCCGGGAGGGGAAATCCGGGTATTTTTCAAAGAGCAGCTCTAATGGGAATTAACAAAAATGCTTATAACTCCATCATTTTTAAAGATAAAGGCATGAAACTTGGCACAATGGTAGCTCTTAGGAAGGGCTTTAGTAATACAAAATTTGAAACAGATCCACTCATCCATTGATTTTTTAGGAATTTTTTTAAAATTGAGGTTTTAAAATTATTATTTTTTAAATCGTCATTTTTAAAGATAAAGAGATGAAACTTTGCACCATGAAAGGATTTAGGTAGAGCTTTAGGCACACCAAATTTGAAACAGATCCGTTCATCCATTGATGTTTTAGGAATTTTTTAAAAATTGAGGTTTTAAAATTATTATTTTTAAATCGTCATTTTTAAAGATAAAGAGATGAAACTTTGTACTATGATAGGATTTAGGTAGAGCTTTAGGCACACCAAATTTGAAACAGATCCGTTCATCCATTGATGTTTTAGGAATTTTTTAAAAATTGAGGTTTTAAAATTATTATTTTTTAAATCGTCATTTTTAAAGTTAAAGAGATGAAACTTTGTACTATGATAGGATTTAGGTAGAGCTTTAGCCACACCAAATTTGAAACAGATCCATTCATCCATTGATGTTTTAGGAATTTTTTAAAAAATGAGGTTTTAAATTATTATTTTTAAAATCGTCATTTTTAAAGTTAAAGAGATGAAACTTTGTACTATGATAGGATTTAGGTAGAGCTTTAACCACACCAAATTTGAAACAGATCCATTCATCCATTGATTTTTTAGGAATTTTTTAAAAAATGAGGTTTTAAAATTATTATTTTTAAACTGCCATTTTTAAAGATAAAGAGCTGAAAGTTGGCACCATGATAGCTTTCAGGTAGAGCTCTAGCCATACCAAATTTGAAACAGATCTGGGGCCAGTAGCGAACCTTGTTAACAACAACAGCAGCTTGCAATGAGTGAAGATACAGTCAGAAAAGATATTTGAGGGAAGGGGAGAATGTAATACACAGAGTACAGCAAAAGCTTCAAAGTACAGCAAAACCTACAAAAGTAGGAGTGAGTGAAGTTAATTTCAGATACATTGAATCTCTCACTTGTTCTTTATTTCAATGATTTTAACATTAAGATGTTATGTGGAACAGATTTGTCTTAAATGCGTGCTGTAAAATCAGACATGTGACCATGGCTATGTTCGGGTGGGCACGCCCCCTTGGTACTGGACACGCCCCCTTGGGAGTCGACCATGTTGTCCTCCTTTTTGGTTTCCAAAATATGGTCACCCTAAACAAACACCCCCCCCCCCCCAATCCCCATTCAAGCCCCACTACCTGCGTGACACCTCCCCATCCAGGCTCTTATATTGCTGACATACTGTTCTGTGTCTTGCACTGATTTCTGGATCAGCCACGTATTTGCAAATTGGGCATTTCTCTTAAAAACAAACAAAACAGCCCAATCCTATACATGTTTGGACAGAATAAAAGCCCTACATTCCCCAGGCTGCCCCTCCTGTCTAAACATGCATTGGATTACACATTTAAAAACATTTACTGCAGCTTCTTATACAGGTACTAGGGTAGGGTGACCATATGAAAAGGAGGACAGGGCTCCTGTATCTTTAACAGTAATGTAGAAAAGGGAATTTCAGCAGGTGTCAATTGAAGAGGGTGAAATTCTCTCTTCATCAACACAGTTAAAGCTGCAGAAGCCCTGCCCAATTTTGTATCTGGCCACTCTACTATAGCTAGTGTAGCTTTAAGTGTTGTGATGAAGAGGGAAGTTCACCCTCTTCAATTGACACCTGCTGAAATTCCCTTTTCTACATTACTGTTAAAGATACAGGAGCCCTGTCCTCCTTTTCATAGGGACACCCTATACTAGGGCGCCACAATTATATGCATATTTAGACAGAAAAAAAGGCGCTACAACTCCCAGCATGGCTGGCCGGGAGTTGTACGCTTTCCTTTTCTTTCTTTCTTTCTTTCTTTCTTTTTGTCTCAACATGCGATTGCACTCTTAGGCTGAGTTCTGACAACACACTAATCAACGGTTTATTTATTTAAGCATTTTTATCCCGCCATTCAGCAAAAAAAAGGCTCTCATGGCGGCTTACAAAAATATTTCTTGACAGTCCCTGTGCACAGGCTTACAATCTAAAAGACATGGCACAAAAGGAAAGGGGATTGGGAGAGAGGTGGAGGAGGAGGAAAAGCAAAGCAAATTCAGGCACTTAAATTCAGCTTCTGACGAGATGCCAGCCGGTCCAACTTTGGCTGAGTTCAGAAGACACGCTAATCAATGGTTGTTTCCCATTTTGTTCCAATTAACCCCTCCTCCCTGGTTGATTAGCGTGTGGTCCGAACTCAGCCTTAGTCAGTCCTACTGTGTCCAAGGGGGTTACTCCCATGTAAAGACCTGCCCAAGGGTCTCTCCTTCCCTTGCTTGGCTTCGTCCATTTTCTTCCGTTGCCCCTTATGCCTGGAACGCTTTTGCAGAACATTTGCGAACTACAAGTTGAATGACAGCTTTTTAAAGCACAGCTAAAAAATTTTCTTTTTTCCTAAAGCTTTTAGAACTTGATTTTGATCTTACTTTTATACTGTTAGTTTTACTCTACCCTAGGGTGACCCTGTGAAGAGGAGGACAGGGCTCCTGTATCTTTAATAGTTGTATTGAAAAGGGAATTTCAGCAGGTGAAATTCACGCAGCACCTGGTGAAATCCCCTCTTCATCACAACCGTTAAAGCTGCAGGTGCCCTGCCCTCTTTTAAATCTGGTCACTCTAGTATAGCTCCTGCACTTTAATTGTTGTGATGAAGAGGGCATTTCACCAGGTGCGGCATGCATAACAATACCTGCTGAAATTCCCTTTTCTATGCAACTGTTAAAGATACAGGCACCCTGTCCTCCTTTTCATAGGGTCACCCTACTCTACCCTGTGCCTGTTTTGGTGCATTCTCTTCCCCTTCTTATTGTTTTATTATGATTCTATTAGAATCATAGAATAGCAGAGTTGGAAGGGGGCTACAAGGCCATCGAGTCCAACCCACTGCTCAATGCAGGAATCCACCCTAAAGCATCCCTGACAGAGGGTTGTCCAGCTGCCTCTTGAATGACTCTAGTGTGGGAGAGCCCACAACCTCCCTAGGTAACTGGTTCCATTGTCGCACTGCTCTAACAGTCAAGAAGTTTTTCCTGATGTCCAGCTGGAATCTGGCTTCCTTTAACTTGAGACCATTATTCTGTGTCCTGTACTCTGGGAGGATCGAGAAGAGATCCTGGCCCTCCTCTGTGTGACAAATACTCTTTAAGTATTTGAAGAATGCTATCATGTCTCCCCTCAGCCTTCTCTTCTCCAGGCTAAACATGCCCAGTTCTTTCAGTCTCTCTTCATAGGGCTTTGTTTCCAGACCCCTGATCATCCTGGTTGCCCTCCTCTGAAAACGCTCCAGCTTGTCTGCATCCTTCTTGAATTGTGGAGCCCAGAACTGGACACAATACTCAAGATGAGGCCTAACCAGAGCCAAATAGAGAGGAACCAGTACCTCACATGATTTTTATACTTCTATTAATGCAGCCCAAAATAGCATTTGCCTTTCTTGCAGCCGTATCGCACTGTTGGCTCCTATTCAGCTTGCGATCTACAACAATTCCAAGATGCTTCTCGTTTGTAGTATCGCTGAGCCAAGTATCCCCCATCTTGTAACTGTGCCTTTGGTTTCTATTTCCTAAACTTAGAACTTGGCATTTATCCCTATTAAATTTCATTCTGTGGTTTTCAGCCCAGCACTCCAGCCTATCAAGACCACTTTGGAGTTTGTTTCTGTCTTCCAGGGTATTCGCTTTCCCACCCAATTTTGTGTCTTCTGCAAATTTGATCAGCGTTCCCTGCACCTCCTCGATGCGGCAGGTTTTTGCTATTTTATTGTTTTACTCTGTACAGCACCATGTACACTGATGGTGCAAAATAAATAAATAATAATAATAATTTATTTATTATTATTTATTTTATTACATTTATATACCGCCCCACAGCCGAAGCTCTCTGGGCGGTTTACAACAACTTAATAATAATAATAATAATAATAATAATAATAATAATAATAATAATAATAATAATAATAATAATAATGCTGTTTAGGATTGCAGCCTGTGTCTAACAGGCTCTATGCGGCAGGGTCTTGCTATTTACTGTTTTACTCTGTACAGCACCATGTACATTGATGGTGCTATATAAATAAATAATAATAATAATAATAATAATAATAATAATAATAATAATAATAACAGTGGAGCTGGGCAGCTCCTCCCAGCCAGAGCAGCAGCAGCAGCCCATAGGAACTAATTTAGCACCGTGCTGCGTCTGGACAGGCAGTTATGGGAGGTGCACGAGAAGGCCCGCAAAAGAGGCCGAGTGCGTTGAGTGGGGCCCGGCCCAGGACTGGCTGGGGCGGAGAGAGACCGAAGCAGCCTCCTCTTTTTCCTCCACCCGATCCCGGGCGGCGAAGGCCTGAGGCCTAGCCGGTTGCCTTGGTTACCGCCCCCCTAAGGGAAGTGAGGCGCCTGCGTCGACTAGGCCTCGCCGCCTTCCATTTCTCTTTCTCTCTCTCTCGGCTCCCGCTTCGCTTCTGTTCGCGGCGGCGGCTCTTTTTCGCTGCCGCGATGGGTGAGCAGGACCCGGACTTTGTACTCCGGTACTTGGCCGAGGTGGAGGCGCTGGCTGAGGAAGTCATGGCCGGGAGGCAGCAGGTAGGCCGCGCCGCGCGGGAGTGGTGGTAGTGGGGTGGCGGTGGGGGTGGGGAGGTGGGGGGACGGCGGCGAGCGGCAAACCTCGATATCGTTCTTCACCCCACTTCCTGCACTCGGCCCCCTTCTTCATCCCTCTCCTTCGGTATCGAGTTGTTGATTCGCCTCCCCTCCCCTCCCCGCCATGCATAAACTCATGCGGGCCCCGCGCCCCAAATAATCGTAGTTTAGCATTTAGGCTGCTCAAGGAGCTTTCTATAAAGTCCTTGCAGCAGGTATGCAGGTGCGCAAGATGGATGGATGGTGCTGTGAGAAGAATCATAGAATCATAGAATCGCAGAGTTGGAAGGGGTCTGCAAGGCCATCGAGTCCAACCCCCCCTTTTCTATGCAACTGTTAAAAGATGCAGAGAAAGGGATCGGCCTGGTTCATGGCATTGGTGGGATTTGAACTGGGGGCTTCTTGATGGCTGGGCTCGGTCTCTTGCAGCAGCAAGATGAGGTGGGGAGGGGAAACAGCCCGAGTTGCATCCCTTCAGACTGCAGGAGGGGGCTTACTTGATGGGATACTGGGATATCCCGTCAAGTAAGGGAGGGGATATCCCATCAGGTAAGGGAAGGGATATTCCATCAGGTAAGGGAGGGGATACTCCATCAGGTAAGGGAGGGGATATCCCGTCAGGTAAGGGAAGGGATATCCCATCAGGTAAGGGAGGGGATACTCCATCAGGTAAGGGAGGGGATACCCTATCAGTTAAGGGAGGGGATATCCCGTCAGGTAAGGAAGGGGATATCCGATCAGGTAAGGGAAGGGATATCCCGTCAGGTAAGGGAGGGGATACTCCATCAGGTAAAGGAGGGGATATCCTATCAGGTAAGGGAGGGGATATCCCGTCAGGTAAGGGAGGGGATATCCCGTCAGGTAAGGGAGGGGATATCCCGTCAGGTAAGGGAGGGGATACTCCATCAGGTAAGGGAGGGGATATCCCGTCAGGTAAGGGAGGGGATACTCCATCAGGTAAGGGAGGGGATACTCCATCAGGTAAGGGAGGGGATATCCCGTCAGGTAAGGGAGGGGATATCCCGTCAGGTAAGGGAGGGGATACTCCATCAGGTAAGGGAGGGGATACTCCATCAGGTAAGGGAGGGGATACTCCATCAGGTAAGGGAGGGGATATCCCATCAAGTAAGGGAGGGGATACTCCATCAGGTAAGGGAGGGGATATCCCGTCAGGTAAGGGAGGGGATATCCCGTCAGGTAAGGGAGGGGATACTCCATCAGGTAAGGGAGGGGATATCCCGTCAGGTAAGGGAGGGGATACTCCATCAGGTAAGGGAGGGGATACTCCATCAGGTAAGGGAGGGGATATCCCGTCAGGTAAGGGAGGGGATATCCCATCAGGTAAGGGAGGGGATACTCCATCAGGTAAGGGAGGGGATATCCCATCAGGTAAGGGAGGGGATATCCCATCAAGTAAGGGAGGGGATACCCCATCAAGTAAGGCAGAGCTTTCCAAACTTTTCATGTCGGTGACACACTTGTTAGACATGCATCATTTTTGCGACACAGTAATTCAGTTTTACTAGCAAACTAGAGGTTAAACTAACCCCTTATAAGAGATACGGATACGTACATAAATTGTAATACGTTCACGCGACACACCTGCACACTGCAGCCGACGCACTAATGTGTCGCGACACACAGTTTGGAAAGCTCTGAAGTAAGGGCCCGCTTAGCGAATTTGCAGATGACACAAAATTGGGTGGGATAGCGAATACCCTGGGAGACAGAAACAAACTTCAAAGAGATATTGATAGGCTTGAGCGCTGGGCTGAAAACCACAGAATGAAATTTAATAGGGATAAATTTAATAGGAATAAATTTAATAGGGATAAAGTTCTACATCTAGGAAAAACCAAATGCAGAGTTACAAGATGGGGGATACTTGGCTCAGCAATACTACAAATGAGAAGGATCTTGGAATTGTTGTAGATCACAAACTGAATATGAGCCAACAGTGCGATATGGCTGCAAGAAAGGCAAATGCTATTTTGGGCTGCATTAATAGAAGTATAGCTTCCAAATCACGTGAGGTACTGGTTCCTCTCTATTCGGCCCTGGTTAGGCCTCATCTAGAGTATTGCGTCCAGTTCTGGGCTCCACAATTCAAGAAGGACGCAGACAAGCTGGAGCGTTTTCAGAGGAGGGCAACCAGGATCATCAGGGGTCTGGAAACAAAGAAGAGACTGAAAGAACTGGGCATGTTTAGCCTGGAGAAGAGAAGACGGAGGGGAGACATGAGAGCACTCTTCAAATACTTCAAAGGTTGTCACACAGAGGAGGGCCAGGATCTCTTCTCGATCCTCCCAGAGTGCAGGATGTGGAATCATGGTCTCAAGTTAAAGGAAGCCAGATTCCAGCTGAACATCAGGAAAAACTTCCTGACTGTTAGATCAGTGCGACAATGGAATCAGTTCCCTAGGGAGGTTGTGGGCTCTCCCACACTAGAGCCCTTCAAGAGGCAGCTGGACAACCATCTGTCAGGGATGCTTTAGGGTGGATTCCTGCATTGAGCAGAAGTTGGACTCGATGGCCTTGTAGGCCCCTTCTAACTCTGCTATTCGAGGATTCTATGATTCTATGTTAAGAATGAAATGAAATAGAACTCCGCACCTAGAAAACTAGTCCTACAGGGAGAAACCTAGGATAGACCCCTGATATGCTAGCTTTCTATGTGTAGGGATGGAGGGAGAGGGGGAGGAAGGGAGGCAGTTTCAATCTTGCAAGAGCTGTTACATTTACACTTGCTCTCTGCCATGCTACAGTCTTTCGGCTTCCTCTGACTCCCCCTTCCCCAGGCAGGATTCCCAGTTTCCAGCCTCACCTTCGTTTTTTTCTGTCTTTGCTACTTCCATGCAAGGAACCTAAAACTGCCTGTCAGCTCCCCCACTCAGAAGGGAAGAGCACTGGTCCAGTGGATTCCCAAGCTCCCTTTTTAAGTAGTACCTTTCCACAAATTGTGCATCATTTAGCACCACCTGTTATTAAGTACACCTCTTAATCCTCCTGTTCTATTATTACGTTCCTACCAAAACAGCACCTTCTGTCATGTCCGTGAGCTCCTGATAGTAAGTTTGCAGGGTCTTGCTACTCCTTCATTTCCTCTCCCCCAGTTCAAGATGGTAGAAGTACTGTTGGGCTCTAGATGCACCGTGTTTGGGAGATAGAAAAGTTGAATTGTTCACTATGAGCAGGCATGTGCAGAATTGTATTTGTTGCAAATGATTCAGATGACCTGTTCTCCACAAGAATAACGTATGCATAATCTGGAAAAAAATATTTATTTTTTTATCACACCAACCACATGATTTTTATTTTTTATTATTTATTGGGGCACCCTCAGAAGTGTTCTCACTGGTGATCACAGAGATTGGGCAGAGACATGATACTATTGTGTATGGTGCTTTTATAAAGTGCTTTGGGAATTATTGTTTAATAATAATGAACACAAAGGGAAAGAATACTCTCAGGATTCTGTGAACAATTTTATTGATGAAAAGGCTTCTCATCAATAGTTTCCGGGTGAAGTATAAAGTGTTGGTTATCGCCTTTAAAGCCCTACAGGGTCCAGGTTACCTGCGGGATCCCGTACACTCAGGTCCTCTGGGAAGAGTTTACTCCAGTCAGCCCAAACTAGGCTGGCAACCATTACCCAGAGGACCTTCTCTTCTGCTGCTCCCAGGCTGTGGAATGGCTTGCTGGGCAAGATGAGCAGGGGGTTGGACTCGATGGCCTTTCCAACTCTGCTATTCTGTGATTCTATGATCCACCAACTTAACAGTCTTTCTGAATGTAAAAAAGCTATAAAGGCTGATCTCTTTCAGCAGGCCTACCCCATCGAATTTTAAAATGTCTGGCTGTTATTTTAATAATGTATTAGTTTTTATATGTTTTTAATCAGTTTTATATATTTTATAGTATTTTTTATATTTGATGTTGTTTCCCGCCTCGATCCAGAAGGATGATACAGCATCCTGGTGTAGTGATAGCACTCTTCAAATACTTAAAAGGTTGTCACACAGAGGAGGGCCAGGATCTCTTCTCGATCCTCCCAGAGTGCAGGACACGGAATAACGGGCTCAAGTTAAAGGAAGCCAGATTCCAGCTGGACATCAGGAAAAACTTCCTGACTGTTAGAGCAGTATGACAATGGAACCAGTGACCTAGGGAGGTTGTGGGCTCTCCCACACGAGAGGCCTTCAAGAGGCAGCTGGACAATCATCTGTCAGGGATGCTTTAGGGTGGATTCCTGCATTGAGCAAGGGGTTGGACTGGATGGCCTTGTAGGCCCCTTCCAACTCTGCTATTCTATGATTCTCTCAATTTGTGTTCACCTTGGATGCTCAGCTGTTTTGCATCATAATAACAACAATAGCAACAACTTACTGTATTTATAATCTACCCAATAATAATAATAATAATAATAATAATAATAATAATAATAATAATAATAATAAAAATTTATTTCTTACCCGCCTCTCCATCCTGATCGAGGCAGGGAACATCAATAAGTATAAAATACATAAAATATTGATTAAAAACATAGTATGCATTGTTTAAACTTCCTAAAAAAAACATACTAAAAGCATCCTAAAATTCCACTGGATAGGCCTGCCGGAAGAGATCAGTCTTTATAGCTTTCTTAAACATTCAAAATGCTTGTGAACTGGCCTTCGATGTCATCTTGTTAGCACAAGCTGAAGGTTTAACCATTTCTCCTTTAGATTGTGGATCTGGATCAGAAACGGAATCAGAACCGCGAAGCGCTGAGGGCTCTGAATAAGGAAACAGACGCTTCAGGTGAGGGTCCTTTTGAAGTTGTGAAGTTGTTGTTGTTTTTAATAATATTCTTGTTCACGGCTTCCTACGCAGCAGGTGGAAGAAGGCCCTGGACTTAATCCGGACTGTCAGGGAAGAAATGGTAGGTGAAGTGAAAGTGACAGGAACCTTGTAGGAAAGTGATCATGACGGCCTTGGAATTTAACATAAAGAGGAAGTTGGCTAGGGAATGCTGGGAGTCGTAGTCCATCACATCTGGAGGGCAATAGATTAGGAAAGACCGCTCTAGTCAATGCAACGTAGAGACCTGTGCACTTAGGTTTGAAATTCACGGCCCTCTTATTTTCTGTGTGCTATGCTTATTATGCCTCTGAAAGGAGTCTTCTAATGTGGCTGCTGTTATCTCTACCTTCTACTCTTACCTTATTGTTTACTGCTGGAACTACAGTTATAGATTTCTACTGTAGCCCCAGTCCAGAGTTAAATCTAGGTTAGCTGCTACCGGCTAGCCCAGCAGTGATTTGAAGCATATGAGAGAAATAAGTCTTCAGCTGATGGCAAAGACAAGTTTATAATAGGGAATAACTTCCTCCTTGGATAGATGACTAGAGCAAGCTAATTAAACCCAGTCGCCTCTGTATCCCCTCATACACAGCAGGAGAGTCTAAGATAGCCAATCCTAGCCTGAAATGAGAAACAAGCTCAAAATTATAAAAACAACAACAACTAATTGTTGCAGATGTTAACTGCAGAAGTTGAATGCAACATGATTATGCCAGGAAAGACAGATCTGTAAATCGTCAAGGCTGCTTGTATTCCTTGTAAAAAGTATCCCCATGTCTGCATTTAGAAAACCTAAAGGTTCCATACTCTGAATAAATCGTGCCAATTAACGTGCACATTTTTATTCCTCTTTGAACGTTCTAGACGTCATGATTGCAGGGTTGAATTTGCAATTTTTTTAATCAATCAAGTGGAAGCAAAACACAACATACTGCTTCACCAAGTTCTAGTTCTATGTGGTAGCCTACATGCCTGGAGCCACAGAATTATTTATTTATTTATTTTATTTTATTTTATTGTTGCATTTATAACCTGCTTTTTTTCCTCCAAGGTACCCAAGGCGGCATACACAATCCTCCGCCGCTCTGTTTTATCCTCACAACAACAACCCTGTGAGGTAGGTTGGGCTGAGAGTCTGTGACTGGCCCAAAGTCACCCAGTGGATTTCCATGGCCAAGTGGGGGACTAGAACCCTGATCTCCCGACTCCCAGTCCAACACTCTGACCACTACACAGCACTGGCTCTCAGACTGGCCCTGCCAGTAGCCTAGCTATGCTTTGGCACCCATCAGGTTCAAACATAGGAAACATCCTGGTTGGTCACGCAATCCGCTGTCTCCTTCCCTCTGACTTGTGTCTCCCATTTGTGGCTGTGAGTGCTCTTTGGAGTTTACCATCTGCCTCTCCCTCCTTAAGTAGGAAGGGTATGAAGTAGGGGTGTGCACGGACCCCCTGATCCGCCCCGCGGGCCGATCCGAAAATTTCGGATCAGGCCCGCTCCGCCCTGCACCGCTCTGCCCATAGTCCGCTCCTCTTCGCCGCGGAGCTCCGGCTCCGAATCGGAGCTCCGCAGTGGAGGGGAGTGGCGTCAGGTAAGGCCCCTCTCCCTCCTCTTCCTTACCTGCAGAGCCCGGTAAGGGACCAAGGGGGAGGGGGGCCTTACCTGCGTCCGTCCGCGGTCCCTCGGCTTCTTCAATTGAGCCCGTGGCTCAACCAGGAAGTCTGGGCCGCAAGTGCGGCCTAGACTTCCTGATTGAGCTGCGGGCTCAATTGAAGAAGCCGAGGGACCGCGGATGGACGCAGGTAAGGGAGAGGAGGGAGGGGGGTTTACCAGGCCCCGCCGCTGTCGCCTCATGGGAGACAGCGACAGCGGCAGGGCCCGGCAAACCCCACTTACCTTTCTTGTGGAGCTCCGGATCGAGGCGAAGGATCCGCCTTCACCTTGATCCTCTTCGCAACGCTCCGCCTGCCCCCCAATCCTCTTCGCCTCCGCTTTAAAGGAAGGCGAAGCACCCCGCTCCGCATCTAATTCGCAAGTCCGATTAGAAGTGGAGCACATCCCTAGTATGAAGGTCTCAGTAGCTGCTCCTCAGCTTGCTTCTCACAGAGATGTATCACAACTTCTGGAAATCTTACTGAGTTGAAAGGGTAGGTTTTCCCATATTCATTAGGTTTTGTTTAATGGACTGTGTTTTTGTTTGTGCTATTGTTACTTTAAAATGGGGTGAACTGAGGGAGGAAAAGTCACCTGAACACCTAGAAATTTGAGGCTGAGTCCCAGGAAATTTTGAAAAAATTGTTTACCTCCGTGCTGGGCTATTTCCTAATAATATGAAATATTCCCCCCCCCCCCAGACCTGTTTAAATAAATCACTTATATAGGGTAACCATATGAAGAGGAGGACAGGGCTCCTGTATCTTTAACAGTTGTATTGAAAAGGACATTTCAGCAGCTGTCATTTGTATATATGGGGAACCTGGTGAAATTCCCTCTTCATCACAACAGTTAAAGCTGCCCTCTTTTAAATCTGGTCACTCTAGTATAGCTCCTGCACCTTTAACTGTTGTGATGAAGAGGGCATTTCACCAGGTCCCCCATATATACAAAGGACACCTGCTGAAATTCCCTTTTCTATGCAACTGTTAAAGATACAGGAGCCCTGTCCTCCTTTTCATATGGTCACCCTAACTTATAAAGACAGAAAATTGGAAATGATCGTCTGTTTTCAGTATCAACTGGAGAGCAGGCAACAGAGATCTTCTTGAACAACCCTGGCTGATTGCAATAATGGGAACTAGCCTGGGAACCAAGATTCCTGTGTTGAATCTTGAGTCATGAGTTCTTGCAGTGCTGCTGGTAACTATGCTCAGCACTTCCTGAAAGCTGTAAACGGAGAGGATTAGTACAGGAAATGATGCGGGGATTGTAGCATTCTGTGATAACTTACAGTTATTGTTACTCTTTAAAAAATGCTGGTCCCCCCCCCCTCTCTTTTGCATGCCCGTCATATCTGAATGCTTTCTGATAGCACGTTAAGTCGGGTGACTAATGTCTGCCGCAAATGGCAGCAATGACTCCTCTCTGGGGGAAGATGGTGCACGGCAAAAATTGTCTGGCTTCCCTTGCACATTCAGGCTTTTGCATTAACGAGGGGGAAATGCGGAATACATGTGCTCAGCCTGCGATGGTGCTTCATTTTTTGTAAGTCTTGGGCCAAGCCTTTGTGAAGGGTCTTTATCGAACAGGAGAGTTACACTGTCATAGAATCATAGAATAGCAGAGTTGGAAGGGGCCTACAAGGCCATCGAGTCCAACCCCCTGCTCAATGCAGGAATCTACCCTACAGCATCCCTGACAGATGCTTGTCCAGCTGCCTCTTGAAGGCCTCTAGTGTGGGAGAGCCCACAACCTCCCTAGGGAACTGATTCCATTGTCGTACTGCTCTAACAGTCAGGAAGTTTTTCCTGATGTGCAGCCGGAATCTGTCTCCTTTACCGCTTTTGCACCAGTGACAGGGAGTTCTGGATTGCTTCTCATTCCAAGGCAGCTGTTGATTCCTCTCCACCCCTACAATGTGTAACCGAGTTCCATTTTGTGACGTAGCGGTGGGACAAGTATGTGAATATGCCATTATAATGTAGGGGCTTGGACTTAATTGTCTTGTTGATGCTTTAAATTAGCTTTGTTTCCTTGCTTTCAGATAAAGTCATGGTTTGCTTTGGGAATATGTTTGTGCAGCTTCCAAAAACAAAGACCCAGGACATGTTGCAGAGAGGTGAGATTCCAGTGACGCTGCTGTAAAGTGTTTGCTGATTCTTAACAATTCAAGGGCTGAGTCTCGCAACCGGACTGGACTACTGAGGGTTTTGGCTGAATATGATTTGCTTGGTGTTTAAGCCGCGTGAGTCCAACTGACAGTTCAACACTGTCTTTTCCTTGCTAATTTTTGGCAGTTTTGTGGTGGGTGAGGTGGTAAACGTTGGACGAGTTGCAGGTTTTGAATGTGCTGAAATCCCATTGGCTTCTGTGATTTTGTCAGATGCTGCCCCTGCATTTCCAATTCCACCCCACCCCCCTTTGTAATTATAAGAACTATCAACCAGCTTAGCCTCATATAAAATGAAAGCTGAGATTTTCAGAAAGCCTGCTTAGTGGATAATTGTCCCTGGGGGCTGAGAGAGGAAGAACGGGGACAATTGGCTGCCAAAGAGAAGCGAAACGAAACAGAAGATAGACCAAATGAGCCAACAACTCTTCATTCACCTCCAGCATTCTCTGCCTGTCTCTGGGGGAGTGTCAGAATTCTCAACAGCCAGAGCGTGGCTTAGATGTGGCTCCTTCTTCTGTGATACATATAACATCTAGCCAGTCTATTAGAAAGCAGCACCTGTCCAAAAAGAGCCAGTACCTGCATATGTGTTCGCTCTGCAGTTTTCATAGAATCATAGAATAGCAGAGTTGGCAGAGGCCTACAAGGCCATCGAGTCCAACCCCCTGCTCAATGCAGGAATCCACCCTAAAGCATCCCTGACACATGGTTGTCCAGCTGCCTCTTGAAGGCCTCGAGTGTGGGAGAGCCCACAACCTCCCTAGGTCACTGGATCCATTGTCGTACTGGTCTAACAGTCAGGAAGTTTTTCCTGATGTCCAGCTGGAATCTGGCTTCCTTTAACTTGATCCCGTTATTCCGTGTCCTGCACTCTGGGAGGATCGAGAAGAGATCCTGGCCCTCCTCTGTGTGACAACCTTTTAAGTATTTGAAGAGTGCTCTCATGTCTCCCCTCAGCCTTCTCTTCTCCAGGCTAAACATGCCCAGTTCTTTCAGTCTCTCTTCATAGGGCTTTGTTTCCAGACCCCTGATCATCCTGGTTGCCCTCCTCTGAACATGCTCCAGCTTGTCTGCGTCCTTCTTGAATTGTGGAGAGGGAATGCCTGGTTTTAAAAAAAAATGCATTCCTGAGCATCTTTGCTTTCAGAGACCTGTTTTTCCTGGCCATGATATGCAAAGTGTGCGCAATGAAGTGTTTGCTGAGCAGATAATGTCTGAGGCCTGAAATGGCTGAAGCAAATCAGCCAAGCTGTACATTGCCCAGAGCCTCCGGGCTGTTACCCAGCTTGCCCGGCGGGAAAACTCCATCCTACCCTGAAATATGTTCATGTGTGAATGGAGTAGAGGAGTTGAATGGGAGATGGTATGTTAATACAACACAACTAACGAATTCTGGGGAAATGGGAAAGAGCCCTTTTACAGCCATGGTTGCCACTGAAAGACAAAGCGAGAAAGAATATGAACGAATTCAGGTAAGCAAGTCTGAGTTGGGCAGTTTTTAAAATCTTCCGGGTGACTTGTCCCGCTTTCCACTTTTTCTCCAGATCGAGATCTCCTAGATGAGGAGATAGCCAAATTGCGGAAAGAGCTAAAAGTCAAGGTTAATCGTCTCCTAGAAGCTCAAGGTATTTGCTAAACAGGTTGAAATAATCTGGTTCTGTTCTGGAGTTGATGTGGAACCTGAGCTCCTTGCAGTGGGCTGGGTCCAGATCATGTGCTTAAAGGCCTTCCTCTTGTCGCTCCCGCTCTTCATGCCGTCTCAATTCGTGAGGCAAGATCTGAGAATTGAGGCATAGTGCTTTGGGTCGAGCGGAATTGTAAGTATTGTTTCCCAGTGTGGAATCTTTGGGAATCAGCTGGCTTCACGGCCCAGATACTCTCTACCTTCTGGGGTGTGCTCCTCCGCAGGCAGAAGAAGGGGAGCACAAAGTAAGTAGAAGGCTGAGGTGGGGAAGGGTTGGACAGACCATGCAAGGTACTCATCAGATCTTGCAGCTTCCATGTTATTGGGGAGAGTTGCAGAGGAACTGACTTTGTCAGGTGCCAAACGATGGAAATGACCCTTTATTTATTTAAGCATTTTTATGCCGCCATTCAGCCCAAAAAGGCTCTCACGGTGGCTTACAAAAGTATTCCTTGACAGTCCCTGCCCACAGGCTTACAATCTAAAAGACATGGCACAAAAGGAAAGGGGATTGGGAGGGAGGAGGAGGGGGAGAAGGAAAGCCAATTCAGGCACTACAATCTTAGTCACAAAGTTCAGCAGTGACAGTTGGCAGCAGGAGGGAGGGGGCTCTCAGCTGGAGCTGGACCCAGGCACGATGGAGAGGTGCCTGGCTGCTGCTTCCTCCCTCGTTGGTGGCCTCTGCAGTGACAGTTGGTAGCAAGAGGGAGGGGGCTGGCAGCTGGAGCTGGACCCAGGCACGATGGAGAGGTGCCTGGCTGCTGCTTCCTCCCTCGTTGGTGGCCTCTGCAGTGACAGTTGGTAGCAGGAGGGAGGGGGCTCTCAGCTGGAGCTGAACCCAGGCACGATGTAGAGGTAATTGTAGAATGCTTCTTCTGAACACAATTACAGAATTAGTAAAAAGGGCCAAACTAAATTAGATGCATGAATGGCTTCTAAAACGGAGATAGGTGTGGGGAGGGGGGCTCTATCAGGACCCTGGTGTGAGGTCTAGGGGACTTTAACCCTTTGCCCCGTTCAGGGGTCCAGATGAGATGCCATTTAGAATTAGCTATCAGGAGCCTGAGACCTGTTGCTCTTTGCTGCAGCCCCAATCCAGATCTGGGCCCAGGTGCTATTTGCATCAAAAGAAAAAGGAAGCTTCCGCTGGTGCAAATGGGCGCTTTTCTGCCAATGCAAATAGCAAGCTCAGTGGGCCCAATCTGGATTCAGACTGCAGCAAGGGACAACCGGTCTCAGTGTCCTGATAGCAAACTCTTAAATGGCATCTCATCTATTTTGGCTCTCGGTGTGATTCCCATTTGAACATTTAGTGACACAACCCTGGCAGATGACCTCCTATTACTAGTGTCTAAGCAAGGTTTCTTTACTAAGCAAGGCTTTAGTTGTGATGCTACCCCAAGTAGCCTTTAGCTTAAACTTCTGGTCCTCGTGCCCAAACGAAACCATCCGAGTGTGTGTCGCTGCGTTGGTTCATGTTCTTCTCGTGTTTCCCTTGCCTCTCCCTCCCAAGTGTCAGCTCCTTGGGCGAAGAGCCTGTGCTTTGCTTCTGCCAGTTTCTGAAGTGCCCTGCACGCCGATGGAACGTCTAGTTCAGAGCTTTCCAAACTGCGTGTCACGACACGTTAGTGTGTCCGCTGCAGTGTGTAGGTGCGTCACGCAAACGTAACGAGAAACCTCCATGCGAAATAAGCAAGACCAACTTGCATGCATTTTTACGCAGCCAAGGTGCCGATTAGGATGGTGCACTGGTATATTCCCCTTCCGTCGTATCCGTGTAGGCACACCACGGTCGAGGGATCATACAGGTACTGCGCATGCGCAGTATGCATAATCGGGTCAAAACAGTTGATTCCGCCTCACTTCCAGTGATGCGGCTGCACCCGAAGTGACGCATTTGAGAAATTCCATGGGTCCAGTTTTTTGATAGAACACCGTCTCAACCGCCGCTCGACAAAATTGGTTCAATGTGAAAAGTCTTGGAAATGTATGTGATTATCTTGCAAATCATATATTTTTAAAAATATAAATGAAAGGTTTTCATGAGATATGTTGTGTCCCCCATACATTTCGTTATTATGATTTATGTATGTGTCCGTATCTCTTATAAAGGGTTAGTTTAACGTCCGGTTTGCTAGTAAAACTGAATTACTGTGTCGCGAAATGATGCATGTCTAAAAAGTGTGTCACCAACATGAAAAGTTTGGAAAGCTCTGGTCTAGTTCCCGATGATCCATGCAAGGGAGCCAAGCCACATGCTGCAAAGGAAAAGCACAATTTCTCTAGCGGTCTGGCTAGTCCTTCCACAAGAGATTCTTCAGGACAATTTAATATCTCCTTACTCTTTCCTAAGGTAAGCCGGAGCTGAAAGGCTACAACCTGAAACCCTTGAACGCTGAAGAGATGTGGTTCATGAGAAAGGTGGTGGATGGCTGAAGCAGTCTTTTGAAGTGAGCTTAGCAGCGGCCTCTTGCACAGAAAACGTGGGAGAGGGTTGTTACCTGAGCAAACATCAAGTTCACTTGCAGACACGTGCTCCTGAAGGAGAGTGTTTCCTGAGCTGTTGAGCACCTGATGACTGGCATCTTCTGTGGAAGAGGCTCAGGCAGCTGGAAAGGTTACTGCAAATTTGGACGGAGAAACACGCTCAAGCTTTTTCTGCATGTTTGACAACCTGTCTGGAGTGCAAGTATTAAAACCCGAGGAGCAGGGCAGCTGAAATGGGTGATGGTTTTGTCAATGTAAGATTGGCTGTTGAATTCAGACCGCTGGAAATGAAGTGGTAGGAACAGAATTGTAATTTCCACTCTTCCAGGACACGCAGCTAAAATGTGTGTGGCTTTGTGATAATAAATAGTACACTCCAATCCAAAATGTGCGTTGGTGATGGAACGCGTTCTCTCGTTCAGCTTGCTTGCGTTACAATTCTTTTCCTGAAGTCAGCAATTCTCATCTGTTAAAACTCGGCACCGAGCCCGGATTGCCTTAACTGCCCTTTTGCCCAGCGAGTCTGTCTTCCAGCGCTGCGTGAAGAGAGTTGCAGGCCAGGTGGGTAAAAACACCAAACAGCACAGCTGGGAATGTTTGCCTCATCCCTCGGCTGCAGCCAAACATCTGCTGGGGCTTCTTTGGGCTTCAGAGTGGGCGCGCCCTCTGGGGCTGTGGATGCTGGTAATTGATTTACGTTGAGATAATCAACGTTCCTGTTTGCATTAATTACTGGGAGCGGGGAGAAAGGGAGAAACCCCACAATAGCACCTTACCAATTAGAAGGTGTGAGCTCTGCTTATCCCAGTTGACCTGAACTTTTTTGTTCCCCACATGGCCCTTAATTCCACCAGTAGATGGCGCTCTTCCCCACTCCCAGCTTCTCCCTGTAACCGCATAAACCAGTTGCACCCAATCTTTACAGGGGTGTGGGGGTCCCTATGGGGACTTAGGCTTAACGAGGGATTCCAGAAGAGGTCACTTGAAACCAGACACGTTCTCAACAACACGCTTCCTTAAACCCTGCCTTCGTCCTGCCTCTCCGCTCGGTCCATTCCGACCCACGTCTCTTATTTCATGTACTGGCGCACTCTCTAGGCATGGTCTCTGCTTTTCTGATGACGAAATCGTACGAGTTGTTTAGAACAGATGCTGTTACACATGCCCTTGCCCCCCCCCCAACATCTGGGTCAACAGGAGCCAAATCTCTCAACCTCCTCAGAAACGCACCAGCTCCTTGGGGCAAAGCAGAAATGGCTGTAGTAACTTGTGCTGACATTGGGGGGCGGGGGGCACTGCTATAGGTGTGGTTGGCTGAGATCACAGGGAACTAGTGCAGCCCTATGACCTGTATGGGCAGACTCCGGTAGCCCCTTTGGCCTGGAGAAGCCCAATGATATCTTGCGTAGTGGCGGCTCTGTGCTGAACCTTACAAAATGCCCATTGAGCCAGAGCGTGGAGCTACTCCGACCCGAAAGTGGCAGTCTATGATGTGAAAACCCTGTTACCAGGGTAAGCTGGTTTTAACCTATAAAGTCTTACACACCTTGGGACCACAATACCTGACAGAACGCCTTTCCCGACATGAACCTACCTGAACACTAAGTTCAACATCTAAGGTCCTCCTCCGGGTGCCTACTCCAAGGGAAGCTCGGAGGGTGGCAACCAGAGAGAGGGCCTTCTCAGTGGTGGCCCCCCGACTGTGGAACAATCTCCCTGACGAGGCCCGCCTGGTGCCAGGTCAAGACCTTTCTCTTCTCCCAGGCATTTAGCAATATGTAATGAGCCTGGGTCTGTTTTTGGCTCATTGTTCGTCAAATTGTTATAGTGGTTTTAAATGTATGTGCATTTTGCACGTTTTTGTGGTTATTAATTGTTTTTAAGTGTTTTTATCTTATGTGAGCTGCCCAGAGAGCTTCAGCTATGGAGCAGTATACAAATGAAATAAATAAGGCATGGAGAGGGGTGGGGGATGCAGACAGCCCATCCTACTAGAAGGGCCTCCACCCAGTTCCACCTGCCAGCTCCCAGTAGTATTATTGGTTCCAGTATCCTTGTACTGAGCCTGCCACAAAGCATAAAACTACTTACTGGTTCAGCTTCTTTGTTCAGAATGGTGGGAAATTCACCTGACATGTTCAAGCTTATCTGTTCAACCTTTAAATTGGTATCTTGAATAGAGCCATCCACTGAAGCCTTGTGCTTTCTTAAAAGATAGTTAGCCCCAAGTAGTGAAATCCATTAAGCTTTAGCTTACTATAAAATAGAGGTCTTGCCCTGGATGTGTACATTTAACACACTTTGTTTCAACATCATTCCTAACATTACAGCCATGAGCGTGCACATTTCTTTAAGACCGGCAGGCACTCTGTCTCTCCCCACCCTGATCCCCTGACATCATTCTCTAATCATAGAATCACAGAATAGCAGAGTTGGAAGGGGCCTACAAGGCCATCGAGTCCAACCCCCTGCTCAATGCAGGAATCCACCTTAAAGCACCCCTGTCAGATGGCTGTCCAGCTGCCTCTTGAAGGCCTCTAGTGTGGGAGAGCCCACAACCTCCCTAGGTAACTGGTTCCATTGTCGTACTGCTCTAACAGTCAGGAAGTTTTTCCTGATGTCCAGCTGGAATCTGAACCAAAATCATGAACCAAAGGAGCAGTTTTCTGGATTCATAGCAGTACTAAAGCATTCACTTTTATTCATGCTTCTTGCAATGCATATGAGTAAGGTGGCCGGCAGGGATGTCTTCAGGCAGGCTGCATCACTGTCCAGTCTTCAGTGTGGATGATGGCAGCTGCTTTGCTGTCTTCAGTCGATGGAGCAAAAATTGCATTCCCGTCGCCTCACCCGCCCACCAAGCCTCTCTTCCAGTGCAGTCAGCGTTAAGTACTGCTTGAACCAGTCCTGGTGAGCCGCAGATCAGCTCTTGCCAGAGCACGGGCTTTGTGCAACAGACGCAACCTTGCAACACGTCCAGGTTAAAAACTGTTCTGGGCCTACCTTTGGCTTGCCTGTTGGAACAGGGATACTTTCCCCAAGGATGATTCCAAAGTATGGGAAATCCCAGCAGCCACCTGCTGAGACAGCCAAGCTAGCAAGAGGCTCAGAGTTCAGCTGTGCAAGGGAAAGGAGGAGGCTGCAATGCCCCCCTGACATTTGACCGCTTCTCTCCTGCGACGCTGTGGCTGCATGTTAAACTTTCTGCAGTGTCTGAAAAGGCTTGAAAAGCTGCTTCAGCTGTTTCCTCCTGTCATTGTTGTAGCCTGGAATGAAAGCGATAACAAGGCGTTACGTGTGACTGGCCCCTTCCGCGGAGTAAGAAGATAATCAGCTGCTCTGACTGAGCTGTGCTTCAGTCGGTTTGAAAGTGCGTCTGGAGGAAATGCTGCAGGCGCCTCTCGCCCCTTAGTGCAACCTGACAGTCTGCGATTGGCACGGGGCTTGATGGACGCAAAGGTGGGAAGAGAGAGCCAGGTCTCCTCCATTCAGCATCAAGCTGACAACGGACCACAAAACTCTGATCTCTTTATTACATGCCTTTTAGGTGTGTTCCAAGTGAATGAATGGAGAGGTTGAGGGGTGTGTGGCGGTTTAAAAGAGCTATACAAAAGCAGTGTAGAGCATCTTGTGTTCATTAGATCACTCTCCTCTTTCAGCAATACTGACTGAATCAAGAGCACTCAGGACAGCGAAGGTGGATTCAAAAACAAGTCCCCTGAATGGCTTGTCAACATCTCTGCCCGCCCACTATCTGGTAGGGAGTTTGCATGCCTCATTTGGGATCATAGAATCAGAGAATAGCAGAGTTGGAAGAGGCCTACAAGGCCACTGAATCCACACTAACGCATCCCTGACAGATGGTTGTCCAGCTGCCTCTTGAAGGCCTCTAGTGTGGGAGAGCCCACAACCTCCCTAGATAACTGATTCCACTATCATACTGCTCTAACAGGCAGGAAGTTTTTCCTGATGTCCAGCCGGAATCTGGCTTCATAGAATCATAGAATAGCAGAGTTGGAAGGGGCCTACAAGGCCATCGAGTCCAACCCCCTGCTCAATGCAGGAATCCACCCTACAGCATCCCTGACAGAGGGTTGTCCAGCTGCCTCTTGAAGGCCTCTAGTGTGGGAGAGCCCACCACCTCCCTAGGGAACTGATTCCACTATCATACTGCTCTAACAGTCAGGAATTTTTTCCTGATGTCCAGCTGGAATCTGGCTTCATTTAACTTGAGCCCGTTATTCCGTGTCCTGCACTCTGGGAGGATCGAGAAGAGATCCTGGCCCTCCTCTGTGTGGCAACCTTTTAAGTCTATGTCTAGGGGTGGGAGCGGGGAGAGCAAACCTGAACCTCTAGCATGTTACGGCACCCCATCCCGACGAGCGTCCTGTTGATCCCTCCCAACGGCCACCCATCTGAATACCTAGATGTGTGTTTGCCACAAAGCCGTTCATTGGCGTATCCAGATTCCCGTCTCCTCTGCTGACAGGACCATCGTTCCATATGAGGTCAAAGCCCCCAACGCGCTTCTCTTTCCCCGTCAATCTGCAGGAACAAAGACAGCACTTGTTGGCTCCATTATGGGTAGGTTGTATCATGTCCTGAGTAGAGATTCGTTTGCTCGAGAGGGCAAATTCTGCAGCTGAACTGAAAACTGAAAACTCTCTGTAGGTGTTTCATGTGTGATGCTGAGGCCTTTGGCCTTAGCAGCTAAGAGGGCTCCAAAGCTAAGCCCTGCTCTGCCTTTCTGGGCCTTGTGCAGTAAAAGGCGCAAACGCCTCCCCTCTTGGCCTATGGGATTGATTTCCTCCCTGTCTGATCCATGACCGTTCATGGGCATGTCAAGGTGTTTGGTTGGGAGGGCAGACATGGATTTAGTGCTTATATCCATCTCCTATGGCTGAATGCACTGGCAACTCCACCCTGCTTCCCATAGAATCATAGAATAGCAGAGTTGGAAGGGGCCTACAAGGCCATCGAGTCCAACCCCCTGCTCAATGCAGGAATCCACCCTAAAGCATCCCTGACAGATGCTTGTCCAGCTGCCTCTTGAAGGCCTCTAGTGTGGGAGAGCCCACAACCTCCCTAGGTCACTGGTTCCATTGTCATACTGCTCTAACAGTCAGGACGTTTTTCCTGATGTCCAGCTGGAATCTGGCTTCCTTTAACTTGAGCCCCTTATTCCGTGTCCTGCACTCTGGGAGGATCGAGAAGAGATCCTGGCCCTCTGCTGTGTGACAACCTTTCAAGTATTTGAAGAGTGCTCTCATGTCTCCCCTCCCATCCATGTTGGGGAACACAGGAATCAGAATGGGGTGCACTATTGTGGTATGTATCATTTTTGTTGACATCCTACATCTTCTGTTCACTGCACAACGCTAAATTGAGAATGCAAAAAAAACCCTACTTTGCAGAGAGGATCACTGTAGAACAGATTGGTCCATCTGGTGTATTGACCCCAGCACTTGCCTGACAAGATTTGTTTGCATATTTTGCCTTCCTAGTTTGTTACTAGCTGTGAGCCCTTTGGAAGGTGTAGTTTAGGAACATAAATAAATTTAGCCTTCAGGAGAAGGCCAGGTGTACTCCCGAACAGGAGGGGGAGGAGTGCTGCAGAGGGGCAAGGCCCTGGGGAGGATTGGATGGTTGTCTCCTGTGAGAGAAGAGCATAGTCACCAGGGGAGCAGAATGGTGTAAAGCAAGTCTTGAGCTCTGGGCTGAATTTTTGGTACATGGGCAGGGCTTGGAGCTCACAAGACAAGAGGAAAAGCGAAGCCGGTTGCCCTAAACAGTAGGGCTGTGCTCCGCTTCGGAGCGTAGAAACAATAGCGAGGCGGCCTGATTCGCCTCCGACAAAGGCGGAGACGAAGCGGGTCGGGGGGGGGGGGCTGCGGATCGAGGCGAAGAGGACTGAGACCAAGCAGATCCTTCGCCTCGATCCGGAGTGCTGAAAAAAGGTAAGTGGGGGCTTACCTGGCGCTGCCGCAGTCCTTGTGGCGATGACGGCAGAGCCAGGTAAGCGGGCAGAAGGGAGGGGGGCTTACCTGCCTCTGTCACGGTCTGTTGGCGGCTTCAACTGAGGTTGAGGCTTCAACTGAAAGACCAGGCCGCAACCGTGGCCTGCCCTTCCACTTTGAGCCTCGGCCTCAGGTGAAGCTGCTGCCAGAATGCGACGGATGCAGGTAAGGGGGGGAGGAAGGAGGGGGGCCTTACCTGGTGCTGCCGGGACAGGGGGGAAGGGTCTTACTTGAGTCCGTCGCGTTCCGGCAGCGGCTTCAACTGAGCCCGAGGACTCAAACTGGAAGACCAGGCCGTGGCTGCGGCCTGGTCTTCCAGTTTGAGTCCTTGGGCTCAGTTGAAGCAGCCGCTGGACCGCGACGGACACAGGTAAGGGGGGAGGGAGCTCAGATCAGGAGCTCCACAGCGTAGCGTAACAGACCATAGGCGGATCAATGTGAGGCGGAGCGGACCTGATCCGGAATTTGTGGATTGGGTGCAGAGCAGATCGGGGGGGGGGGTCCATGCACTGCCCTGCTTAACAGGCCTCGCATACATGCCTTGCGCATGCTGCCTGCTTATTTTCGCCAGGCGGAGACTCCTGTTGCAGCCTCATGGAATGACAGACAGGCAGATGGAAAATGTTAATAGGTCTAAGTAAAATGGAAAGGCGGAATTACGCCCACCCCCGAACGGCTGCCCATTGCGCTCTGCTCACCTGCCCTCCATGTCTACTATGTTCAGTGTGTCCTCAAGAAGCCGGGTCTTGAGGTCGTAGTCTTCCTGGCTGCTGGCGGTGAGGGAGGGGGAAGCGTTCACCTCTAGCAGCCACCTGCCAAGGGGAACAGAACAGAGCATCAGAGGGGGGACCTATCCTGTCCCTCTGCTTAAAAAGTCAATTGTTAAGGAGAAGGCGGGCTGGAAGAGCCCTGAAGGGTCCATCTAGTCTAGCGTTCTGTTCACACAGTGGCCAACCAGCTGCCTGTGGGACTTGGTGTTGGTCTTTGCAAGAACGGATCCATGCAGAGTTGGACTAGCGTGAGACAGGCAGGCTGCTGAACTCCCCAACCCAACACAGTTGTCCACAGCAGACTGAGTCATAGAATCATAGAATAGCAGAGTTGGAAGGGGCCTACAAGGCCATCGAGTCCAACCCCCTGCTCAATGCAGGAATCCACCTTAAAGCATCCCTGACAGATGGTTGTCCAGCTGCCTCTTGAAGGCCTCTAGGGTGGGAGAGCCCACAACCTCCCTAGGTAACTGGTTCCATGGTCGTACTGCTCTAACAGTCAGGAAGTTTTTCCTGATGTCCAGCTGGAATCTGGCTTCCTTTAACTTGAGCCCGTTATTCCGTGTCCTGCACTCTGGGAGGATCGAGAAGAGATCCTGGCCCTCCTCTTAAAATACCTTTTAAGTATTTGAAGAGTGCTCTCATGTCTCCCCTCAGTCTCCTCTTCTCCAGGCTAAACATGCCCAGTTCTTTCAGTCTCTCTTCATAGGTTTTTGTTTCCAGACCTCTGATCATCCTGGTTGCCCTCCTCTGAACAACACGCTCATGCATGTGGCGAAGCCCTCTTCACCCTGGGCCAGACCCTCTTCAAAAAGGTGTCCTCAAGTGTACCTCTTTTCACTATGGGAGTGAATGGTATCCACTCATTTAGAGAGGAGGAAACAAAGGGACCCAATTCAGGGACCCAATTGGTTTGTGCCCCAGTGCTATCAGTTCCTTGGTAGCAGCAGGTTTTTGACATCTCCCATCCACTATCCCATATGTGACCACTAAGAATGCAGCCCATTTAATCTTCATCCTCCTCCCCTGGGTTCTCTTTCTTGCTCACACTACAGTGTGATACACACACTAAAGGCCTGTTGAGTTTGATAGGCAAAAGAAAGGACCGGAACTTTTGCTCCGTCACCATTCTGAACTTGTCCGGCGTTTATTCCCACATCCCTCCTTCTGTTCTTGAAATCAGGGGTTAAGCAGAGGAATTAAAATGGGCATTAAAATGGCAAACCCGGTTCAATGTAAGCAACTGTAAAATGATGCACATTGGAGCATAACATCCTAACTATGCTGATGGGGTCCAACCTTTCGGTGGCTGACCAATTTTGGGGTTGTGGTGGATAGTTCAACGAAAATATCGCCCTAGTGAAAAAGGGAAATTCCATTTGGGGGATCACTGGGAATAGAACTGAAAATAAAACTGCCAATGTTGTAAGGTCCTGATACAAATATATGGTGTGCCCACAGCTGGAATACTCTGCACAGTTCTGTTCACTGCATCTTAACAGAATATTGCAGAGCTGGAAAAGGTGCAGAAAAGGCAAGCAGAATGACCAGGGGTCTGGAGCAACTCCTCTACGAGGAAAGGTTACATCTGGGTCTTTTTAGTTTAGAAAAAGGGGGGACATAATATTTATTTATACTGCTCCACATTCAAAATTTCAGCATGGTGTACAACGTAAGATACAATAAAAACAATAAAACACTTTAAAATAGGTTTTTAAAAGAAGCAAAATGAAAAGTGAACTGTGAACCGTGGCTGGTCAATAAGGAAAGGCTTCCTGGAATAATGACGTTTTCCGGAGGCGCCGAAAGGAATACAAAGTTGGCGCCTGCCTGACCTCCAGAGGCAGGGAGTTCCATGGGAGGGGGGCCACCACACTGAAGGCTCTACTCCTGGTGGACTCCAATCAGAGGATGGGTCTTTGTGGAACCACCAGGAGCAGGCCCTCGGATGATAGCACTGAACACAATTATGTACGGTTTGGAGAAAGTGGATAGAGACAGGTTTTCCCCCTCTCTCATAATGCGGTTATCAAAGAAACCTGACTGGTGGGAGATTAAAGGAAGCCCTTCTTCAAACAGCACATAGTTAAACTGTAGAATTCAGTACCACAAGTTTTAGTGATGGCTACCAACCTGGATGGTTTTAAAAGGGGGCTAGACAAATTCCTGGAGGAGAAAGTTATCAAAGGCTACTTGCAGCTGGATAGGCATCTGTCAGGGATGCTTTAGGATGAATTCCTGCATTGAGCAGGGGGTTGGACTCGATGGCCTTATAGGCCCCTTCCAACTCTACTATTCTATGATTCTATGATATGATGGTTCATAGAATCATAGAATAGCAGAGTTGGAAGGGGCCTACAAGGCCATCGAGTCCAACCCCCTGCTCAATGCAGGAATCCACCCTAAAGCTTCCCTGACAGATGGTTGTCCAGCTGCTTCTTGAAGGCCTCCAGTGTGGGAGAGCCCACAACCTCCCCAGGCAACTGATTCCATTGTCGCACTGCTCTAACAGTCAACTTGAGCCCGTTATTCCGTGTCCTGCACTCTGGGAGGATCGAGAAGAGATCTTGGCCCTCCTCTATGTGACAACCTTTCAAGTATTTGAAGAATGTGATCATGTCTCCCCTCCATCTTCTCTTCTCCAGGCTAAACATGCTCAGTTCTTTCAGTCTCTCTTCCTAGGGCTTTGTTTCCAGACCCCTGATCATCCTGGTTGCCCTCCTCTGAACACGCTCCAGCTTGTCTGCGTCCTTCTTGAATTGTGGAGCCCAGAACTGGACGCAATACTCTAGATGAGGCCTAACCAGGGCCGAATAGAGAGGAACCAGGACCTCACGTGATTTGGGAGCTATACTTCTATTAATGCAGCCCAAAATAGCATTGGCCTTTCTTGCAGCCATATCGCACTGTTGGCTCCTATTCAGCTTGCGATCTACAACAATTCCAAGATCCTTCTCGTTTGTAGTATTGCTGAGCCAAGTATCCCCCATCTTGTAACTGTGCATTTGGTTTCTATTTCCTAAATGTAGAACTTGGCCCCTGATCATCCTGGTTGCCCTCCTCTGAACAGTTCTTTCTATATGACTCCCAGAATCAGAGGCAGTTTGCCCAGGTACACCAGTTTCCGCCACCAATTGAAGGAGGGTGCTGTTGCATTCTTCTCCTGCTTGTGGGCTTCCAAGAGGCGTCCGGTTGGCCACTGTAGGAGCACATTGGTGGACCAGATAGGGCTTTGTTCTGTTCTAGCATTGCTCTTCTTTTTTGTTCGTACAGTATTACGAATGCCGTAACTCATGTAACTCAGCGAGCAGCGATGAGATCCAAGCCATGAGCTGCCTCAATAGCTGTGCCCTGGGTACTGCTTCCCAGTCACGCAGAGGGTGACGGAATATTAGGAACTGTCTGGGATGTGTATAGACACAGATTTCTGCCCAGAGGTACTCTAAGAACCAATAAATAAGCCAAGCAGCTGGATAACAGTTACAGGACAAGGTGCCTGGATTTGTGACTCAGACCCCGTGAGCTGTCTCGGCCTGCTCCGCATAGCTCTGAGCACAGCAGACAAGAATGCATTGCTAGGGCTTGGCTGCTCCAGACCTCGGCTGCTTGGCGTCTGGCTTACTGGCTCCTTTTAAATAAAGCTGTCCCCGGAGTGGCGGTGGAAGCAGAAGAGCGATGCTGACAAGCCACTAAGGGTGCTAATTGAGCCACAACGTCATGGCCGACGGGGGTGGGGGCATTGAAGAGAGGGGGGAGAAAAGTGTGCGAAAGAACAAGTGAGACCAAAAGGGCAATGCTCAGAGGAGCCTGGCAGGTTTCAATTTGATCGTACCAGACGTCCCTGTCAAGGAAAACAAAATGTGGCTGGCATGTAAGGAGGCATGATAAGGAACATTTCTAAATTGCTGATCGTTTCTCCCCTTGTCTTCCAGTTTCACTCGCTCCGGGTAACTCAATTCATTGGCAAGAAGCACATAAAATTCAGCTGTCCCTCTAACCTACATTTAGCCCTACAAACGCAAATAAGGTTTCGGAGAGTTTAATTGCCGTAGCACGTCCCCAAGGGCCGCTGGTGAGAAGAGTTCTGGGAGTTGGAAGGGGCCTACAAGGCCATCGAGTCCAACCCCCTGCTCAAGGCAGGAATCCACCCTAAAGCATCCCTGGCAGATGGTTGTCCAGCTGCCTCTTGAAGGCCTCTAGTGCGGGAGAGCCCACAACCTCCCAAGGTAACTGATTCCATTGTCGTACTGCTCTAACAGTCAGGAAGTTTTTCCTGATGTCCAGCTGGAATCCGGCTTCCTTTAACTTGAGCCCGTTGTTCCGTGTCCTGCACTCTGGAAGAGATCCTGGCCCTCCTATGTGTGACAACCTTTCAAGTCTTTGAAGAGTGCTCTCATGTCTCCCCTCAATCTTTTCTCCAGGCTAAACATGCCCAGTTCTTTCAGTCTCTCCTCACAGGGCTTTGTTTCCAGAAGACATCTACCTTCCCACAACTGGATGAAAACCTTGGAGATTGCAGCATTCCCTGTGCCAGAGGGTATGTACATGTAGCAGTTTTAAGAGCAGTCAGAACTTCCTCTGGTGTGTAGGGAGACGCTGCACCTTGATGGCAAAGTACCAGCATTGCATGCAGAAGGTCCCCAGGTTCCGTCCCTGGTATCTCCAGGTAAGGATCGCAGTCAGCAGGGCTAGAAAAGAACCTCGCTCGAGCACTTGGGGAGCAACTGCCGATCAAAGAGGATTATAGTGTGCTAGGCAAGATTACTGGCCTGGCTCAGCGTAAGGAAAGACTGCGTCTACAACTGTAGTCAATAACTTTAGCTCATAGAATAGAATCATAGAATAGCAGAGTTGGAAGGGGCCTACAAGGCCATCGAGTCCAACCCCCTGCTCAAGGCAGGAATCCACCCTAAAGCATCCCTGACAGAGGGTTG